>NC_086445.1:710831358-711160113 GCF_028390025.1 Pseudophryne corroboree
CAATACTACACTCAGAAATCGCCCAAAAAACTCCTCACCAAACAAACTACTCACCAACCTCCACAGCACAACCTCCCTCCTCACCACTAACTAAACCCACGAGGTGCGGACGGTGGGGGCGTATTTATATGGTTGCGCACAGATACTCCTACATCTGAAACACAACCAATCACGAACGGGGATGAAAAACTAAACTAAAAGTGAAAATGCGGCCGGGGTTTAAATAAGCCCTGCCGGGTTTAACTTAGAAAAAAAACCAGCAAAAACAACAAAAACACGTACGCAAACGACAATGACGGCCGTAAATGTGCCCAAAAAAAACGACTGGCATCGACATCAGAAAACACGAAAACAATAAACTCGAATGCTTAGTAACTTGGCGTATATAGTTTCAAAAAGTTGCATAAAAAAATGCACCCGGTACAAAACGAGTTTAAACACTACACAAACCGACTATAACACGAATATTAGTAAATATTGGCCATGGACTTTGTGCCCTCTGGTGGCTATTCATCATAAACTGTATTGTATGTTAGAGATGAATTCTAGCAGCTTTTTTACTTTAAACATGAGAGCCAATCAGGAAGGCTTAGTTGCCATTTTGATTAGGTTTTCATATCACGACCCATCTGTAGCGTTAACCATGTCTTTGCCCCATGTCAGCAATGCTGTTATGCATAATTCATTTACATGTTAACTTAACTAATTATATAGTCAATTTATGCATTCAGTATTATGTTAGATATCAGACGTTAAGAAATTCAGTTTTCTCATGACTTTCTAGCTATGCAGTGTCTATGTATCCCCTCAAAAACAGAATAAATTATATTTTCATGCTATCTGTGCATTTTTGTTATACAAGAGGAATCACTCGTGCATTGCAAATGTTAGGGAGAGGTCGTGGCTGGCGTCCTCTCCGTTATTGTTGAATTTGATTGTGCATTATTGCTTAATTCATTGTGGGGAGGACTGGGGAGCAGCTGTATAATATAGGAGGAGAACAGTGCAGAGTTTTGCTGATCAGTGACCACCAGTTATCCGTTCTCTGCCTGAAAAAAACGCTCCATATCTGTGCTCAGTGTGCTGCATATATATCTGTGCTCACACTGCTTAATTGTGGGGACTGGGGAGCAGCTGTATTATATAGCAGGAGTACAGTGCAGAGTTTTGCTGACAGTGACCACCAGTATACGTTGCCTGCCTGAGAAACCCTTCATATATGTGCTCAGTGTGCTGCTTTATTTTAATGTGGGGACTGGGGACCACCAGTATAATTAATATTATATAGGAGGAGTACAGTGCAGAGTTTTGCTGACAGTGACCACCATTATACGTTGTCTGCCTAAAAAACACTCCATATCTGTGCTCAGTGTGCTGCTTTATTGTGGGTACTGGGGAGTTGGGACCACCAGTATAATATTATATAGGAGGAGTACAGTACAGTGCAGAGTTTTGCTGACACAGTGACCACATTCTATACCTGTGGTGCATTTTAGTTTTGCAGTTTGCTGACACAGTGACCACCAGTATACTATATATAGCAGTACGGTACGGAAGGCCACTGCTGTACCTACCTCTGTGTCATCATTAAGTATACTATCCATCTACATTCTATACCTGTGGTGCATTTTAGTTTTGCAGTTTGCTGACACAGTGACCACCAGTATACTATATATAGCAGTACGGTACGGAAGGCCACTGCTGTACCTACCTCTGTGTCATCATTAAGTATACTATCAATCTACATTCTATACCTGTGGTGCATTTTAGTTTTGCAGTTTGCTGACACAGTGACCACCAGTATACTATATATAGCAGTACGGTACGGAAGGCCACTGCTATACCTACCTCTGTGTCATCATTAAGTATACTATCCATCTACATTCTATACCTGTGGTGCATTTTAGTTTTGCAGTTTGCTGACACAGTGACCACCAGTATACTATATATAGCAGTACGGTACGGAAGGCCACTGCTGTACCTACCTCTGTGTCGTCATTAAGTATACTATCCATCTACATTCTATACCTGTGGTGCATTTTCGTTTTGCAGTTTGCTGACACAGTGACCACCAGTATACTATATATAGCAGTACGGTACGGAAGGCCACTGCTGTACCTACCTCTGTGTCGTCATTAAGTATACTATCCATCTAGATTCTATACCTGTGGTGCATTTTCGTTTTGCAGTTTGCTGACACAGTGACCACCAGTATACTATATATAGCAGTACGGTACGGAAGGCCACTGCTGTACCTACCTCTGTGTCGTCATTAAGTATACTATCCATCTACATTCTATACGTGTGGTGCATTTTAGTTGTGCGCAGTATATATAGTAGTAGGCCATTGCTATTGATACTGGCATATAATTCCACACATTAAAATATGGAGAACAAAAATGTGGAGGTTAAAATAGGGAAAGATCAAGATCCACTTCCACCTCGTGCTGAAGCTGCTGCTACTATTCATGGCCGAGACGATGAAATGCCATCAACGTCGTCTGCCAAGGCCGATGCCCAATGTCATAGCAGAGAGCATGTAAAATCCAAAACACAAAAGTTCAGTAAAATGACCCAAAAATCTAAATTAAAAGTGTCTGAGGAGAAGCGTAAACTTGCCAATATGACATTTACGACACGGAGTGGCAAGGAACGGCTGAGGCCCTGGCCTATGTTCATGGCTAGTGGTTCAGCTTCACATGAGGATGGAAGCACTCATCCTCTCGGTAGAAAAATGAAAAGACTTAAGCTGGCAAAAGCACAGCAAAGAACTGTGCATTCTTCTAAATCACAAATACCCAAGGAGAGTCCAATTGTGTCGGTTGCGATGCCTGACCTTCCCAACACTGGACGGGAAGAGCTTGCGCCTTCCACCATTTGCACGCCCCCTGCAAGTGCTGGAAGGAGCACCTGCAGTCCAGTTCCTGATAGTCAAATTGAAGATGTCACTGTTGAAGCACACCAGGATGAGGCTATGGGTGTTGCTGGCGCTGGGGAGGAAATTGACAAGGAGGATTCTGATGGTGAGGTGGTTTGTTTAAGTCAGGCACCCGGGGAGACACCTGTTGTCTGTGGGACGAATATGGCCATTGACATGCCTGGTCAAAATACAAAAAAAATCACCTCTTCGGTGTGGAATTATTTCAACACAAATGCGGACAACAGGTGTCAAGCCAAGTGTTGCCTTTGTCAAGCTGTAATAAGTAGGGGTAAGGACGTTAACCACCTCGGAACATCCTCCCTTATACGTCACCTGCAGCGCATTCATCATAAGTCAGTGACAAGTTCAAAAACTTTGGGTGACAGCGGAAGCAGTCCACTGACCACTAAATCCCTTCCTCTTATAACCAATCTCCTGCAAACCACACCACCAACTCCCTCAGTGTCAATTTCCTCCTTACCCAGGAAAGCCAATAGTCCTGCAGCCATGTCACTGGCAAGTCTGACGAGTCCTCTCCTGCCTGGGATTCCTCCGATGCATCCTTGAGTGTAACGCCTACTGCTGCTGGCGCTGCTGTTGTAGCTGCTGGGAGTCGATCGTCATCCCAGAGGGGAAGTCGGAAGACCACTTGTACTACTTCCAGTAAGCAATTGACTGTCCAACAGTCCTTTGCGAGGAAGATGAAATATCACAGCAGTCATCCTGCTACAAAGCAGATAACTCAGGCCTTGGCAGTCTGGGAGGTGAGAAACGTGGTTCCGGTATCCACCGTTAATTCAGAGGCAACTAGAGACTTGATTGAGGTACTGTGTCCCCGGTACCAAATACCATCTAGGTTCCATTTCTCTAGGCAGGCGATACCGAAAATGTACACAGACCTCAGAAAAAGACTCACCAGTGTCCTAAAAAATGCAGTTGTACCCAATGTCCACTTAACCACGGACATGTGGACAAGTGGAGCAGGGCAGACTAAGGACTATATGACTGTGACAGCCCACTGGGTAGATGTATTGCCTCCCGCAGCAAGAACAGCAGCGGCGGCACCAGTAGCAGCATCTCGCAAACGCCAACTCGTTCCTAGGCAGGCTACGCTTTGTATCACCGCTTTCCAGAAGAGGCACACAGCTGACAACCTCTTACGGAAACTGAGGAAGATCATCGCAGAATGGCTTACCCCAATTGGACTCTCCTGGGGATTTGTGACATCGGACAACGCCAGCAATATTGTGCGTTCATTACATCTTGGCAAATTCCAACACGTCCCATGTCTTGCACATACATTGAATTTGGTGGTGCTGAATTATTTAAAAAATGACAGGGGCGTGCAAGAGATGCTGTCGGTGGCCCGAAGAATTGCGTGCCACTTTCGGCATTCAGCCACCGCGTACAGAAGACTGGAGCACCACCAAACAACCATGAACCTGCCCTCCCATCATCTGAAGCAAGAGGTGGTAACGAGGTAGAATTCAACCCTCTATATGCTTCAGAGGATGGAGGAGCAGCAAAATGGCCATTCAAGCCTATACATCTGGCCACGATATAGGCAAAGGAGGGGGAATGCACCTGACTCAAGCGCAGTGGAGAATGATTTAAACGTTGTGCAAGGTTCTGCAACCCTTTGAACTTGCCACACGTGAAGTTAGTTCAGACACTGCCAGCCTGAGTCAGGTCATTCCCCTCATCAGGCTTTTGCAGAAGAAGCTGGAGACATTGAAGGAGGAGCTAAAACAGAGCGATTCCGCTAGGCATGTGGGACTTGTGGATGGAGCCCTTAATTCGCTTAACCAGGATTCACGGGTGGTCAATCTGTTGAAATCAGAGCACTACATTTTGGCCACCGTGCTCGATCCTAGATTTAAAACCTACGTTGTATCTCTCTTTCCGGCAGACACAAGTCTGCAGAGGTTCAAAGACCTGCTGGTGAGAAAATTGTCAAGTCAAGCGGAACGTGACCCGTCAACATCTCCTCCTTCACATTCTCCCGCAACTGGGGGTGCGAGGAAAAGGCTAAGAATTCCGAGCCCACCCGCTGGCGGTGATGCAGGGCAGTCTGGAGCGAGTGCTGACATCTGGTCCGGACTGAAGGACCTGCCAACGATTACTGACATGTCGTCTACTGTCACTTCATATGATTCTCTCACCATTGAAAGAATGGTGGAGGATTATATGAGTGACCGCATCCAAGTAGGCATGTCAGACAGTCCGTACGTATACTGGCAGGAAAAAGAGGCAATTTGGAGGCCCTTGCACAAACTGGCTTTATTCTACCTAAGTTTCCCTACCTCCAGTGTGTACTCCGAAAGAGTGTTTAGTGCAGCCGCTCACCTTGTCAGCAATCGGCGTACGAGTTTACTTCCAGAAAATGTGGAGTAGAAGATGTTCATCAAAATTAATTACAATCAATTCCTCCGTGGAGACATTCACCAGCAGCAATTGCCTCTACAAAGTACACAGGGACCTGAGATGGTGGATTCCAGTGGGGACGAATTAATAATCTGTGAGGAGGGGGATGTACACAGTGAAAGGGGTGAGGAATCGGAGGATGATGATGAGGTGGACATCTTGCCTCTGTAGAGCCAGTTTGTGCAAGGAGAGATTGATTGCTTATTTTTTGGTGGGGGCACAAACCAACCAGTCATTTCAGTCACAGTCGTGTGGCAGACCCTGTCGCTGAAATGATGGGTTCGTTAAAATGTGCATGTCCTGTTTATACAACATAAGGGTGGGTGGGAGGGCCCAAGGACAATTCCATCTTGCACCTCTTTTTTCTTTCATTTTTCTTTGCATCATGTGCTGTTTGGGGACAATTTTTTGGAAGTGCCATCCTGTCTTGATTGACACTGCAGTGCCACTCCTAGATGGGCCAGGTGTTTGTGTCGGCCACTTGTGTAGTTAGCTTAGTCACACAGCCACCTTGGTGCGCCTCTTTTTTTCTTTGCATCATGTGCTGTTTGGGGACAATTTTTTGGAAGTGCCATCCTGTCTTGATTGACACTCCAGTGCCACTCCTAGATGGGCCAGGTGTTTGTGTCGGCCACTTGTGTCGCTTAGCTTAGTCACACAGCCACCTTGGTGCGCCTCTTTTTTTCTTTGCATCATGTGCTGTTTGGGGACTATTTATTTGAAGTGCCATCATGCCTGACACTGCAGTGCCACTCCTAGATGGGCCAGGTGTTTGTGTCGGCCACTTGTGTCGCTTAGCTTAGACATCCAGCGACCTCGGTGCAAATTTTAGGACTAAAAATAATATTGTGAGGTGTGAGGTGTTCAGAACAGACTGGAAATGAGTGGAAATTATGGTTATTGAGGTTAATAATACTATGGGATCAAAATGACCCCCAAATTCTATGATTTAAGCTGTTTTTTAGGGTTTTTTGTAAAAAAACACCCGAATCCAAAACACACCCGAATCCGACAAAAAATTTTCGGTGAGGTTTTGCCAAAACGCGTCCGAATCCAAAACACGGCTGCGGAACCGAATCCAAAACCAAAACACAAAACCCGAAAAATGTCCGGTGCACATCACTAGTATAATATCAACAAGTATATGCTCTGTTCTCTATTTCCTTCTAATTTCCCACCAAGCTAGAGCAGAAAAACCACTGTTTCCCCTCATGACCATTATGCTGTGCTTCATAACTGTCATATGGGGGATTCAAATATTATCGCACCCCCCATCTCAGGTCTAAAGCGACTGGAGATTGCAGGGCGATATTCAAATGCCCATGCTGATTGCGCCCATTATACTCGGGTTTAGGCGCGCAAAGCACCTAAACCCTACTAAAGTAATGGGAGCGAGCATGAAAAGACCCATTTGGGCACCCAAATGGGTCTCTTTACACATATTTCAGCTCGCTGCCCCCGGGGGTAGCAAGCCGAAATGAACTTGGCTCACCCGTCGGCAGCAACATTAGAATAGCTGTGGGTGGGCGTGACCGAGCGAGGGAGAGGGGGACATTTGAATCCGGCCCATACTGTCCCAACATCAGTTATAAGATGGCAGAAACATGGTCAGACATTGATGTGTGTAGTGTGATCAGATTTCTGCATCTAAAGGGCACATCAGCAGCTGATATTCCAGGTGTACAGTCATAACGTCATGGACGTGTTTGACCGGACAGATCGCTGCTCATCTTGAACATCTGTCCTGCCATTATCAAAGGCAGTGCACCAAACCAAAACCTGTTTCTGGCACTTATCATGTCACTATAGTTCTGCTCTTATTGAAGCAGGAAGCAAAACTCCGCCATCCAGTTATTCCTGCCAGACCCACAGAGCATTGGCCTAGTTGCGCATTGTCTTACCTCCCAGCCAGCTCCACTGGGCATGCACAAAACTTCACAACCATCATGAGATATCTCATATGCAACCAGAACTGCCAGATTCCTGGGGACACCCACGTAGATTAGTACATATACTGGTATGTAATACATGCTAATACAGTATATTAAGAAAACAATTAGCCACAAAAGAGCACTTATCGTTTTTTTAAATATATCTGAATGATTTTCCATTGCCATACAATAGTATGTTGATGGAAAATTCATTAGATGTTTGCAGATAGCATAGAGAGAAGTCATTTTTCTCTATTTTATTGTCAGAACTGGGGATTTTTGTGTACCTGCGCTGGAGTTTACGGTAGGAGCTGGATTGGAGGCTGTGTGTACAATTATGGGAGCTTTTATAAGGTTTCTGCATGGAGTTAGTACTGAGGAGTGTACTAAGTACTGGATAGGAAGGCTGTGAGGTTAGAGTCTTGAGAGAACAACTAGATAGGATCTAGTATTTAGTAGAGATGAGCGGGTTCGGTTTCTTTGAATCCGAACCCGCACGAACTTCACTTTTTTTTTCACGGGTCCGAGCGACTCGGATCTTCCCGCCTTGCTCGGTTAACCCGAGCGCGCCCGAACGTCATCATGACGCTGTCGGATTCTCGCGAGACTCGGATTCTATATAAGGAGCCGCGCGTCGCCGCCATTTTCACACGTGCATTGAGATTGATAGGGAGAGGACGTGGCTGGCGTCCTCTCCATTAGAATAGATTAGAAGAGAGAGAGAGAGAGAGAGATTGTGCAGACAGAGTTTACCACAGTGACCAGTGCAGTTGTTGTTAAGTTAACTTTTATTTAATATATCCGTTCTCTGCTATATCCGTTCTCTGCCTGAAAAAAACGATACACAGCAGTCACACAGTGTGACTCAGTCTGTGTGCACTCAGCTCAGCCCAGTGTGCTGCACATCAATGTATAAAAGCTTATAATAATTGTGGGGGAGACTGGGGAGCACTGCAGGTTGTTATAGCAGGAGCCAGGAGTACATAATATTATATTAATTTAAAATTAAACAGTGCACACTTTTGCTGCAGGAGTGCCACTGCCAGTGTGACTAGTGGTGACCAGTGCCTGACCACCAGTATAGTAGTATATTGTTGTATACTATCTCTTTATCAACCAGTCTATATTAGCAGCAGACACAGTACAGTGCGGTAGTTCACGGCTGTGGCTACCTCTGTGTCGGCAGTCGGCACTCGGCAGGCAGTCCGTCCATCCATAATTGTATAATTATATACCACCTAACCGTGGTATTTTTTTTTCTTTCTTTATACCGTCGTCATAGTCATACTAGTTGTTACGAGTATACTACTATCTCTTTATCAACCAGTGTACAGTGCGGTAGTTCACGGCTGTGGCTACCTCTGTGTCGGCAGTCGGCAGGCAGTCCGTCCATCCATAATTGTATTATTATAATATATACCACCTAACCATGTTTTTTTTTTCATTCTTTATACCGTCATAGTGTCATACTAGTTGTTACGAGTATACTACTATCTCTTTATCAACCAGTGTACAGTGCGGTAGTTCACGGCTGTGGCTACCTCTGTGTCGGCAGTCGGCAGGCAGTCCGTCCATCCATAATTGTATTATAATATATACCACCTAACCGTGGTTTTTTTTTCATTCTTTATACCGTCATAGTGTCATACTAGTTGTTACGAGTATACTACTATCTCTTTATCAACCAGTGTACAGTGCGGTAGTTCACGGCTGTGGCTACCTCTGTGTCGGCAGTCGGCAGGCAGTCCGTCCATCCATAATTGTATTATAATATATACCACCTAACCGTGGTTTTTTTTTCATTCTTTATACCGTCATAGTCAGTCATACTAGTTGTTACGAGTATACTACTATCTCTTTATCAACCAGTGTACAGTGCGGTAGTTCACGGCTGTGGCTACCTCTGTGTCGGCACTCGGCAGGCAGTCCGTCCATCCATAATTGTATTATAATATATACCACCTAACCGTGGTTTTTTTTTCATTCTTTATACCGTCATAGTCAGTCATACTAGTTGTTACGAGTATACTACTATCTCTTTATCAACCAGTGTACAGTGCGGTAGTTCACGGCTGTGGCTACCTCTGTGTCGGCACTCGGCAGCCCGTCCATAATTGTATATACCAGTGACCTAACCGTGGTTTTTTTTTCTTTCTTTATACATACATACTAGTTACGAGTATACTATCTCTTTATCAACCAGTCTATATATTAGCAGCAGACACAGTACAGTGCGGTAGTTCACGGCTGTGGCTACCTCTGTGTCGGCACTCGGCAGCCGTCCATAATTGTATATACCACCTAACCGTGGTTTTTTTTTCTTTCTTTATACATACATACTAGTTACGAGTATACTATCTCTTTATCAACCAGTCTATATATTAGCAGCAGACACAGTACAGTGCGGTAGTTCACGGCTGTGGCTACCTCTGTGTCGGCACTCGGCAGCCCGTCCATAATTGTATATACCAGTGACCTAACCGTGGTTTTTTTTTCTTTCTTTATACATACATACTAGTTACGAGTATACTATCTCTTTATCAACCAGTCTATATATTAGCAGCAGACACAGTACAGTGCGGTAGTTCACGGCTGTGGCTACCTCTGTGTCGGCACTCGGCAGCCCGTCCATAATTGTATATACCAGTGACCTAACCGTGGTTTTTTTTTCTTTCTTTATACATACATACTAGTTACGAGTATACTATCTCTTTATCAACCAGTCTATATATTAGCAGCAGACACAGTACAGTGCGGTAGTTCACGGCTGTGGCTACCTCTGTGTCGGCACTCGGCAGCCCGTCCATAATTGTATATACCACCTAACCGTGGTTTTTTTTTCTTTCTTTATACATACATACTAGTTACGAGTATACTATCTCTTTATCAACCAGTCTATATATTAGCAGCAGACACAGTACAGTGCGGTAGTTCACGGCTGTGGCTACCTCTGTGTCGGCACTCGGCAGCCCGTCCATAATTGTATACTAGTATCCAATCCATCCATCTCCATTGTTTACCTGAGGTGCCTTTTAGTTGTGCCTATTAAAATATGGAGAACAAAAATGCCACTCCTAGATGGGCCCGGTGTTTGTGTCGGCCACTAGGGTCGCTAATCTTACTCACACAGCTACCTCATTGCGCCTCTTTTTTTCTTTGCGTCATGTGCTGTTTGGGGAGGGTTTTTTGAAAGGGACATCCTGCGTGACACTGCAGTGCCACTCCTAGATGGGCCCGGTGTTTGTGTCGGCCACTAGGGTCGCTTATCTTACTCACACAGCGACCTCGGTGCAAATTTTAGGACTAAAAATAATATTGTGAGGTGTGAGGTATTCAGAATAGACTGAAAATGAGTGTAAATTATGGTTTTTGAGGTTAATAATACTTTGGGATCAAAATGACCCCCAAATTCTATGATTTAAGCTGTTTTTTAGTGTTTTTGGAAAAAAACACCCGAATCCAAAACACACCCGAATCCGACAAAAATAATTCGGTGAGGTTTTGCCAAAACGCGTTCGAACCCAAAACACGGCCGCGGAACCGAACCCAAAACCAAAACACAAAACCCGAAAAATTTCAGGCGCTCATCTCTAGTATTTAGGTGACTGGGCTGGAACCGGTGATACACTATGTAGCTGGAACCAGGCTGGGACCGGTAATATGTATTGGAGTAACTGGGGTGGGATCGGTAATGCACACCAAGAACATGGATGGGACCGGTAATGCATATTGGAGTAACTGGACTGGGACTGGTAATGCATATTGGAGTAATCGGGCTGCGACCAGTAATGCATAATGCATAGTTGTGTAATTGGGCTGAAACTGGTAATTAGAGTTGTGCATCGGAAATTTTTCGGGTTTTGTGTTTTGGTTTTGGATTCGGTTCCGCGGCCGTGTTTTGGATTCGGACGCATTTTGGCAAAACCTCCCTGAAAATTTTTTGTCGGATTCGGGTGTGTTTTGGATTCGGACGCATTTTGGCAAAACCTCCCTGAAAATTTTTTGTCGGATTCGGGTGTGTTTTGGATTCGGGTGTTTTTTTTCTTCAAAAAACCCTCAAAAACAGCTTAAATCATAGAAATTGGGGGTCATTTTGATCCTATAGTATTATTAACCTCAATAACCACAATTTCCACTCATTTCCAGTCTATTCTGAACACCTCACACCTCACAATATTATTTTTAGTCCTAAAATTTGCACCAAGGTCGCTGGATGACTAAGCTAAGTGACCCAAGTGGCCGGCACAAACACCTGGCCCATCTAGGAGTGGCACTGCAGTGTCAGACAGGATGGCACTTAAAAAAATTGGCTCCAAACAGCACATGATGCAAAGAAAAGAGAAAAAGAGGTGCACTGTGGTCGCTGGACGGCTAAGCTAAGCGACACAAACACCTCAATATCACAGGAATTATTTGTTCTAATCAATGGTATTATTGGTCCAAATCACTGGAAGAAAATGACAAAATCACTGGAATTATTCGTTTTAATCAATGGTATTATTGGTCCAAATCACTGGAAGAAAATTACAAAATCACTGGAATTATTCGTTCTAATCAATGATATTATTGGTCTAAATCACTGGAAGAAAATGACAAAATCACTGGAATTATTTGGCAAGATCACTGTAATTAATAATTATAAATCACTGATATTAATTGGTAAAATCTCGCTATCGCCTGTCTAGTGAAGTGGAATCTAGATGGTATTTTGTACCGGGGACACAATAACTTCATCAATTGTCTAAATTCCACTGCACTAATGGCGGAAAACGGGCACACGTCTAACAGCGCACTGATTATACTGAGAACTGATTATACTGATCACTGATGATACTATGGAGAACTGACACTGAGCAGCGAGAACAGCACTGGACTATTGTACTGTAGTATACTGGTCACCACAATGCTGCACTGTACTACTATATACTGGTCACAACAATGCAGCAGATATTGAGCACTGATCAGGATACTAGAACTGAGTCTGACACAGAGCTGCAAGATACAGCAATGACCTACTGTACTGTACTATATGTATACTGCTGGTCACCAAAATGCTGCACTGTCCTACTATATACTGCTCACAACAATGCAGCACAGATATGGAATGGATACTGTACTACTATATACTGGTGGTCACCACAATGCAGCACACTGAGCACAGATATTACCAGGTGTATCTCACACATCGGTCAGTACAGATTACAGGATGTATAATCACCAGGTGTATAACACACGTTGCACAGTACAGTATACAGGGTGTATGATCCCCAGGTGTTTCTCATACATCGCTCAGTACAGATTACAGGATGTATAATCACCAGGTGTATAATACACGTTGCACAGTACAGTATACAGGGTGTATAATTAATTACCAGGTGTATCACACACATCGCAAAGTACAGTATATAGGGTGTATAATCCCCAGGTGTATCTCACACATCACACAGTACAGTATATAGGGTGTATAATCCCCAGGTGTATCTCACACATCACACAGTACAGTATATAGAGTGTATAATCCCAAGGAGTATCTCACACATCGCTCAGTACAGTATACAGGGTTTATAATCACCAGGTATATCACAAACGTTGCATAGTACAGTATACAGGGTGTATAATCCCCAGGTGTATCTCACACATCGCTCAGTACAGATTACAGGATATATAAAATCACCAGGTGTATAACACACGTTGCACAGTACAGTATACATACTGGTCACAACAATGCAGCAGATATTGAGCACTGATCAGGATACTAGAAGTGACACGGAGCTGCAAGATACAGCAATGGCCTACTGTACTGTACTATATGTATACTGCTGGTCACCAAAATGCTGCACTGTCCTACTATATACTGCTCACAATAATGCAGCACAGATATGGATAGTATGCTTGACACAGAGCTGCAAGATACAGCAATGACCTACTATACTGTACTACTATAATTATATACTGGTGGTCCCAGCACACTGAGCACACTGAGCACAGATATTTGCAGCACACTGAGCACAGATATGGAGCGTTTTCAGGCAGAGAACGTAGATATTTGCAGCACACTGAGCACAGATATTTGCAGCACACTGAGCACAGATATTTGCAGCATACTGAGCACAGATACGGAGCTTTTCAGGGAGAGAACGTAGCCACGTCCTCTCCGTTCAATCTCCAATGCACGAGTGAAAATGGCGGCGATGCGCGGCTCTTTATATAGAATACGAATCTCGTGAGAATCCGACAGTGGGATGATGACGTTCGGGTGCGTTCGGGTTAACCGAGCAAGGCGGGAAGATCCGAGGCTGCCTCGGACCCGTGTAAAATAGGTGAAGTTCGGGGGGTTCGGATCTCGACGAACCGAACCCACTCATCTCTACTGGTAATGCAAAGGGATAACCAGGCTGGCACTAATGATACATAGCATGAATGCCTCACCAAGGGCCTAATTATGACCTGATCACTGTTTTTGCGAAATTGCAAAGCGGATGATTATCGAATGACTGCACAAACGTATGCACTGCAATGCGCAAGCTTAAACAGCGACAGAATGGTGTGAAAATTTCAATTGCTAGGCATACGCAAGGTGAATGACAGGAAGGGTACATTTGTGGGTGGTAACTGCCCGTTTTCTGGGAGTGTCAGGAAAAATGCAGGTGTTCCCAAGCATTTTCAGGGAGGGTGTATGATGTAACCTCCGGCCCAATCACCCTGATTGTATCACACTGTAGGAGTAAGTCCTGGGCTATGCACAGACTGCACAGACTGGAAAAATCATTCGATGGTGAGTGAGTTGCGAACGGATTTGCAGATGTTCGCTGGCTGGCAAAGTGTTTTGCACGGCGTTCACATGCATTTGCACACTTGCACGGGGCGGGTTTTCACTCTCTATGGGCAGCGACTATCTGATCACAGACCTCTGCAAATTTGCAGAGGAGCAATCAGGTCTGAATTAGGCCCAAAGTTACAGGCTACCGGATTTGAGGCTACATGTAGAAAGCTAAGAGGCTTTATTACTTGCATCTGCATGTACTGAGAAGTGTACTAAGGGCCTAATTCAGACCTGATCGCAAAAGCAAAATCTTTCTCTAATGGGCAAAACCATGTGCACTGCAGGTGGGACAGATATAACATGTGCAGAGAGAGTTAGATTTAGGTGGGTTATATTGTTTCTGTACAGGGTAAATACTGGCTGCTTGATTTTAACACTGCAATTTAGATTTCAGTTTGAACACACCCCACCCAAATCTAACTCTCTCTGCACATGTTATATCTGTCCCCCTGCAGTGCACATGGTTTTGCCCATTAGAGAAAAAGTTTGCTGTTGCGATCAGTTCTGAATTAGCCCCTAAGTACTGGATAGGAAGGCTGTGTAGTGATAACCTTGCGAGAACAACTAGATAGAATCTAGCATTTAGGCAACCAGTCTGGAACCAGTGATGCATAGCCAGAACCAGGCTAGGGGCCTAATTCACAGTTGATCGCAGCAGCATATTTGTTAGCAGTTGGGCAAAACCATGTGCACTGCAGGAGAGACAGATATAACATGGGCAGAGAGAGTTAGATTTGGGTGGTGTGTTCACACTGAAATCTAAATTGCAGTGTAAAATTAAAGCAGGCAGTATTTACCCTGCACAGAAACAAAATAACCCACCCAAATCTAACTCTCTCTGCAAATGTTATATCTGCCACACCTGCAATGCACATGGGGAGTCATTCCGAGTTGTTCGCTCTGTAAAAATCTTCGCATCGCAGCGATTTTCCGCTTAATGCGCATGCGCAATGTCCGCACTGCGACTGCGCCAAGTAAATTTGCTATGCAGTTAGGATTTTTACTCACGGCTTTTTCATCGTTCTGGCAATCGTAATGTGATTGACAGGAAATGGGTGTTACTGGGCGGAAACAGGCCGTTTTATGGGCGTGTGGGAAAAAACGCTACCGTTTCCGGAAAAAACGCAGGAGTGGCCGGAGAAACGGGGGAGTGTCTGGGCGAACGCTCGGTGTGTTTGTGACGTCAAACCAGGAACGACAAGCAGTGAAATGATCGCAGATGCCGAGTAAGTCTGAAGCTACTCAGAAACTGCTACGAGGTGTGTAATCGCAATATTGCGAATACATCGCTCGCAATTTTAAGATGCTAAGATTCACTCCCAGTAGGCGGCGGCTTAGCATGAGCAAATCTGCTAAAATCCGCTTGCGAGCGAACAACTCGGAATGACCCCCATGGTTTTGTCCAACTGCTAACAAATTTGCTGCTGCGATCAACTTTGAATTACCCCCTAGGACCGTTAATGTGTATCAGAAACCTCAATGGAACCAGTAATGCATATTGGAGTAACTGGGCTGAAACCGGTAATGCATAGGAATAACTGGGCTGGAACCAGTAATGCTTAGCAGGAACACTGCACAAAGTTACTGCTGGACCAGAAGGGTGGTCTTGCATAATCAACATTGTAATAGGGTCTAGAGTAATCCAATTGTGTGTTAAAGTCAGCAGAGGCAAGGGAGCATTTTCATTAAAGGAGATGGGTCAGCTGACCAATTCCAATATGACAACGCCCATTCACCAGAGTCGGCGCTGGATTCAGTGAGGGAGATTGTCGGCATGGCATCAAAGAGGAGACAGTGGGGACCAGCAGACTCCAGAGAACCTCAGCAAGAGCCGGGATAAACAGCACAGAGGTATTGCAAGTATCAGGATTTGGAATCCCTGCTGGTGCAGTTGTTTGCTTTCATACATACTGAGGCTCATTGAAAGTGTTTTTCTATACTAATGTGAAAGTTCAATTCTTAACAAAAGTAGAAAAACACATCATTCAGTTAAACTGTGTGCATTGAAGACAACCAGTAAAAAAATCTATGTTCTTCTGACAATCTCATCAAGCCATTACCCTTTGTTTTTGTCATCCATTTCTTCACTTGCCTCTCATCCATTATTAAGATTCAGAATTTACCTTAGATCCATTACTTTGTACTACTCTTGTTTGCATAGCTTATCTTTGGACACTGTGGGGTATTAACCTTTTGGTTTTCAAAGCTGCAGTGATCTGTAATACCCCCGATGGTTATTAATGGGAGATGGTGGTATAACTCCATTTAATCTCTCCTGAGAAGAAGGCAAGTTATTCCAGAGGTTGAAGAGTCATTTGTCCAAGGTCATTACCCTACTAGCATCATTAAGTAATAGTAGAACTTTCGCAATGATTGCTCACACTCTACTGTACACATCTTAAATAATACCACTTGCAACTTTTCCTAACCATTAGCAATAATTCAGCACTGTGTAAGGTGGAGTGGCTGCACTATGCCCCTGCTGCCCTTTTCCAACCCCCGCCCTGATATTCATTACTAATTATGATCTTTTACAGTGGACCTGTCTGTTAAATCTCCAGTATGTGGCAAAATTTCTATTCATTCCTGGTCCACTTGACCTTGTATAACTGTGTAAGCGTGTTCTTCCAAATAGCATGTCATTGTGCTTGATTTATAGCATGCCTGGGATTAAATAAACAAAGAAAAAATCCATAAAGAATGACAATCTTTGCTTTGCATCTTCCATTAAGGCAAATAGAATTGGTACATTGCTGTACTACAATATAAGTATGAAGCTTCATATTATAATTATTCCCTTTGGCATCTTAACTTATAAGTAATAAGCAATCTTGTATGCCCATTGTCCATTATTTATAGCTTTATAGTCCCACATACAAAGAAGTTTGGTGAGATAGACTTGATCCTTAAATACAATTTATCTTTCGGCCAACAGCTTCAATAAGCTGGCCAGAAAGCACAGCTCTCAGCCCCGAACAATAAAAACGGCTCTTCAGTTTATTATTGGTAATAAATCAAGCCCAGGTTTCTAGGTTAATTTCTTGCTCGAAGTTAAGATACTGTTTTGAAAAAGTGAACAGAAATTTGATTGACTTAGCAAAGAGATGGTCTGTTAGGGTGATAGAGTGCAATTCATAAGCATAGGGAACAAATTGGGTGACATGTAATAGGATGCGATTTTTAGTAAGATTCCAAAATCGCCCCTTATCGCATGTTTTGAAAGCGTTAATTTTTTGTCGAAATCGCAAATGTAATAGGATGCGAATCAGGCAGTGAAACATGCGATGTCATGTGATTTGTCACGATATTATGACCCAGTAATGTGCGCTTTTCTGACCAATCAGAATGCGATTTACAACACCACAATTACACACAAGCAAAGAACCCCACCTATTGGCCGAGCTAAGTCCCCTGGAATCTGCATAACACACCCTATATATAGGACTCCAGCACCATTTCGCCCTTTGTTAGGCTGGGAGGAGTGTAAGATGGAGAGGTGAGTGACCAAGAGAGGCAGAGAGACTAGCATGGAGAGAGACAGCATGGTGGCAAGGAGGGCAGTGGCTGGGAGGAGTCAGGAGGAGCAGGCTCAGCATGAGGAGCAGGAGGAGGCTGGTGCTGGAAGCAGGCAAACTGACACAGAGGAGGAGGATTTTGAGAGAGAGCAGGAGGAAGAGCTGGAGGAGCCTCTCCTTAGTGACGTCGACTGGCAGGAGTAGAAGGGTGATGGGGCCAGTTTGAGTAGGAGGAGGCCGCAGAGGAGGGTGGGGAGGATGAGGTGGGTGAGGAAGGCCCTATGCCAGGGCGTACTCCCAGTGGTCGCCATGTGCATTTTTCCTATGAGGAAAACTGTGCCGTAGTCAGGGCAATGGTGCCAGTTTTTTATCGGCTTCTGGGGAAGGATAACCACTGCACTAATATGGTGCTTAAGCACAAAACGTGGGAGGACATTACAGACGCAGTTAATGTGGTTAACATTTTCAAGTGAAAGGTGGTGAACATTAAAAAAAAGATTTAACAACATAATAAGACTGCTCAAAACGAAGATGGCTGCAGAGAGAAAGGAGGCCAGATGCACAGGGGGAGGTACCAGTGCACCCATACAGTTTACAGCCTACGAGGAACAACTTAAGCGAATAATACCGCCAGAGATACTTCCCGGGCTACACATAGCTGATACTGATCAGCCTGCATCACCCAACAAGCTGGTAAGTCATCACATATTTTTGCAGATAAAAATACATTTACATTAACAAACTATGCTAGGTACTCTTGCAACTGTATGCGTTTTACAATGTAATGGTTCTGTGGCACTGCACATCCCAGCAAGGTGCTGTAATGTGAACCCATGTTGGAAAATATTTGTTTAATGCTTTATCTGGTTCTTGTAGTTCCACAGCAGCATGATTGTTATTAGTCAAGAACTACACATTGCAGTGGTGTATAGAATTATAATGTAGTCTTTTTTTTCCCTTAGACATGACCTAATAAGCTACATTAATCATGTTTGGCACCAAACAAAACACATATATTTTTTTTTGTTGGGGCAAAATACATTACAGATAAGACTGACCATAAATGTTTTTTTAAGATTGTAAACATGTTGAACATTTTTAATGAAACATTTTCACATCTGAATCTGCATGCTAAAAATAAGTGTAGATAATGGCATACATTTAATCTGTTTCCTCCTATGACTTTATAGCACCACATCAGAGAAGGGGTCCTTCCACACAGAGGCGCCAGCGTGTTTGTCTGGATGTAGAAGCTGCTGGTGAGTTTCTCCTGTCACAAAGACACAACACACACCATAACTATCATACCATGACATTGGCAAAAGGTTTCATATTGGAAACACCACTGAAAGACTCCGAAATGTCCTAAAACATAGTAATTTATATATTTAAACCGTGTGTAGTATGTTATGCCGGCGGTCGGGCTCCCGGCGGCCAGCATACCGGTGCCGGAATCCCGACCTCCGGCATACAGACAGCTGGGCGAGCGTAAATGAGACCCTTGTGGGCTATGCGTGCCATGCTATCTATTCTCCTTCCAGGGGGGTCATGGACCCCCAAGAGGGAGGAAAGCTGTCGGTATGCCGGTGGTCGGTATGCCGTCGGTCGGGATTCTGGCGGCGGTATGCTGGTCGTCGGGAGCCCGGCCGCCGGCAAACTGAAGACCACCCATTTAAACCCTAGCAAAGGGACTGGGTTATTTTCCTTATTTACAGAGATTGTCGCATTTATACTGGCCAAATCTGGCACGGTATATCATTGCATATTTATGCAAAGCAGCCCTATGCTTTCCAGACTTGGACTCCTTTTTTTGGGTTAAAATACAAATTTATCACATCTTGATAAAAAGACATCACATACTCCCAAAACATATGTTCATGTTAATGTGCTAAATGAAAGCATGGTTGTGTAGATGGCCATGGGAAGATGTCACCATAATTGATAACTTACACCCAAATTTGAAAATTCAACATATATTTACCTATCTCCTCAACATAAACAACACAACAACGCCAGCAGGCACAGGTTCAGGTACACCAGACTGAAGAGGACCTGTAAATTATTTTGGAGCCAGTAGAGGCATTTCCTGCTGAAGAACAAACAACACAGGCATCCATTACAGATAGTCAACCCACTGTCCTGGAAACCCAGCATATACAAACCACACCACCACCCCCTACTGCCGACCAACTTGCAAGGTCATTAGACACTTTTAAAACAAAACAGCTTGATTTCATGGCCACCCAAAGCCAATAAATGCTCCATATGCAGGGCTACCTTAAAAATATGTGCCAGCAACTACGTAAAGTAGCACACACTGAAAGAGTAGCTGAGGGTACCAGAATCCGGATGGCAGCATCTCTGGATATGAGGCTATCTGAAATCAGTAATGCACTAAGGGCCCAAACAGATGCCATTAAGGCACAAAATGAAACAATTGGGGCCCAAACAGATGCCATAAGGTCACAAACAAATGCATTAGTGACCCTACATTCACACCTTACTGTTGAAGGCCAACCAATTATTCTGAATGCACCTTTAACTATAAGTAGTGTATCAAGTACATCTATAAGTACCTCTCCTACTCCCCACGCCGTAGTCTAAGAACAAGGTGTGGGGTCTCAAAAGTAGGCAAGTCTGCTTGCAGCAGGTCACAAAGCAAAAAATAATGTGCCTCAACATTTAAAATGAAGGTTTCTGTCTTTTTTGTATTGTGTTTTTCTATATTTGTAATGTTTGAAATTTGGGACTCATTGTAATCTTTGTACCCATGTTTATGCACAATTACTTTACAGTAAAAAGTGTTGGAAACCACTAGTGATGAGCGGGTTCGGATCCTCGGGATCCAACCCGCCCGAACTTCACCTTTTTTTTACACGGGTCCGAGCGACTCGGATCCTCCCGCCTTGCTCGGTTAACCCGAGCGCGCCCGAACGTCATCATCCCGCTGTCGGAATCTCGCGAGACTCGGATTCTATATAAGGAGCCGCGCGTCGCCGCCATTTTCACACGTGCATTGAGATTGATAGGGAGAGGACGTGGCTGGCGTCCTCTCCGTTATAGTAGAACACAGAGTGACTTAGTTAGTTATAATTGTGGGGAGGATTGGGGACGGGGAGCAGCTGTTAGGGAGTACAGTGCAGGGTTTTGATTATACCACACCAGTGAGTTTAATCCTTTGTTTCTCTGCCTGAAAAAAACGCTCCACCATATCTGTGCTCACTCAGTGTGCTGCACTGCTGCATGATATATCTGTGCTGAGTGCACTGCTCTGCTCACACTGCCTAATTGTGGGGACTGGGGAGCAGTTATAGCAGGAGTACAGTGCACAGTTTTGCTGACAGTGACCACCAGTCCAGTATACGTTTGTCTGCCTGAAAAACACTCCTGTGTTTTTTTTTCTTCTTCATACTAGTTTAGCAGTCTGCTGACAGTGTCCACCAGGTCCGTTATACAGTATATTATATATATAAGCAGCAGTACGGTAGGCCACGGCTGTACCTACCTCTGTGTCGTCAGTGCACTCGTCGTCCATAAGTAATATAATACTATACTATCCATCCATCTACATTGTATACCTGTGGTGTTTTTTTTTCCTTCATACTAGTTTAGCAGTCTGCTGACAGTGTCCACCAGGTCCGTTATACAGTATATTATATATATAAGCAGCAGTACGGTAGGCCACGGCTGTACCTACCTCTGTGTCGTCAGTGCACTCGTCGTCCATAAGTAATATAATACTATACTATCCATCCATCTACATTGTATACCTGAGGTGTTTTTTTTTTTTCTTCATACTAGTTTAGCAGTCTGCTGACAGTGTCCACCAGGTCCGTTATACAGTATATTATATATATAAGCAGCAGTACGGTAGGCCACGGCTGTACCTACCTCTGTGTCGTCAGTGCACTCGTCGTCCATAAGTAATATAATACTATACTATCCATCCATCTACATTGTATACCTGAGGTGTTTTTTTTTTTTCTTCATACTAGTTTAGCAGTCTGCTGACAGTGTCCACCAGGTCCGTTATACAGTATATTATATATATAAGCAGCAGTACGGTAGGCCACGGCTGTACCTACCTCTGTGTCGTCAGTGCACTCGTCGTCCATAAGTAATATAATACTATACTATCCATCCATCTACATTGTATACCTGTGGTGTTTTCTTTTCTTTTCTTCATACTAGTTTAGCAGTCTGCTGACAGTGTCCACCAGGTCCGTTATACAGTATATTATATATATAAGCAGCAGTACGGTAGGCCACGGCTGTACCTACTGTACCTCTGTGTCATCAGTGCACTCGTCGTCCATAAGTAATATAATACTATACTATCCATCCATCTACATTGTATACCTGTGGTGTTTTTTTTTTCTTCATACTAGTTTAGCAGTCTGCTGACAGTGTCCACCTGGTCCGTTATACAGTATATTATATATATAAGCAGCAGTACGGTAGGCCACGGCTGTATCTACCTCTGTGTCGTCAGTGCACTCGACGTCCATAAGTAATATAATACTATACTATCCATCCATCTACATTGTATACCTGTGGTGTTTTTTTTTTCTTTTCTTCATACTAGTTTAGCAGTCTGCTGACAGTGTCCACCAGGTCCGTTATACAGTATATTATATATATAAGCAGCAGTACGGTAGGCCACGGCTGTACCTACTGTACCTCTGTGTCATCAGTGCACTCGTCGTCCATAAGTAATATAATACTATACTAACCATCCATTTACATTGTATACCTGTGGTGTTTTTTTTTTCTTCATACTAGTTTAGCAGTCTGCTGACAGTGTCCACCAGGTCCGTTATACAGTATATTATATATATAAGCAGCAGTACGGTAGGCCACGGCTGTACCTACCTCTGTGTCGTCAGTGCACTCGTCGTCCATAAGTAATATAATACTATACTATCCATCCATCTACATTGTATACCTGTGGTGTTTTTTTCTTCTTCATACTAGTTTAGCAGTCTGCTGACAGTGTCCACCAGGTCCGTTATACAGTATATTATATATAAGCAGCAGTACGGTAGGCCACGGCTGTACCTACCTCTGTGTCGTCAGTGCACTCGTCGTCCATAAGTAATATAATACTATACTATCCATCCATCTACATTGTATACCTGTGGTGTTTTTATTTCTTTTCTTCATACTAGTTTAGCAGTCTGCTGACAGTGTCCACCTGGTCCGTTATACAGTATATTATATATATAAGCAGCAGTACGGTAGGCCACGGCTGTACCTACTGTACCTCTGTGTCATCAGTGCACTCATCGTCCATAAGTAATATAATACTATACTATCCATCCATCTACATTGTATACCTGTGGTGTTTTTTTTTTTTCTTCATACTAGTTTAGCAGTCTGCTGACAGTGTCCACCAGGTCCGTTATACAGTATATTATATATATAAGCAGCAGTACGGTAGGCCACGGCTGTACCTACCTCTGTGTCGTCAGTGCACTCGTCGTCCATAAGTAATATAATACTATACTATCCATCCATCTACATTGTATACCTGTGGTGTTTTTTTTTTTTCTTCATACTAGTTTAGCAGTCTGCTGACAGTGTCCACCAGGTCCGTTATACAGTATATTATATATATAAGCAGCAGTACGGTAGGCCACGGCTGTACCTACTGTACCTCTGTGTCATCAGTGCACTCGTCGTCCATAAGTAATATAATACTATACTATCCATCCATCTACATTGTATACCTGTGGTGTTTTTTTTTTTCTTCATACTAGTTTAGCAGTCTGCTGACAGTGTCCACCAGGTCCGTTATACAGTATATTATATATATAAGCAGCAGTACGGTAGGCCACGGCTGTACCTACCTCTGTGTCGTCAGTGCACTCGTCGTCCATAAGTAATATAATACTATGCTATCCATCCATCTACATTGTATACCTGTGGTGTTTTTTTCTTTTCTTCATACTAGTTTAGCAGTCTGCTGACAGTGTCCACCAGGTCCGTTATACAGTATATTATATATATAAGCAGCAGTACGGTAGGCCACGGCTGTACCTACCTCTGTGCCGTCAGTGCACTCGTCGTCCATAAGTAATATAATACTATACTATCCATCCATCTACATTGTATACCTGTGGTGTTTTTTTTTTCTTCATACTAGTTTAGCAGTCTGCTGACAGTGTCCACCAGGTCCGTTATACAGTATATTATATATAAGCAGCAGTACGGTAGGCCACGGCTGTACCTACCTCTGTGTCGTCAGTGCACTCGTCGTCCATAAGTAATATAATACTATACTATCCATCCATCTACATTGTATACCTGTGGTGTTTTTATTTCTTTTCTTCATACTAGTTTAGCAGTCTGCTGACAGTGTCCACCAGGTCCGTTATACAGTATATTATATATATAAGCAGCAGTACGGTAGGCCACGGCTGTACCTACTGTACCTCTGTGTCATCAGTGCACTCGTCGTCCATAAGTAATATAATACTATACTATCCATCCATCTACATTGTATACCTGTGGTGTTTTTTTTTTTTCTTCATACTAGTTTAGCAGTCTGCTGACAGTGTCCACCAGGTCCGTTATACAGTATATTATATATATAAGCAGCAGTACGGTAGGCCACGGCTGTACCTACCTCTGTGTCGTCAGTGCACTCGTCGTCCATAAGTAATATAATACTAAACTATCCATCCATCTACATTGTATACCTGTGGTGTTTTTTTTTCTTTTCTTCATACTAGTTTAGCAGTCTGCTGACAGTGTCCACCAGGTCCGTTATACAGTATATTATATATATAAGCAGCAGTACGGTAGGCCACGGCTGTACCTACCTCTGTGTTGTCAGTGCACTTGTCGTCCATAAGTAATATAATACTATACTATCCATCCATCTACATTGTATACCTGTGGTGTTTTTTTCTTTTCTTCATATTAGTTTAGCAGTCTGCTGACAGTGTCCACCAGGTCCGTTATACAGTATATTATATATATAAGCAGCAGTACGGTAGGCCACGGCTGTACCTACCTCTGTGTCGTCAGTGCACTCGTCGTCCATAAGTAATATAATACTATACTATCCATCTACATTGTATACCTGTGGTGTTTTTTTTTCTTCTTCATACTAGTTTAGCAGTCTGCTGACAGTGTCCACCAGGTCCGTTATACAGTATATTATATATAAGCAGCAGTACGGTAGGCCACGGCTGTACCTACCTCTGTGTCGTCAGTGCACTCGTCGTCCATAAGTAATATAATACTATACTATCCATCCATCTACATTGTATACCTGTGGTGTTTTTATTTCTTTTCTTCATACTAGTTTAGCAGTCTGCTGACAGTGTCCACCAGGTCTGTTATACAGTATATTATATATATAAGCAGCAGTACGGTAGGCCACGGCTGTACCTACTGTACCTCTGTGTCATCAGTGCACTCATCGTCCATAAGTAATATAATACTATACTATCCATCCATCTACATTGTATACCTGTGGTGTTTTTTTTTCTTCTTCATACTAGTTTAGCAGTCTGCTGACAGTGTCCACCAGGTCCGTTATACAGTATATTATATATATAAGCAGCAGTACGGTAGGCCACGGCTGTACCTACCTCTGTGTCGTCAGTGCACTCGTCGTCCATAAGTAATATAATACTAAACTATCCATCCATCTACATTGTATACCTGTGGTGTTTTTTTTTTTTTCTTCATACTAGTTTAGCAGTCTGCTGACAGTGTCCACCAGGTCCGTTATACAGTATATTATATATATAAGCAGCAGTACGGTAGGCCACGGCTGTACCTACTGTACCTCTGTGTCATCAGTGCACTCGTCATCCATAAGTAATATAATACTATACTATCCATCTACATTGTATACCTGTGGTGTTTTTTTTTTTCTTCATACTAGTTTAGCAGTCTGCTGACAGTGTCCACCAGGTCCGTTATACAGTATATTATATATATATAAGCAGCAGTACGGTAGGCCACGGCTGTACCTACCTCTGTGTCGTCAGTGCACTCGTCGTCCATAAGTAATATAATACTATACTATCTATACATCTACATTGTATACCTGTAGTGTTTTTTTTTTTCTTCATACTAGTTTAGCAGTCTGCTGACAGTGTCCACCAGGTCCGTTATACAGTATATTATATATATAAGCAGCAGTACGGTAGGCCACGGCTGTACCTACCTCTGTGTCGTCAGTGCACTCGTCGTCCATAAGTAATATAATACTATACTATCCATCCATCTACATTGTATACCTGTGGTGTTTTTTTCTTTTCTTCATATTAGTTTAGCAGTCTGCTGACAGTGTCCACCAGGTCCGTTATACAGTATATTATATATATAAGCAGCAGTACGGTAGGCCACGGCTGTACCTACCTCTGTGTCGTCAGTGCACTCGTCGTCCATAAGTAATATAATACTATACTATCCATCTACATTGTATACCTGTGGTGTTTTTTTTCTTCTTCATACTAGTTTAGCAGTCTGCTGACAGTGTCCACCAGGTCCGTTATACAGTATATTATATATATAAGCAGCAGTACGGTAGGCCACGGCTGTACCTACCTCTGTGTCGTCAGTGCTCTCGTCGTCCATAAGTAATATAATACTATACTATCCATCCATCTACATTGTATACCTGTGGTGTTTTTTTTTCTCTTCATACTAGTTTAGCAGTCTGCTGACAGTGTCCACCAGGTCCGTTATACAGTATATTATATATATAAGCAGCAGTACGGTAGGCCACGGCTGTACCTACCTCTGTGTCGTCAGTGCACTCGTCGTCCATAAGTAATATAATACTATACTATCCATCCATCTACATTGTATACCTGTGGTGTTTTTTTTTTTTCTTCATACTAGTTTAGCAGTCTGCTAACAGTGTCCACCAGGTCCGTTATACAGTATATTATACATATAAGCAGCAGTACGGTAGGCCACGGTTGTACCTACCTCTGTGTCGTCAGTGCACTCGTCGTCCATAAGTAATATAATACTATACTATCCATCCATCTACATTGTATACCTGTGGTGTTTTTTTTTTTCTTCATACTAGTTTAGCAGTCTGATGACAGTGTCCACCAGGTCCGTTATACAGTATATTATATATATATAAGCAGCAGTACGGTAGGCCACGGCTGTACCTACCTCTGTGTCGTCAGTGCACTCGTTGTCCATAAGTAATATAATACTATACTATCCATCCATCTACATTGTATACCTGTGGTGTTTTTTTTTCTTTTTCTTAATACTAGTTTAGCAGTCTGCTGACAGTGTCCACCAGGTTCGTTATACAGTATATTATATATATATATAAGCAGTACGGTAGGCCACGGCTGTACCTACCTCTGTGTTGTCACTCGTCGTCCATAAGTATAAGTAATAATAGTATACTATCCACCCATCTACATTGTATACCTGTGGTGGCTTTTAGTTGTGCGCAAAATATGGAGAACAAAAATGTGGAAGTTAAAAAAATAGGGAAAGATCAAGATCCACTTCCACCTCGTGCTGAAGCTGCTGCCACTAGCCATGGCCGAGACGATGAAATGCCATCAACGTCGTCTGCCAAGGCCGATGCCCAATGTCATAGTACAGAGCATGTAAAATCCAAAACACAAAAGATCAGTAAAAAAATGACCCAAAAATCAAAATTAAAAGCGTCTGAGGAGAAGCGTAAACTTGCCAATATGCCATTTACGACACGGAGTGGCAAGGAACGGCTGAGGCCCTGGCCTATGTTCATGGCTAGTGGTTCAGCTTCACATGAGGATGGAAGCACTCATCCTCTAGCTAGAAAAATGAAAAGACTTGCGGCAAAAGCACAGCAAAGAACTGTGCGTTCTTAGAAATCCCAAATCCCAAAGGAGAGTCCAATTGTGTCGGTTGCGATGCCTGACCTTCCCAACACTGGACGGGAAGAGCTTGCGCCTTCCACCATTTGCACGCCCCCTGCAAGTGTTGAAAGGAGCACCCGCAGTCCAGTTCCTGATAGTGAAATTGGAGATGTCAGTGTTGAAGTACACCAGGATGAGGATATGGGTGTTGCTGGCGCTGGGGAGGAAATTGACAAGGAGGATTCTGATGGTGAGGTGGTTTGTTTAAGTCAGGCACCCGGGGAGACACCTGTTGTCCGTGGGAGGAATATGGCCATTGACATGCCTGGTCAAAATACAAAAAAAATCAGCTCTTCAGTGTGGAATTATTTCAACAGAAATGCGGACAACTGGTGTCAAGCCGTGTGTTGCCTTTGTCAAGCTGTAATAAGTAGGGGTAAGGACGTTAACCACCTCGGAACATCCTCCCTTATACGTCACCTGCAGCGCATTCATAATAAGTCAGTGACAAGTTCAAAAACTTTGGGCGACAGCGGAAGCAGTCCACTGACCAGTAAATCCCTTCCTCTTGTAACCAAGCTGGCGCAAACCACACCACCAACTCCCTCAGTGTCAATTTCCTCCTTACCCAGGAAAGCCAATAGTCCTGCAGGCCATGTCACTGGCAAGTCTGACGAGTCCTCTCCTGCCTGGGATTCCTCCAATGCATCCTTGAGTGTAACGCCTACTGCTGTTGGCGCTGCTGTTGTAGCTGCTGGGAGTCGATCGTCATCCCAGAGGGGAAGTCGGAAGACCACTTGTACTACTTCCAGTAAGCAATTGACTGTCCAACAGTCCTTTGCGAGAAAGATGAAATATCACAGCAGTCATCCTGCTGCAAAGCAGATAACTCAGGCCTTGGCAGCCTGGGTGGTGAGAAACGTGGTTCCGGTATCCACCGTTAATTCAGAGCCAACTAGAGACTTGATTGAGGTACTGTGTCCCCGGTATCAAATACCATCTAGGTTCCATTTCTCTAGGCAGGCGATACCGAAAATGTACACAGACCTCAGAAAAAGACTCACCAGTGTCCTAAAAAACGCAGTTGTACCCAATGTCCACTTAACCACGGACATGTGGACAAGTGGAGCAGGGCAGACTCAGGACTATATGACTGTGACAGCCCACTGGGTAGATGTATTGCCTCCCGCAGCAAGAACAGCAGCGGCGGCACCAGTAGCAGCATCTCGCAAACGCCAACTCGTTCCTAGGCAGGCTACGCTTTGTATCACCGCTTTCCAGAATAGGCACACAGCTGACAACCTCTTACGGAAACTGAGGAAGATCATCGCAGAATGGCTTACCCCAATTGGACTCTCCTGGGGATTTGTGACATCGGACAACGCCAGCAATATTGTGCGTGCATTACATCTGGGCAAATTCCAGCACGTCCCATGTTTTGCACATACATTGAATTTGGTGGTGCAGAATTATTTAAAAAATGACAGAGATGCAAGAGATGCTGTCGGTGGCCCGAAGAATTGCGGGCCACTTTCGGCATTCAGCCACCGCGTACAGAAGACTGGAGCACCACCAAACATTCCTGAACCTGCCCTGCCATCATCTAAAGCAAGAGGTGGTAACGAGGTGGAATTCAACCCTCTATATGCTTCAGAGGATGGAGGAGCAGCAAAAGGCCATTCAAGCCTATACATCTGCCCACGATATAGGCAAAGGAGGGGGAATGCACCTGACTCAAGTGCAGTGGAGAATGATTTCAACGTTGTGCAAGGTTCTGCAACCCTTTGAACTTGCCACACGTGAAGTCAGTTCAGACACTGCCAGCCTGAGTCAGGTCATTCCCCTCATCAGGCTTTTGCAGAAGAAGCTGGAGACATTGAAGGAGGAGCTAAAACAGACCAATTCCGCTAGGCATGTAGGACTTGTGGATGGAGCCCTTAATTCGCTTAACCAGGATTCACGGGTGGTCAATCTGTTGAAATCAGAGCACTACATTTTGGCCACCGTGCTCGATCCTAGATTTAAAACCTACGTTGGATCTCTCTTTCCGGAAGACACAAGTCTGCAGAGGTTCAAAGACCTGCTGGTGAGAAAATTGTCAAGTCAAGCGGAACGTGACCCGTCAACATCTCCTCCTTCACATTCTCCCGCAACTGGGGGTGCGAGAAAAAGGCTAAGAATTCCTAGCCCACCCGCTGGCGGTGATGCAGGGCAGTCTAGAGCGAGTGCTGACATCTGGTCCGGACTGAAGGACCTGCCAACGATTACTGACATGTCGTCTACTGTCACTTCATATGATTCTCTCACCATTGAAAGAATGGTGGAGGATTATATGAGTGACCGCATCCAAGTAGGCACGTCAGACAGTCCGTACGTATACTGGCAGGAAAAAGAGGCAATTTGGAGGCCCTTGCACAAACTGGCTTTATTCTACCTAATTTGCCCTCCCTCCAGTGTGTACTCCGAAAGAGTGTTTAGTGCAGCCGCTCACCTTGTCAGCAATCGGCGCACGAGGTTACTTCCAGAAAATGTGGAGAAGATGATGTTCATCAAAATAAATTATAATCAATTCCTCCGTGGAGACATTCACCAGCAGCAATTGCCTCCACAAAGTACACAGGGACCTGAGATGGTGGATTCCAGTGGGGACGAATTAATAATCTGTGAGGAGGGGGATGTACACAGTGAAAGGGGTGAGGAATCGGAGGATGATGATGAGGTGGACATCTTGCCTCTGTAGAGCCAGTTTGTGCAAGGAGAGATTGATTGCTTCTTTTTTTGGTGGGGCCCAAACCAACCAGTCATTTCAGTCACAGTCGTGTGGCAGACCCTGTCGCTAAAATGATGGGTTCGTTAAAGTGTGCATGTCCTGTTTATACAACATAAGGGTGGGTGGGAGGGCCCAAGGACAATTCCATCTTGCACCTCTTTTTTCTTTAATTTTTCTTTGCATCATGTGCTGTTTGAGGACAATTTTTTTGAAGTGCCATCTTGCCTGACACTGCAGTGCCACTCCTAGATGGGCCAGGTGTTTGTGTCGGCCACTTGTGTCGCTTAGCTTAGTCACACAGCGACCTTGGTGCGCCTCTTTTTTTCTTTGCATCTTGTGCTGTTTGGGGACCATTTTTTTTAAGTGCCATCCTGCCTGACACTGCAGTGCCACTCCTAGATGGGCCAGGTGTTTGTGTCGGCCACTTGTGTCGCTTAGCTTAGTCACACAGCGACCTTGGTGCGCCTCTTTTTTTCTTTGCATCATGTGCAGTTTGGGGACTATTTTTTTGAAGTGCCATCCTGCCTGACACTGCAGTGCCACTACTAGATGGGCCAGGTGTTTGTGTCGGCCACTTGTGTCGCTTAGCTTAGCCATCCAGCGACCTCGGTGCAAATTTTAGGACTAAAAATAATATTGTGAGGTGTGAGGTGTTCAGAATAGACTGGAAATTAGTGGAAATTATGGTTATTGAGGTTAATAAAACTATGGGATCAAAATGACCCCCAAATTCTATGATTTAAGCTGTTTTTAAGGGTTTTTTGTAAAAAAAACACCCGAATCCAAAACACACCCGAATCCGACAAAAAATTTTCGGTGAGGTTTTGCCAAAACGCGTCCGAATCCAAAACACGGCCGCGGAACCGAATCCAAAACCAAAACACAAAACCCGAAAAATGTCCGGTGCACATCACTAATTACGAATATCTGGTAATGCCGTTTGGCCTCAGCAATGCCCCTGACGTTTTTCAGGGATTTGTAAATGAAATCTTCCGAGATATGTTATACCAAAGCGTAGTGGTGTACTTGGATGACATTCTGATATTTTCTAAGAATCTTGCAGAGCACAGAGTGCAGGTCAAAGAAGTACTTCTTCGCTTACGAAGGAATCGTGTCTACGGCAAGATTTCCAAATGTATCTTTGAGGTCCCTTCGATTCCGTTCCTCGGTTATGTCATCTCGGGTACGGAGCTTCGCATGGATCCGGAAAAACTCACTGCCATTCGGGACTGGACTCAGCCTCTCTCCTTGAAAGCGGTACAAAGATTCCTGGGCTTTGCAAATTACTACCGGAAATTCATTAAGGGATTTTCTACCATTGTTGCATCCATTACTGCCCTAACCAAAAAGGGGTCTGACCCAAGTCTCTGGTCTTCCGAAGCTGTAGAAGTGTTTGCCCGGTTGAAATCAGCCTTTATGTTTGCTCCGGTACTCCAACAACCGAATTTCTCAAAACCATTCTTATTGGAAGTCGATGCTTCCTCAGTAGGCATCGGTGCCGTCCTTTCACAGTACTCTTCTGATTGGAAGTTACATCCATGTGGTTTCCATTCTCGTAAGTTCTCTCCTGCTGAACGAAACTACACCATTGGAGATCAGGAACTTTTAGCAATAAAATCTGCCCTAGAAGAATGGAGGTACTTATTGGAAGGTGCTAAACACCTAATTACTATTTACACCGATCACAAGAACTTGTTGTATATCAAGACGGCCCAGTGCTTGAATCCCCATCAAGCTAGATGGGCGCTCTTCTTCACTCGGTGTTAGGGTCTCCTGCCCTGTGCTGCCACGTCGTCATGGCAACCGGGAGACAAGTGCTAGTGGAGTAACCTGAGCGCAGCTGATACTCCGGTTCGGGTCTTTTGCTGTGCAGTGGTTATAGGCAGGGGATCCGGTGCTGGTTTTTGTGCTCACAGTCTGTGAGGTCTGAGTGGGGCGTGGACAGCACCTGCTTTATAAGGCCTCTTTTCAGGGTACGCAGATGCTGCTGAATCTTTGTTGGTTAGTCAGTTCATGAACGTTAGCCAGTACTGTGTAGCTTTGTATTTGTTTGTTGCTTACTGCAAATAGGCCTGGGAATTTGGTATTACACTCTGCCAATCCAGACCTAGCAGTAAGACTGGAGTCAGTCGTTTAGCTTGCTGGGGTTCTGTTACTACTCTGTGAACTTAGCAAGTTTGCGGCTGTATTCTAAGACTTGCCTGTCTAATCCTGTCTCACTGTGCTAGGTGTCAGGGGTCAGTTTAGTGGCAGTAAGCTAAAACCTGTGCACTGCAAGTGAGAATTTGGATTGTGGAGATTCTCCTTGTGTCTATCATTCCATCTCTGACCAAGGAGTTTACTGCCACACCCGTTGGTAACCCTTTAGGGTTTTGCTGTTGCCCTTAGCAACAGCATTTCGGGTACTCTACGTATTAAAACACAACATCTTGCTTTTTCCATCTTAGCAGTTCTAATACAAGGGAGATACCCAGTTCCTTAGCCTCTGGGCTTCTCTGTTCACTTTGTGTGTATTTTGTTACCCTATCACCTTCTGTGTACGTTATGTCATATCCCCCAGTTTGTCTGTGAGTCCATCTGTTTTGCATAACAGTTCAAACACCAGTACATTCCTGCAGACACTGGAGTGCATAACAGTTCTGACACCAGTACTTTCCTGCTGGCACTGGTGTGCATAACATATTCAGCAGCCTAATACTCCTGTTGAAATTTTGTGGGAATATGGAGCATACCCCTCAAAATACGTTGCAACAGGTGGTCGATCAGGTGCAGGTCCTGACTCGACAATTTAATGATTTGTCCATTAAAATGCACACCTCCCAGGCTGCTGGCGGAGCTCCCGCAGCAGCAGCACGTGCAGGGGTTAAGGAGCCGAAAGTAAATCTCCCGGATCGTTTTTCTGGAGATCGCTCGCAGTTCTTTTGTTTCAAGGAGAGCTGCAAGCTATACTTCCGGCTTAGGCCTCAGTCTTCTGGGTCGGAGATTCAGCGGGTGGGCATAGTGATTTCCTTGCTACAAGGAGACCCACAGGTCTGGGCATATGGGTTGCAGCCTGACTGTCCGTCGCTTAAAAGTGTTGATGCTTTTTTTACGGCACTGGGCATGTTGTATGATGACCCTGACAAGACGGCCTCAGCCGAGGCTCAGATTTCGATCCTTAAGCAAGGGCGCAGGCCAGTTGAGGTTTACTGTACGGAGTTTCGGAGGTTGGCCCATGATACCCAGTGGAATGACCCAGCCCTGAGACACCAGTACCGAAGAGGTCTTTCTAACCAGATAAAGGACCAACTGGTACAATATCCCTTGCCTGATAGCTTGGATCAGCTCATGCAGTTATCCATCCGGGTGGATAGACGGCTGAGAGAGCGTAGGCTTGAAAGGGAGACTGAGATTTCCTTCCTTCCCAAGGGAACCTCAGACTCTGAGGAATTTTCTGAGGAGCCTATGCAGATTGGGGCTACCCGCCTCTCCTCGCGTGAGAAGACGCGGAGGAGACAGCAGGGGTTGTGTTTGTACTGTGGGAATAAAGGTCATGTGGTAGTATCATGCCCAGAAAAGCCGGAAAACTTCAGGGCCTGAGGGTGATGGGAAATATCCTGTCAGGCCAGAAGTCAGAATTTCCCAAGAAGACTTTTATCATTCCGGTGACCTTGAAGATCCTCGGTCAAACTGTCAAGACTGAGGCCTTTGTGGACAGTGGGGCCGACGGGGTTTTTATGGACCGCCAATTCGCCCTGAAACACTCTGTTCCCTTAGTACCCTTGGCATCGGAAATTGAGATTTGTGGGTTAAACGGGGAACCATTATCCCAAGGTAAAATTACCTCTTGCACTAGCCAGATTTCTTTGTTTATTGGAGCCACACACTCTGAAAAATTGTCCTTTTATTTGACTGTCTGTACTTTTGCCCCATTGGTGTTGGGGTTACCCTGGTTAAGGGCCCACAATCCTCAATTTGACTGGGTCTCTGGGGAGATTCTTAGTTGGGGTACTGATTGTTTCAGGAGTTGCTTGAGCCTTCCAGTCAGGCTCTCGCAGCTAAGTTTGCCAGGATTGCCAGGGTGTTATGCAGATTTTGCGGACGTGTTCTCCAAAAAAGTTGCAGAGGTACTACCTCCCCATCGCCCCTATGACTGTGCCATTGATTTGTTGCCAAATGCTAAGCTTCCCAAGAGCAGGTTGTACTCCCTGTCACGTCCTGAGACTCAGGCTATGGCAGAGTACATTCAGGAGAACTTGGCTAAGGGATTTATCAGACCTTCACAGTCTCCAGTTGGGTCGGGGTTCTTCTTCGTGGGTAAAAAGGACGGTTCGTTGCGACCCTGCATCGACTTCAGGGAATTGAACCGTATCACGATTAAAAACTCATACCCACTGCCTCTCATTTCGGTCTTGTTTGACCAGCTTCGTACTGCCACCATTTTTTCTAAGATTGACCTACGCGGTGCGTACAATCTAATCCGAATAAGAGAGGGGGAGGAATGGAAGACTGCCTTTAATACCCACTCAGGGCATTATGAATATTTGGTGATGCCTTTTGGGCTCTGTAATGCCCCGGCAGTCTTCCAGGATTTCATGAATGATGTGCTCAGGGAATATTTGGATAGATTCTTAGTTGTATACTTAGATGACATCCTAATCTTCTCCCATTCCCTGGAGGAACATCGGAAGCATGTACGCTTAGTCCTCCAGAAACTCAGAGACCACCGGCTTGGGGCAAAGCTGGAGAAGTGCGAATTTGAAGTTCAGCAAATCGCATTTCTAGGATATATTATCTCCCCAGAAGGTTTCCAAATGGAGGGTTCCAAGGTACAGGCAGTCCTGGATTGGGTGCAGCCCACTAGTTTGAAGGCGCTTCAGCGTTTCCTGGGCTTTGCGAATTTTTATAGACGATTTATCGCTGGATTTTCGTCTATAGTGGCGCCCTTGGTGGCACTCACTAAGAAAGGGGCGGATGTTGCTCACTGGTCTTGTGAGGCTAAAGCGGCTTTTGCCCGTCTCAAAAGGGCATTTGTTTCGGCCAAGGTGCTGCGACACCCAGATCCAGAGCGTCCTTTTGTGGTGGAGGTGGATGCCTCTGAGATGGGTATTGGGGCAGTGCTTTCTCAGATGGGAGTGTCTGATAATCGCCTTCATCCCTGTGCTTACTTTTCCCGTAAATTTTCGCCTGCCGAGATGAATTATGACGTGGGTAACCGGGAATTGTTGGCTATTAAGGATGCACTCGAGGAGTGGAGACACTGGCTTGAGGGGGCTAAGTTTGTGGTCTCAATTCTCACTGACCATAAGAATCTGGCATATTTAGAGTCAGCGAAGCGTCTCAATGCCAGGCAGGCACGATGGGCTTTGTTTTTTGCTCGCTTTAATTTTTTGATAACATATCGCCCTGGGTCAAAAAACATCAAGGCTGATGCGCTCTCGCGGAGTTTTGCTCCAATCCAGGAGACCACCGAGGAGCCGTTGCCCATTGTTTCCCCATCATGTATTAAAGTGGGCATTACCCAGGACCTCTTATCATTAGTCCTTAGAGCACAGGAGCAGGCTCCTCCAGACCTTCCGGTAGGTCTTTTGTTTGTGCCTCCTAGGTTAAGACAGCGAGTGTTCCTGGAATTCCATGCCAAGAAGTCGGCAGGTCACCCGGGTATTGCCAGAACTCGGGAGTTGCTATCTAGGGCGGTGTGGTGGCCCTCGGTGGCTAAGGATGTGGATCAGTGGGTTCGGGCATGTGACATCTGTGCCCGAAATAAGACTCCTAGAGGGGTTCCTGTTGGCCCATTACATCCACTCTCTATCCCATCTAAGCCATGGACCCACATTTCAATGGATTTTGTGGTGGACTTGCCCAAATCCTCGGGGATGACAGCCATCTGGGTTGTCGTTGACAGGTTTTCGAAGATGGCGCACTTCGTTCCACTGGTTGGGCTGCCATCAGCCAGACGCCTGTCTGAATTATTTATGCTGCATGTTGTGCGTCTCCACGGGTTGCCACTTGATGTGGTCTCTGACCGCGGATCCCAGTTTGTGGCCAAATTCTGGAGGGCATTTTGTTCCGATCTCCAGATTTCTGTCAGCTTGTCGTCAGGCTACCATCCGCAGTCTAATGGGCAGACTGAAAGGGTGAACCAGTCCTTGGAGCAGTTCCTCAGGTGTTATGTCTCCAAGTGTCAGACTGACTGGGTTGCTCATCTGTCCATGGCGGAGTTTGCCTATAACAACGCCGCTCACTCTGCTACAGGGATCTCTCCCTTCCTTTGTGTGTATGGGCATCATCCTAAGGCCAATTCTTTTGACCCCGTGGACTCCACGCCTGGTGGTTCCTCTGTGGTTTCGGTCCTTAGAGGTATTTGGCGGAAAGTGAAGAAAGCCCTTGTGTCTGTGTCATTAGTGACCAAAAGGGTTTTTGATAAGCGGAAAAGACCCTGCAGCTTCAAATTAGGAGACTTCGTCTGGTTGTCTACCAAGAATTTGAAGTTGAGACAGCCATCTCATAAGTTAGGGCCCCGGTTCATCGGCCCTTATAAGATCACCAGGGTTATCAATCCGGTGGCATTTCAGTTAGATCTGCCCCGTTCTTTGGGTATCAATAAAACATTTCATTGTTCCCTTTTAAAACGGGCGATTAGTAATCCTTCTACCAGTGGAAGACCTTCCCCTCTTCTGATACGTGGCCAGAGGGAGTTTGTTGTTGAAAGGATTCTTGACTCCAAGGTGGTTCGGGGTCGGCTGTCATTTTTGGTGCACTGGAAGGGGTATGGCCCGGAGGAGCGGTCGTGGGTGCGCAGTTGTGATCTTCATGCCCCCAGACTGATACGCTCTTTCTTCTCGCAGTTCCCCGATAAACCCGGTGGTAGGGGTTCTTTGACCCCTCGTCAGAGGGGGGGTACTGTTAGGGTCTCCTGCCCTGTGCTGCCACGTCGTCATGGCAACCGGGAGACAAGTGCTAGTGGAGTAACCTGAGCGCAGCTGATACTCCGGTTCGGGTCTTTTGCTGTGCAGTGGTTATAGGCTCTGTGCACGGCAGGGGATCCGTTGCTGGTTTTTGTGCTCACAGTCTGTGAGGTCTGAGTGGGGCGTGGACAGCACCTGCTTTATAAGGCCTCTTTTCAGGGTAAGCAGATGCTGCTGAATCTTTGTTGGTTAGTCAGTTCATGAACGTTAGCCAGTACTGTGTAGCTTTGTATTTGTTTGTTGCTTACTGCAAATAGGCCTGGGAATTTGGTATTACACTCTGCCAATCCAGACCTAGCAGTAAGACTGGAGTCAGTCGTTTAGCTTGCTGGGGTTCTGTTACTACTCTGTGAACTTAGCAAGTTTGCGGCTGTATTCTAAGACTTGCCTGTCTAATCCTGTCTCACTGTGCTAGGTGTCAGGGGTCAGTTTAGTGGCAGTAAGCTAAAACCTGTGCACTGCAAGTGAGAATTTGGATTGTGGAGATTCTCCTTGTGTCTATCATTCCATCTCTGACCAAGGAGTTTACTGCCACACCCGTTGGTAACCCTTTAGGGTTTTGCTGTTGCCCTTAGCAACAGCATTTCGGGTACTCTACGTATTAAAACACAACATCTTGCTTTTTCCATCTTAGCAGTTCTAATACAAGGGAGATACCCAGTTCCTTAGCCTCTGGGCTTCTCTGTTCACTTTGTGTGTATTTTGTTACCCTATCACCTTCTGTGTACGTTATGTCATATCCCCCAGTTTGTCTGTGAGTCCATCTGTTTTGCATAACAGTTCAAACACCAGTACATTCCTGCAGACACTGGAGTGCATAACAGTTCTGACACCAGTACTTTCCTGCTGGCACTGGTGTGCATAACACTCGGTTCTCGTTCGTTATTAAGTACCAGGCCGGGACTCTTAATGCTAAGGCTGATGCTTTGTCTCGTTCTTTAACGGCCTCGGATGAGGAGAATTCCTTTGAAAAGAGTTTAATTCTCAGTCCAGTCTCTATTTCAGCAGCTCCCACCTCTCTGGGTCCTCCTCCTGGGAGAATGTCTGTACCAGTTGAATTTCGACCAAAGTTACTGCAGTGGGCTCATATCTCCAAGTTTTCCGGTCATTCTGGAGTTCAAAAAATGTGTGAATTTCTACGAAGGTCATATTGGTGGGACACCATGAAGAAGGATATACAAGATTATGTCAATTTGTGTCCTCAATGTGCTCAGCACAAAACTCTTTGTCTGCCTCCTGCGGGGTTGCTTCGTCCACGGTCCATTCCTAAGAAACCCTGGACCCATATTTCTATGGACTTTATTACCTAATTACCCCTCTCCAATGGTTACAATACCATCTGGGTGATTATTGACTGCTTTTCAAAAATGGCACATTTTGTTCCGTTGACCGGTTTACCAACGGCTCCCAAGTTGGCTTTACTATTTATTCGTGAACACTTCCGCCTGCACGGGTTACCTCGGGAGATAGTCTCTGATCGAGGGGTACAGTTCACTGCAAGATTTTGGAGGGCCCTCTGCTCAGCCTTACAAATAAAACTCAAGTTCTCATCTGCTTACCATCCACAAACCAATGGGCAAACTGAACGTGTCAATCAAGATTTAGAGACTTTTCTCCGCGTTTATCTCTCTCCTTCACAGGACGATTGGGTGGAACTGTTACCATGGGCAGAGTTTGCCCATAATCATCTGTACCACTCTTCCACTGGTGAATGTCCATTCTTCAATAATTACGGATTCTATCCACGAGTCCCAGAATTACCAATTTTTCCTTCGGAGGATGTTCCTGCTACAGCTTCCACTCTCCGGCACTTCAGTCAAATCTGGAGTAGGGTTCATGCTAATCTCAAGAAAATCTCTGGCGGCTACAAATTCTTCGCGGATAGAAAATGGCTAGAAGCTCCTCAATACAAAGTTGGTGACAGGGTATGGCTCTCTACCCGCAATCTTTATTTAAGAGACCCGCTATGAAGTTTGCTCCGAGGTTCATCAGTCCTTACCCCGTTTTGCAAGTCCTGAACCCTGTTGTCTGCAAATTGGGATTGCCTTCCCACTTTCGGGTACCAAATTCTTTCCATGTTTCTCTCCTTCGTCCCCTCATTTTAAATCGGTTTCATTCGGAGTCTCCTAGCCCAACCTCTGTAGAGACTGAAGCTGGAACAGAATTTGAAATCAAAACTATTCTTGACTCTCGTTATCTTCACAAGAATTTACAGTATCTGGTAGAATGGAAAGTTTATGGTCCTGAGGAGAGGAGCTGGGTCAAAGCTTCTGAAGTCACTGCTCCCTGACTAGTCTGGATCTTTCATTCTGAACATCCAACGAAACCAAGAAAGTGTCCAGGGGCCACTCCTAGAGGAGGGAGTACTGTCACATTTGCGGCGCTGCGGCTGCCGCGCTTACCGCTCTGGGTGCGCTGGGTCTCCCGGCGGTCATCACCCCCGGTGGGCTCCGGGTCGTCGCGTCTTTCTGTCGCTGCCTCCGGCAGGTTCCCGGGGTGTGGGTGCCGCCGTTGCGCCCGGCATCCACGAGAGCGTGGTGAGCGGGTGACGTCATCGGCCCCTTCCGCCAATCGGGAGAGGGCGGGAAGTTCAAAGGCAGACGCCGTACAGAGCCCCGGCGCCTGAGTATCGTCTTTTCTAATGATCACCAGTGCTAGCAGCGTTCAGCGTGTTCTCAAGCTGAACGTCTCCTGTGTTTCAGCATTGCAGAGTATCTTTCAGTGGGACATTCCCTGTGCTACCAGCATTACAGAGTATCTCTCAGTGGGACATTCCCTGTGCTACCAGCGTTACAGTGTGTCACTCAGTGGAACCTTCCCTGTGCTACCAGCGTTACAGTGTATCACTCAGTGGGACATTCTCTGCGTTACCAGCGTTACAGTGTATCTCTCAGAGGGACACCTCCTGTGCTTCCAGTATTACAGGGTATCCCTAAGTGGAACGCCTCCCAAACTTCCAGAGTTACACTGAATCTCTAATCCTCATTCATTTCTTCAACATCGCTAACAACTTCTTCATTCTTCTGTGTGCTTCAACATCGTTCTCAAATCTTCATTCATTTCTTCATCATTGCTCACAAGTTCTTCATTCTTCTGTATGCTTCAACATCGTTCTCAAATCTTCATTCATCTCTTCAGCATCGCTCACAAGTTCTTCATTCTTCTGTGTGCTTCAACATCGTTCTCAAATCTTCATTCATTTCTTCAACATCGCTCACAAGTTCTTCATTCTTCTGTGTACTTCAGCATCGCCCCCAAGCCTTGGCCACAACTAATTCTTTAGCATTACACGTTGGTTACAACGGCTAAGTTCTGCACGAGGAGAACCTACATCCGGCCATCCCTGCTCAGGCCCAGCTGTGGTTCCTCTTCCCTATCATCGGAAGAACCCCCAAGTTCTCAACACTCCCAACCCAGGTCAGTGACACACTGCATAGTTGTCAGAGCCGTATGGCTCCAAATCATGTCTCACCTGCAAAAACTGCATTGCTCAATCCATCACAGGTGCCCAGGATGATGTAGGGGTATTTGTAAGGGTGTTTCTTATGAAAGTACCTGTGCAAAATGTAACCGTTTAGGTGACATGTAATAGGATGAGATTTTTAGTATTTTGAGACTTTTAGTCAAAAATGGATGAAATCGCCTGTTTTGGATGGTGAAAGTACTCCAAATCGCCTATCTCTACCTGGTCTGTTTTGTGTGTGATTTTTTGTCAATTTTTAAGTGTGATTTCCAAAATCACACCCTATTACATTTGCGAGTTGTATACTTTTGAATGGGAAAACATCTGGATGCGATTTGAAGTGTGAAATAAAATCGACAGGTGAAAATATGCGATTTTCTCTGGGAAAAATGCGACTTAGAGTGCAGTTCGCATCCTATTACATTTGCGATTTACTCAAAACAGGCGATTTCAGACATTTTTCTACTAAAAGTCTCAAAAGTCTAAAAATCTCATCCTATTACATGTCACCCATTATATTAAACGCTGTATAAAGGAAATAAATTAGAATTTTATGTATTCTTATTTAAATAAAATAGAAAATAGTTTATTATTGAGTATTTGAAACATTTCCAAAAAATTTAGGAGTTCAGTATCTGGCAGAATACATATTTATTCAGCCTGTTGCTAGTTTATCACCCCTGACTTTGTTTACAGTATCTTAATTGTTTAGCACTTGATGCTAATAAAGAGGATATCTCTAGATTTTTCTCTCTCCAACAAAGGAAATAAAAAACAGACAAACTCCTTTGTAAGAGCAGTGAACAGAAGTTTAATCCTGCTGATGAGACTGAACCCTACCTTTCATTGTCGTCGTCGTCCCCGTCCCCCCCACACACACAGTGGCGTATCTACCCCTTGGCCAGGATGGCACTTTCCAGGGGCACCCGCAGATGGGGGGCACCATCCAGCTGTGCCAACCGTGGCTAAGGGATAGAGTTCTGCAGTCTCGAAAGGCGCTATGGCAATCAGCGTGGGACTGACCAATTAGACGGCGAGGGAAGGATACTGAAATTATCCCGACCCTGTTACAGTATAAAACGCCAGTAGGCGGAGTTCTCCAGGCCCATACTCAGGAGTCACCACTGCTGTACATTATGTGCCCGTTGTAGAGGCAGAGTGGGGAACATCAGAGGAGGTGCCCGCCACGAATTACACAGTGGGCAAGGAGATGGCTGGAGACAGCTGCACAGCCATACCATGCAAGTTCGAGAGAGCTGTTGAATTTCAGCACTTCGAGTCAGAGCCTGCCCCCTGCTGACATCGTGATGAGTCCAAGCAGTCCGTTACAGTCAGTGTCGAGGAGGGGGGGGGGGGGGGTGATTTGTGTATGTGTGCTATCAGTGTGTGGGGGGGAGGGGGGGGGAGGATGTGTGTGACTGTGAGGGAGCTGTCAGTGTCAGTGGGGAGAGGAGCAGGAGGGAGTTGTCAGTGTGTGGAAGTGATGAGAGTTGTCAGTACAGGGGAAATGTGTGTGTGTGTGTGTGTGTGTGTGTGTGTGTGTGTGTGTGTGTGTGTGTGTGTACTAGATTTAGGAGTGTGTGTTTGTGAGAGGTTTCAGTTGGGGGATTAGAGTTCATACAGTAATTAAGTGTTTTGATATGGAGAACTACATCTCCCAGCATATACAGTGAGCTGGGGATGCTAACAAGCTTTATTTAAAAGTTTAGAAAGCATACTTTTATGACTGGAATGGTTAAAAAGGGAGAGCTATAAATCAATTTATCAGTGAATGATCGCAGTTTGAGCTGTTACATTTTGCTGAACCACCTATCCCTCCACACTCACTACCTGTCCTCAGGATACATTTACCATCCCGGCAGACGGTATACCGGTGGTCATTTGACCGACGCTGGAATCCTGACACCACTTTGGAGACTGGTGCCGGCACACCGACAGCCAACATCCCGAAGGCGAGTATTTGAGGGAGGGTTAGGACCGGGGGAGGGGGTGTTAGGGAAGGCACTAGGAGGGGAGGTAAGCCCTAGCGGCCACCCCCTGAGGGTTAGCCCTATCCGCCGCCCCCCCAGAGGGTTAGTATTAGGATTGGGGATCATGTGACCGCTGGAATCCCGACCGCCGGATGCCATACCCAACCCCCTTTACTTTTTCAGGCATTTCTATCTCTCCTCTCTCTATGGTGTTCCGATTGCCCACTTTCCCTTGTGCTTTACTCTCTCTCACCTTCGTTTAGAGCATCAGTTTCTGTAGTCCACATTACCCTTATTTTTTCCAATGTTTCTCTATCTCTCTGATGTAATGAGGATGTATGGTTTAGAGGGATCAGTAATGCATTGTACTGTATAGAGGCGTCAGGGATGTAGCGTAGGGTATAGAGGCGTCAGGGATGTAGCATAGGGTATAGAGGCATCAGGGATGTAGCGTAGGGTATAGAGGCGTCAGGGATGTAGCGTAGGGACTATAGGCGTCAGGGATGTAGCGTAGGGAATATAGGCATCAGGGATGTAGCGTAGGGAATATAGGCATCAGGGATGTACTAGCAGGTATATAGAGGTCAGTAATGTATTGTACTGTATAGAGGGGTCAGTAATGTAGTGATGGTTATAGAAAGGTCAGTGATGTAGTGTAGGGTATAGAGGGGTCAGTTATGTAGTGTGGGGTAAAGAGGGGTCAGTAAAGATACTAAGCTGAAGTACTTAGAACACTTCTTGAATTAAGACACAACCTGCAAGAAAAAGTATGCAATATAGGTGAAAAGGCAAATGGCTCCAACATGGTAACCGCCAACGCACTGCGCTGCTTTTTCTGCAGGGGGGGCGCCAGTCCCTTACTTTGCCAGGGGCGCTTGGACCCCTAGATACACCTCTGCACACACACTCACTCATATCTCCAACTCTCTCTCTACTATCTCTTCACGGATGTTCCAGCGCTTTCTTAAACTTAGCATATCTAAAGGTGCATACACACTGGGCGTTTTTGCCCAGTGTGTATGCACAGTGATGATGTGAACATCACTGGCAGGATAATAGCTCAGTGCATACACACTGAGTGATTTTTCCTATGCCCAGCGATGTTCACAGGTGGTGAAGCACTTTCCACAGTAGGAGATTGTGGAAAGTGCTTCACTCGGCTGTTTAAACAGCTCGACAGACAGCGGCGGCCAGCGATGATGCAGGAGCGCACATCAGCGTTTATCGCCTGGCCATACACACTGGCTGAGTTTCAGCTCAAAGTAGCTCAAAACGCCAAAAGTGAGCTACTTCCAGCTCAAAATTGGCTAGTGTGTATGGTCCTTAAGACTGATCTGATCATCTTCCCACCTTCCTGCACAACCTCACCTCCCACAAATTTATTATCTATTGACAGCACAACCATATTTTCTAGTCCTCAAGTGTGCTATCTTGGAGCTATCTTTGACTGCTTCCGCTGCTTCAAATGATACATTCACTACCTTTTGCAGTTCTGCCCTTTCCATCTCAAAAATATTTCCAGGATCAGACCTTATCAAACCCTTGATGCTACTAAGACTCTCATCAAGTCATCCCCAGATTCGACTACTTTAACCTCCTCCTATCTGACCTCCATGACTTTCACCTCTCTACACTCCAATCTGTCCTCAATGTTGCTTCCTGGCTCATTTTCCTCTCCAAAAGTACCACATCTGCCTCCCTCTCCTACAAGCCATACACTGGCTCCCCTTGCCCTTCAGAACCAAATTCAAGCTTCTCACACTCACATACAACGTATGAACCAATGTTCTCCCATTTACATCTCTGACCTTATATCACTTCTTTCATGTGTGTACATTAATGAAATATGCGTGTATACGCTGTATGTCAATACAACAGTTTTTACCAAGTTTCACAAGTTACACACTAGTATTGAAAATATTTTACAGCAAAAAGAAAAGAAATAGGATATAATAGTAAAAAAAGGAAAAAATTACATATATGTGAATATGAGGATTGAACTGTCAGTCTCAGACTGTTAGAAAGCACGTTGTATTTGTTCACTGTAGCCTTCAAAATTGTACTCAGGGATAATGTCCACTAGAGGGTGGCATCCCACCACTCTAAGTGTTTAAACAAATGTCTCGTAGTTATTAACAATGGTGCAAGAAAAAATGGTGGTTGGAGGGCTTCTTAGTTGGTGCAAAAATGCTCCTTGCAAAAAAGATGCTTTTAAGTCTCTTAACAGTCCCTAGTCCCTAGTTGATGTGCGGGAGGGCTATTAGGAAGGGTCAGGTATTAGAACTCCAGACTCACTGTCCTGCCAGGAGATAGGCAATTAGGATACCGCTTTAGCACAAGCTTATTCCTGATGCCTAGATCCGCCGGGATGCAGTTACAGCCTGGGGGAATGGGCGTCAACAGCTTTGAGGCCAACCTAGGACTCTCTGTTGGCATTCATCTCTCTTACCTGTCTTACCTGTAACCTTCGCTCTCTATGTCCCGGTGTCTGCCTGTGTCTATCTTCACAGAACGTTCCAGCAGCTGCTTTTGCCTCTGTCATCTTCTGGCACCTCCTGGTTCTTGGCTGGCAGTACAAAATGCAAAAAAGGCTGTACTTGGTTAAATAGGCAGGACAAAATTACATTGTTGAAGTGTATGCCTTTTCCAGTTGTGAAAATGGTTTGAGTCTGGCCTATGAAACAATCCGACAATCTGAATCCTGACAGTAGGGTTAGGGTTAGGCTCTAGAAGGAATGTTAGGGTTAAGCTGAAGAGGTGCAGGGGGGGGGGGGAAGGGATAGGTTGTAGGAGAGATAGTTAGGGTTAGGTTACAGGAGGGATGGGTTAGGGTTAGGCTGCAGTAGGGATGAGTTAGGGTTAGGGGTTTGTGTAGGGGTATGGTTAAAATGCTCACCAGGATCTGTTGGGAATCTGAATGTCAGGATGATGCTGTTGGCATCTTGACTGTCGGGATCTTGTCTGCAGGATTACGATACTATCCCGTTTTAAGGTTTCAAATTGTACCCAAAGGGTTGGGGAAACCTATATATCCCCTTATGCTGCAGGTACAGGCTACACTTTGGCATAGCCCATTCCCACTGAATTTCAAAGTGAGTTCATATCATTTTTCAAATTGTCTGACCTGCTCACATTTCCTCAGCTTATCTGTGCACACCATCTGTAATTCTTATTAAATGAATGCATTTTGGATTTTTTGCTGAAACTTCTTATTCTCTGTCTGAACATATGATTATACAGAAGATTACTCAGAAGATACTCATAAACATCATTTTATTGCAGGGTTTTTCTTTGTTGGTAAAAATAAGGTACAGTACATGTATCTGCCCTATCATTGATTGGCAAGATCTGAAAAAATAACAGTGAATTATGAATATCACATAAAGCATATAACTGAAAAATGAAAATCTTCAATACCTATATTTCAAAGGAACAAATAATGGGTAACAGAACATGTAAGAAGTTGAAAATGGGCATTCACTGGAGATAGGTAATATTAATACGTAGTCTCAGTGCTGTAAGGCTCTGACTGTTTTTCATTATTTTGAAAATTACATTTTCAAATACATTTTAGGGCTATTTGTAGTCATTTGCCTTAATATATTAATACTCTCTTCTTCCTTGGGGGAACATCATATTCATAACTGTGTAGTGTTTGCCAAGCTTATTATTATTAATTGCAAAGTGCCATCATATTACACAGCTCTTTTCAATGAAGGTTTTTAATTATTCATGTTTCTTTCTGCACCTGTGGAACTACCATTCTGAATTTTATACTACACACAGGCAGAAACACACGTACTGTAAATACACACAAACAAATAAACATGCATACACATGACACAGATACATGCAGTGGCGGATTTTACCTATGAGCTGCAGGGCTGCAGCCCTCCCTGCAGATAAAATCCCCCCCCCCCCCCAACCTCAGTGTCGCATTGTGACTGGCAGTGACCTCCTATTGGAAGTCCTACCTGTCAGTCACAGACACACAAGGCAGTCCCATTGGGAGGTGTTTCATCATTCCAGGACTGCCAGACCGGGCTGCGATTAGCAGAGAGCTAGCTTCCCGTCATCAGCCCAATCTGGCTTCTATGGGTTGCAGTCGATGCAGTCCATAGAAGCCGGGAGTTTGCTTGTGCACATGCGCTTGTTCCGGTGCCTGTCAGCTCTATTGTGCAGGCGCCTGTACCCAGGACACAAAACTCTCCTCTCCGGCATGGCTAGCGGCAGCCCTCTACCTAAAAAAGGTAGGAGCTGCTGCTGGATATACGCATATACAAATTAACCTTCAAGTACTGTATGTTTGTGAACAGTGGAAGAACACTTAGGCTACGGCCACACATAGCGGCCAAGCGGGTCCCGTTCAGTGGGACCCGCTTGGCCGCAAGGAGACTGCACATGGGTGCCACTACACATGTTTGACAGTCCCGCCACTGCCGGATCCAACCGCAGCATGCTGCGGTCGGGTCGGATGACAGGATGGCGGGATTTCAATGTGAACACATACATTTCAATCTGTGCCTCACTGTGTTCCATTGAAATCCTGTGTGTCACTGGCTGGATCCTGTTCTGTGGGATACCGCAGCATAGGATTCATGTGCACACAAAACCCCCCTCCCGGCAAAGCAGGACCCGCTTGGCCGCTATGTGTGGCTGTAGCCTTAAGGGCCATATATTTAGAAAACATAATTTTATTTTTAATATGTCATTGTAGTTGATTACCCACTGGCATTGCTTTGTGTCAAAAAATAAATACAGTATACAGACTTCATGTTAAAAACATTTTTTTTTCCAAATGTATTTATTAGAGATTATCCACATACAGAAAAAAAGGGAAACCAATATACAGTAATACAGTAATCCCAAATATCACAGACACAGTCGTCAATATACGTCAACATAGTCTCACAGATAGAAAGCCAGTTACAGTGATACAGGGATACCTATATAAGAATAAAAATTAAAAAGACAAAATGACAAAGACAAGGGAGGGAGGTAAGGGAAAGAGGGAATAAGAAAGTAACAAATAGGTAATATTCGTCATATGCATCAAAAGAGAACCTAAATAAATTGAATAGAATGAATGACTCTCAGAATTTACCTAATTCAAAGCTCAATGAATAAAAGATAAAGTATTCACATCAAAATTAAAATTTTCAAAAGAGCTATATATATGTAGTCGAGTTTCTCTGTCCAAAGTACTAATAAACGGAGCCCATTTACAATAAAACTTTTGAGCCCCTAAGTATAAATCAGGACACACATATTTTCTCTCAAAGTACAGTATCTGAAGTAATTTTTGTTGGACTTCCATAAGACTAAGCACCGACTTCTTGGTCCAGTGACATAATATACACTTTTTACATATCGTAATAATTGTAATCAACAACGGGAAATATTATAATTTATTTTACCAGCTAAAGCCTAGTTTTTAAAACTGAACCCTAAGCAGGCCATAGTATCAGGTTGTAAAGTGAGACCAAACATTTTGTTAAGGAAATTCAGTACCTTACACCAAAATTGACACAGTTTAAAGCAATCCCAAATACAATGGTAAAAATCTGCAACTACTGTTCTACATTTAATACAATGCCTTAACTCATCCTTAACCATATACCTTCGTTGATATGGAGTAATATATGCTCTATGTAATGTTCGAATATGAACTTCTTGTAAATAAGCTGACGCTAATACTTTAAGCGAATAAGAGTATAACCCGGTTAAATCATAAATATCTGTTAATAAAGGAATATCATTATTCCATTTCTGTAACAACAACTTCCATTGTACATGTTCCACTGAACTGATTATAACATTGTATAAATATTTCACCTTGTAGCTCTTTTCAAGAAGAAAATATAATAATGTATCAATAGATTTAATCTGAGCCACAGTAAACTTTCGAGTCCCAGTAAGGGGTTTAGGTGCATTGATAGAAATTAGAAAATGCCGCATTTGAAAATACATAAACCTGTGTGAACTTGGTAGAGAAAATTGAAAGCATAGATCCTGAAAAGTAAACAAGGAGCCACCGGGATCAAAAATCTTACACGATAAATCTAACCCCTTAGTTCTCCAAATATTAAACAATTAGTTCGAGAGTCATGGAGGAAATTATGGATTTCCCTTTAGGGGAATAAAGGGGGTAACATAGGGATTAGAATTACAGCGTTTATTTAACCCAATCCAAGCTTTATATGTATCTGCAAATAAAATATGATTCCGAATATGTAATGGGATAGAAAGCAATTTAGTTTGTAAGAGAGCACTTGGGGAATAAGGGAAAAAAACTGCTAAATCTAAAGATAGATCTATATATTGGTCTATATTAAGTATCCAAGCACTTATATAATGGAAAAAAACTGCCGGAGAATATGCTTATAGATCAGGATATCCCAGTCCACCTTTACTTTTGGGCGTAAGTAATTTAGCCCTTGAAATTCTTGGACGTTTATTTTGCCAAATAAATTTAGAAAATAAAGTGTCAAGTCTTTTGGTGTCCAATTTAAGTATAGCAATTGGTAATTGTTGCATACAATAAAATATTTTTGGAAAAATAATAGACCGGATTATAAATAATCGTCCTAATAGAGAAAGAGGTAGATCTCTCCATGACTCAAGTTTTGTGGCAATTTTAGTAATTATAGTAGAAAAATTTGCCGAATATAATTGGGATAGATCCGAACATATGTTAACCCCCAAATATTTAAACCGAGATGGAGCAATCGAAAACGGCATATGTATAGATTTTAAGAAGTCTGGAATGGAATTTCCCAACAGCAAAATTTCCATCTTGGATTTATTGATTTTATATCCGGAAACCACACCAAAAGAATCAAGTAAATGAAACAAAGCAGGTAAAGAGTGTTGAGGTTTAGAAAGAAATAAAAGGGTATCATCAGCAAACAATCCAATTTTCTGCTCCTCCACTCCTATTTTGATCCCATGAATCAAAGGAGAAGCACGTACAGCTACAGCGAGGGGCTCTATGGCAATGGCGAAAAGGAGAGGGGATAAGGGACACCCTTGACGAGTCCCCCTCTCTAGCCTAAAAGCTGATGATAAAAGCCTATTACATGCTATTTGTGACTGTGGGGAGGAATATAAAGTAAATAAAATATTTATAAAATTGTTAGGAAAGCCGAATTTCTCCATAGTTCGAAATAAATGGGGCCATAAAACTAAATCAAACACTTTTTCTGTGCCTTCCTGTTTTAAAGCCGGTTTGATCTTTATTGATCAAAACTGGAAGGATAGGTTTCAATCTCTCCACTAAAATTTTTGTAAAAATTTTATAGTCAGTATTTAAGAGTGAAATTGGTCTATAAGACCCCGGGAGAGTAAGATTACGTCCTTCTTTAGGCAAGACTTTGATAATGGCATCTGAGAAGTGAGTAGGGAGAGTCCCACAGTCTATAATTGAATTGAAACAAGCGGCTAATGGGTCAGCAATATTTGTAGATAATACATGAAAAAATTTGTTCGAAAATCCATCAGGACTCGGTGATTTAGACAATTTCAACTTTTTGATAACCCCTATCACCTCTAATGGGGTTATAGGAGCTGTCAAAGTAGAAAGAAGGTAGACTGGGAGTTGAGGAAGCTGAAGTAAATCCCAAAAAGAGAGGAGGCAAAAGAAGAAATGGAGGCAGAAGTAGAAGGTGTGGTTTCTGAGATACAAGGGGCAGAGGAGGCATTTATAGATCGTGTAGGGACAGAATAAAGAGCCTCATAAAATGATTTAATTAAATCAACAACCTGAGAGTCAGAATCCGTAAAAGTACCGTCTGACCTCAATAAAGGCCTAACCACTTTCTGCTTCCTAGAACCATGTAATAAATTAGTAAGGAGTCTACCATTTTTATTACCAAACTTATAATATTTGGAGTTTACATTAAAATAATATTTATCGCCACTTGTCTGTAAAAGCTCTGAAAAGTGGGTCTTAGCAGTATTATAGCGAATTTTATTCTCTAAGGAAGAGGCCTGTTTACATATTTGAAAAGCGCTGGAAAGCTTGGCTTGTAAATCCAAATAGGAGGCATTTCGCTGCCTGTTAATCCGTGAAGAATATTCTATCAATTCTCCACGTAATACAGCTTTAGCCGCCATCCAAAAAGTGGAAGGAATTATGCGATTGATAATTCGTTCACATATTTTCTAATTTTAATTTAAAGCTTTTAGCTTTAATAAGATGTGAGGGGAATTTCCACAAAGGCTTAGTATCAACAGACTTCTTAGAATTCAAAGTAATCCAAACCAAGCCGTGATCTGACAATATAGGAGGCTCAATAACTACGGAAGAGGTTCTAGGGAAGAAAGGTTTCGCAACTAAAACATAATCGATCCTAGAGCAGGTATTATGAGTGATGGAGAAGCATAAAAAAGGGGGGGAGATGGTTCCCGTATAGTACAGGAGCCAAAAGAGAAAAAGAAAGACTATATGTCTTTTCTGGGGCACACTTTTGATGATAAATGAAATGATGAGTTCTATTTAAAATATAACTTTTATTTTCAACCTTCATAAAATGTTGACTATAAGGCAAAAAGGAAGGGGGGGAAAAAACAGACAAGGAAAGGTACTATTGATTACAAATAGTGGAATGGCTATGATATAGTCTAAATAACTGAATATAATGATGATACCAGTTAGGCTATATGGTTCTGTGAGCGAAAATATATGGGTGTCTCCAAACAATTATTATTGTGTAAATCTTATGTATTGTTGTGGAGCTTTCTCCCTGGATTTGTATCAATTTAACATACTGTGAAAAATATCACCGGAAGAAAACATCAAAACAGGTAACCAAACAATAAATTAAGCCTGGCTCAACTCCAATTCCTGTGTGTATCTGAGATTTTCAAATAGAAGGGGAAAAGAAGGAGAAAAAAAGGAGAAAAGTGATTCTTGGTCCTGTGTCCTGGGTTTGGATAAAAATACCTGCAGTACCCGGTATTCCCTGGTGGTCTCCCAACCAGGTACTGACCTGGCCCACAGTGCTTGGCTTCCAAGATCAGACGAGGTTGGGCATACTCAGTATGGTCTGACCGCAGGTAGATATATCCCACACCTGATGACACCAGGAACTCTGTATCTTAGGTTCTGGGAGGATTTCCCAGAGTTATCTTGTAAAGGCCCATGATGTTAAGAGTGCTCCCGAATCAGGGAACAAGTAGTGTCAAATGTTCTCTGATATTCTCCCACACTTGAGGAATGGCGTAAAGTCTGCCGGGTCTTGGCTTCAAAGATGGACTGTTTATGGTGCCACCTCTTTTCAGAGGTGAGTCTTGAATCCCTTGGATATTGATAACTGAAAGTCCTATAAACACCAAGGCAGTCACGGGTTCTGATGTCAAAAAAGTATATATATATCTCAGAAATATCAGATGGGGTCTCCCAGGTTGATGGAAGTCCTGAGGTAATGATGGTGTGGCCAGGCATCTAGTGAACAAGCTCCGTAGAGCGAAACGTACGTCACTTCCGGTCCGGTGTTCCGAACTTCCGGTCGGTGGACCGTGGACACCGGCGTCTCCTCGCCAGGCTCACCCTTCTCCACGGACTCCCTGAAGCTGCATCCAGCAACCAGTGGGGGTACTTCACCCCTCCACGTAACAGTAGGTCCTTAGCTTTGTTTTGAAGAAACATCACCAACCAGTTTCCCGGACAATGTGTTTTTTTGCCTCAGGAATATTTCATCAGGATTACTAGTACATACCAGCATCTGCTAGAGGCACTTTTTTCTGTTAATCAGATTAACAATCCAGGGAGATTTTTTTACTTATATTTGGAATATCCAAGCAGCCCGAGGGTCCTGGTTACATTATCATTGCATTAGCCATTATCTTTGATTTCACATAAGGGATTTTTTTAGATATATCTTGTATCTGAAATAGGTTGCACACATGACCCATCTGAAGATACTATTGTAGTACTTCTTCAACATACATAATTTACCATAGAACAATACCTATTTTTCAAGCAACCATTTCCAAAACGTAACAGATTTCTGGAACACCCTCTCATTCTGTTTAAACAATTTTGGTGGCTCTGCAATGCAATTTGTCAACAGAGCACCATTTTGTTACAAAACAGGACAGTAGAAGTGTCCCTCTAACTTCCTTCGGTATCAGTGTCGTTCCACACCACCCTCTCATTTTTTCATTTGATGCCCAGGCAGATGATCAAAAAGCAGAAGTGGTGGGTTACTTAACCTGATCCCCTTTCTTATTCTGTTCTTTTCTCTCATTCTCTTTCTATCACTCTCTAGTCTTTGCCCATCCATTTTACAGCAGGGCCACACCATCATTACCTCAGGACTTCCATCAACCTGGGAGACCCCATCTGATATTTCTGAGATATATATATACTTTTTTGACATCAGAACCCGTGACTGCCTTGGTGTTTATAGGACTTTCAGTTATCAATATCCAAGGGATTCAAGACTCACCTCTGAAAAGAGGTGGCACCATAAACAGTCCATCTTTGAAGCCAAGACCCGGCAGATTTCACGCCATTCCTCAAGTGTGGGAGAATATCAGAGAACATTTGACACTACTTGTTCCCTGATTCGGGAGCACTCTTAACATCATGGGCCTTCACAAGATAACTCTGGGAAATCCTCCCAGAACCTAAGATACAGAGTTCCTGGTGTTATCAGGTGTGGGATATATCTACCTGCGGTTAGACCATACTGAGTATGCCCAACCTCGTCTGATCTTGGAAGCCAAGCACTGTGGGCCAGGTCAGTACCTGGTTGGGAGACCACCAGGGAATACCGGGTACTGCAGGTATTTTTATCCAAACCCAGGACACAGGACCAAGAATCACTTTTCTCCTTTTTTTCTCCTTTTTTTCCCCTTCTATTTGAAAATCTCAGATACACACAGGAATTGGAGTTGAGCCAGGCTTAATTTATTGTTTGGTTACCTGTTTTGATGTTTTCTTCCGGTGATATTTTTCACAGTATGTTAAATTGATACAAATCCAGGGAGAAAACTCCACAACAATACATAAGATTTACACAATAATAATTGTTTGGAGACACCCATATATTTTCGCTCACAGAACCATATAGCCTAACTGGCATCGTCATTATATTCAGTTATTTAGACTATATCATAGCCATTCCACTATTTGTAATCAATAGTACCTTTCCTTGTCTGTTTCCCCCCCCCCCCTTCCTTTTTACCTTATAGTCAACATTTTATGAAGGTTGAAAATAAAAGTTATATTTTAAATTGAACTCATCATTTCATTTATTATCAAAAGTGTGCCCCAGAAAAGACATATAGCTTTCTTTTCCTCTTTTGGCTCCGGTACTATACTGGAACCATCTCCCCCCCTTTTTTGTGCACTAGTTTACTGAACTATCTCTGGGAGCACCACCAACCCAGCGCCTAATACTAATTATTTGTGTTGTATATTGGCCAGATGTCGGTTTATATATTAGAGCTTTTGCTTTAATGATATCATCCTAAAATATTAGATACCTCAATTGAGTGATCCTGTGCAGACTCTACCATTCCTTTTTCTGTGATGGAGAAGCATGTAAACTCTCTCTCAACAGGGTAAACTGCTCGCCATGTATCAACAAGATTTAGAGTTTTAACAAAAAATGGAACACCTATTTTCGGAAAGGTAATTGGAGACTTCGGAGCAGGGGAACGATCAAGAAAGGAGGACGAAATTAAATTAAAATCACCACAGACTATTAAAGAAACAGGGTCATAAGTATGAAGTTTAGCTATTAGTGAGATAAAAAAAGAGTTTACTATACTGATTTGGGGCGCACACATTACATATAGAGAAAGTGATTCCCTGTATATCCACCGTAAGCACCACATATCTACCTTCTGGATCTGAGAAAACAGATAATACTTGACTGTTCAACGATTTTTTCGCAAGTATAACCACACCACGTGATTTATTATTATAGGAAGCCGAGGCTAGTAAGTCCCAACCCAGCATTCTCATCTTATTTGCTTCCGGAGATTTTAAATGGGTCTCTTGTAGGCATATCAAATTTATTGATAAGGTATACAAGTAGTCTCCGTCTTTTCGCAGGCGTATGAATACCCCTAATATTAAGTGATCCTATCCTGAGAGGCATTATCACAAAAAAGCCTATACATCACATGATACTGTTCAAAGTTGTAGAGAAAGGGAAAAGGGTAAAGGGAAACACATAAGGAAAAAATAAATGTAGAATAGACAAACATATATAACAAATTACTATGAGCAGTACTAATTCTAACCAAACTGGACTTCCAGCAATTGCCAACTATCTGCAACACCAAGGTCACAAATAGTAGACCTATTTACATGATAGATCAACAAAAAAGTAGTAAACTGCACAGCTCTGCTCCTTCATTCCCAATAAACAAATTGTATTAGTCAGAGATAGACCTCAAACATGTATTCTAAAAGGAATTCAACAAAATTATAGCCTAATCACCTCTAGGGTAACGCAAACCCCCCTAAGCAAGAAAAACACATCATATAGAAGCGTAATATCATGAATATTCAGGACAGTCTCATTCTCACTCTTCCAAGACATCAGTAATATCACGGTCATTCTTCCCAGAGGACTCTTCTTTAAGGAATTCTGCCGCATCTTCCGGAGTCGTAAAATCTGAGTAAGATGCTCCTGTGAATATGCGGAGACGTGCTGGAAATAACATAATAAATTTCCGATTCGCTTGAACCAAAGCAGTGCAAACATTAGAAAAGGAACGTCGTAATCTGGAAAGTTTGACAGAAAAGTCTTGATTGATACGAATATTATGTCCTTCCCACTGAAGAGGATGAAATTTTCAAGATGCCTTCCATATAGCTTGCTTATGTAAGAAATTTAAGGTTTTAAAAATAACCACTCTCTGCGCAGAGGATTTTGAAATATCTTCCACTCTATGAACTCGTTCTATAGAAATATCAGCACATTCCGCCTCAACATGCAGCATCTTAGGAAGTGTAGTATGAACAAATTGTTCCAAACAAACTCCTTTAAGTGATTCAGGGAGACCTGTAATTCTCAAATTTTTCCGTCTGGCTCTATTTTCAAAACTATCAAGTTTTCCTGCCAGGTTTTTATTATCAATCTCCAGAGCGCGGACAGATTTTTGTAAAACATTGACATCATCCATAGTATCACTTATATACTTATATGCTGTTCTGCCTCTGAGACATGGCTAGATAAAGTCTGTAACTGAGAGGTGATATCAGACACTGCCTTTTGTAGCAGAGGCACCATAGGGGATTGAATAGCCAGAACCATTTCCTCATAAGAGGAAGAAAAAGTACCTGTACAGCCCGAAGACACAGAGGAGTCTAACACAGGGTCCGCTATAGGCTTCTTGTGTGCTGGCGTCCCCAGAGCATTATCGCTGTCCGGCGCCATGTTATGTTCTCCCCGTCGCTTCTCTTGTCTTGGCGGCTGTGGCGGCAGGAGCACCTTAGAAGAAGAGGAAGTGCCCAGGAACTTGTCCATCGTCCCCTCTGTCCTGCGCTGGGATCGGGAGCGGTGTCTTCCTTTGTCAGACAGGGCTACGGCAATAACGGGTGAGACGAGGAGCGGAGCTGTCAGGAGAAGCTGCTCACTCTCCCATGCCAGAACCGGAAGTCCCATGTGAAAATTAAATGTTCTGCATTTGTGCATATATACTTTTTAGATAGTCTTCACCCACGGAAGTTTGAGAACTTAAAGTGACCCTGTAAAAAGTGGACTTTTATTGGCAGGATCAAATAAACTGTAGATAGGGCTAGTTTGGCATCCATGTACTGTAACTGCTGAACAGTACATCAAGTTTCCCAGAAAGCACCATACATTAAAGGTGGGCAATTCTGGGATTGGGATCGGCGGAATCCTGGGATTTTCGGATAAAATTGCCAGGATTTGAATATCGGAGCATGTGATTTTGGGATTGGTCAACGTGTGCATAATCTTTCTTTTTTTAATGCTGGCCATCGCTGAGCACATGCAGCAGATGGCTCAGACACTACCCGGTTGACCCCGCCTTCGGCTGTGCGGCTGTGCATAGCATGATGTCACATCAAAGGTCATGCTGCACAGCCCAGCGCCAGCTGCACCTGACCACCTGCACGACAAGCAGAGGAGGACTTCCTGCTGCTTGTCAGGGATGCCATGGGTATCATCACAGAGGGAGCCTGCCCAGGCAGCTGCAGATAGAGGAGCACACAAGTGGAGGTGGGTACTCGGGGGATTGAGGAAAAAGATGAGAAAGATATAAGGACTGAGGGGGGGAGATATAAGGACTGGGGGGAGAGATATGTGGACAGAGAGATGAGGGGGGAGAGAGATAAGGACTGTGAAAAGAGGAGGGGAGAGAGCTAAGGACTGAGGGTTGAGAGAAATAAGGATTTAGGTATGAGTGGGGAGAAAGATAAGGACTGAGGGACAGATTGGTGGAGAGAGATGAGGACTGAGGGATGGAGTTAGGGTGGCCAATCCTGGGATCAGGATTGGTGGAATCCCGGGATTTAGGCCAAAAATCATCCGGGATTCAATCCTGGGATTCCAAGCTCCTATCCCGGTGATTTCAGGATCAGGCAGTCCTTTGTTTTTTAATGCCGGGCAGCATTGAGCATCTTCACGAGATCCATACGCTGCCCGTGTCCCTCCTCCTGGCTCCCCTTGTGCAGTGTGACATGAAGTCAGAGGCCACGCTGCACAGCCAGCCGCCCATCACCAGCCGCATGGACCTGCAGGAAGTGTGCACAGTCAGCCACCATCACCTGCTTCACCTGGAGGAAGTTACCCACCCTCCTGCCCATGTAGTTTCGTGAGTTATGTGAGCGGGGAGGGCAGCGGGGGAGGTGGCCACTCAGGAAACAAACCAATCCTGGGTATACCGGGAATCCCGGGATTGACCATTTTTCAATCCCGATACCTGAGATTAAAAAAAATGGCTCGGGATTGGCCACCCTAGATGGAGTGGGGGAGAGGGATAAGGACGGTAGGAAGATAGAGTGCAGCCACTGAGTGCTGCTGCTGCCTGCCAGAGTCACCACCAACTCAATCCTAGGATTGATTGGCTTCCCTACATACAGTGCAGAGAGTATCAACATAACTGATGTAAAATACTGACTGTAACATAGGGACCTCCATGTAGTTCAGACAGCATCCCAGTGTCCACAGAAAACATTCTAGTAATCTTCCTAAAATAAAGACAGCATCCCAGTGACTGCCACACAGTTCAGTCAGCATATAATAAATTACTATCACACAATATATAAAGCATATACTGTATACAGGTATATAAAATTAAATAACATATGTTAGTTAAACACATAGTAATCCACAAAAATAAGGAAACAAAAAAACAGAAGTAAACAAAAATGGAGAAGGTTAGGGATACGGCGTAGAAAATAGGAAACAAACAATATTCATATATAGAAAAATGATACATTCATACAGTATTCAACAAGGCAATGCACATAACATAAAAAAATCAGAGAACCCTGGGCACATTCTGTAAGTATTAAACCTTTAAATGATCACAGAAAAACAACCAAATTACCTAATTTAAACCACAAGGAGGAAGAGCAAGCCTTTGTCACCTCCCCTTCTAAGAAAGGGGATATGATCAACTGGAGTAAAGTAAAAACCCATGCATTTAATAGTTAAGTATCCAGAGCACTCATGATCTTTTAAAATATATGTATTGCCCTGTGGAATATGTATGTATCATTTTGCATATGTAAATTATTTTTGTTTCCAGTTCTGTAAACCTTATCTCTATACATGTCCTGCTACTTGTCTCATGGTGAAAAGCAAGAAAGGCTCTCCAAAAGATGGAAGAGGTTCCCAAAGGAGGGACTCTGCTCACCCTATGGATACCCCATTCTCCTTAAATATGCGGAAATTCTTCTATACCGGTTCCTGCAGCAGACACTTCTGCACCCTCCACCCCTGGGCTCTCCCTTTCCTAAGATTCCCCCTCCTGGACAAAGGAGCTATCTATGGGCCCGGAGCCTACATCAGAGTTGGGCGGTATTATCTCACATATTTTGCAATTACTTCACTCAATGCTGACAAAGCGGTGACCTGTTGGAACGTCAAATCCATTACACTGTCCCTCTGAAATTGCTTCGGTCCAGTCGGAGGTGTCCCAGCTTGGTACTCGGTTAACTTCTCTGGAATAATTTACTACATACTCTGCCACTGCTCACAATTCTCTTTGAATGGCTGTTCTGTGACAGTCAGTTGAATTTCAGCAATTTCGGAACCGTCTGGATGATTTGGACAACAGAGGGCAGTGGAATAACTTGCAGATTGCAGTTTCAGAAGACATCTAGCCACAAGGCCTCATTGACTTTCTCAAAAGGGGCTTCAACAAACTCTTGGATCAAGACTTCAGATACTCAAGTCTCCTGAACAGCATGGTGCATACATTTAGGGACTCAGCAGACCTTGCTCCTTTCTGCTCCATCCTGGGTGTTCCTCTGGTCTCCCTTCTGTATTTACAGGAACCTCTGCTACGTTCTGTCCCACCGGAACTTCCTAATCCCAAAAATGGCAGGGAGTTGGTGCAGCGAAACCCAAAACCGCCTATGGAGCAAAGCAATTGGGAGGCCTTTGAGCTGTTACCTTCTTTCTGGCTTCCCCTACCTTGTACAGTATTGTCCATCTGAATGTTTAATTGCACTTGTCATATATGTTTTAATTTGACAATGCCATTTTGTACTTCTCTACTGGCACCTTTGCCTTGTGATGCTATTGTTATGCACCATATGGTACAGTAACTGGTTTATCTCATTTTTACTGTTTTTTTCCATTATTTGGAGTATACTCACTATCTCATATATTAGCCTGGTAATAAAGGCTGTTGTTATTACTGACCCCCAGTGACCACCTTGCTGCCCTGTTTTTCTTGGTCTCCGTCATGCTCTTCATGCCAGAGCTCACAAGTGACAGCAATGCGTTCATTGTTTTGTTTTTCTCTTGTTTTTTTTCCTGTTTCTTGTTTGGTTCTCATTTTGCACTGTGTGTTTTTTGTACCAGCCTTCCCCTTCCATTCTTTCCTTGTGTGGTCTCCATACTGGAAAAGTTGGTGCCCTCATCCTTAGCTCGTGTTTTGTACCACATAGAGTGGATGATGGCAGTTGATACTTGAGTTAAGACCATTCAGTTGTTATAGCCTAATGCGAAAGGCCTACATTTCCTTGAGAAACAACCCTTCGGGACCTATTTGCGACTAAAGCAGATGTAGCCTACTTCCTAGAAACCCATTTCAGGTCTGATGCTGCTCCTATTCTTTTTTCTTTTCTTTTTTATTGAGACATCACAGAAGAGGTTTACATAAAAACCGTAATCGTTACAAGCATATGAGATGTGTATCAATGTCATTGCATTGTATCAATAAAACTTCAAGTATCTTTGTACAAAGTATATTTTAAATAAATACAACATAAATTGAGCATCGCATTCTGTCATTATTAATAGAAGGGGAAAGAAAATCAACAATTTAGTTTAGTTTGGTTCAGGAGGGAGCTGTCAACCTTTCCTGTGACCGTAATCCAGGGAAACAGGTGGGTCCTGTGTTGCTTGCCTAGTGAGATACCACGTGGTATCCTTTAGACTGTGGTGGATTTGTTGTCTAGTAGTTAGGGAAAGAGTAGAAATATATGGTTCCCATAATGTGAAGAAACAATCTACCTGCGTGTTCTTATCTACAATCGCCTTCAGTCAGTCCATTCGGAACAGAAAGTGTAACTTAGTTAAACATTAAGGTATCTGGGGGGGAGCGCTATCTATCCAGCCCTGAAATATTGTTTTTTTGCCTGCCGCACTAAGAGCTAACAATAATTTTTTGCACTCTAGAGACATTCGTAAGTTTGGGTCAATTATACCCAATATTGCCCACTATAGGGTAAATGGTACAAAGGTAATTAATTTTGCTTCTGCATAGCGTTTAATAAGGTGCCAAAAATATTGGGCTATAGGACATACCCATAAACAATGATATGTATAGCGCATTATCTTGATGACATTTTGGGCAGGAATGGGTTTCAGAAGTCCCCATCTGAAAGTGTCAAAGTAGGGATAAGTAAGTATTATGATATACTGTATGTTCAAGAATAGTTCAGTGTACATACTAGCCTGCAAAACTTTTCGTGAGAACTTCAGGGATTTTTCCAATATTTCTGTTGTTAACAGGGGAAAATGGGTCAACCATCCAGATATGCCTCCTTTGATTTCTGCGTGATCAATAATTTTCCTAAGAAATATGTAACGAATAGAAATAGCTTTATGATTAGGTATCGGGTGAGATAGGGGGCAGTGCAGTGGGCTAGCCCAGTCCTCTTTTGGAAAGTGCTTAAGGATATGTCGTATATAGAAACATACTTGTACATATGACAAAGGGTAAGGACTAACCATTTCAAATTTTGAAGAGGTTTTCGAAAAGATAAGAATGCATCGGTCGCCCACAGAAACTAGAGACTGAAAAGAAGTTATCCCTGCCAGCCTCCATAAAGTAAAGGGGTGAGCAGCCATGCCATCTAAAAAGTCAGGGTTATGTACTAGGGGCAGTTGTAGGGAATGATATTGGTTTAGTTTTGCCGTATGGCGTAGAATATGCCATATTTTGCTAGTTGTCCTTAGAAGTGGATTCAATTTTATAGAATCAGATATTTCGTGATCATGTTGATGAAGGAAGCTCGTCAAGTCGGTTTATTGTAAGAAGTTTTGTTCCAATAATGTATTGGTGTATACCGAACATTTTTGGAGCTAGTCTTGCAGATGTCTAAGAAGGGTGGCATGATTATATGTTTCAATGTCTGGGAAGTTAACTCCTCCATTTGATTTTGGTTGAGCAAGTTTTCACAAAACTATGCAAGCACGACTGCCTTTCCATATAAATTTCTTAAAGAGTACATTTATTTGTTGTATATCCGCTTTCGTTAATAAGACAGGAAGCATTTGTAGGGGATATAGTAAGCACGGAATGGCCATCATCTTGAGTAAATTAGCTCTTCCCATGTAAGACAGAGGGAAGCATTCCCATCTCTTCATGTCATTACTTAAAGTGGTTATAGCTCTCTGCTCACATTCAATCTGTACAATTCTGCAATGTGTCTAGGAACCAAAATTCCCAGATATGGGATATTTGTAGTGGCACAATGTTATGGAAATTGAGTAGACCATTGCGGGCGTGTGTTGGGTCCATAAAGTATCATTGCATTAGACTAGTCCAGATTAACACTAAACCCTGAAATAGAGCCGAATGTATGAATTTTTATAAAAAATATGTTTAAGGGAGTGTTCAGGATTAGTGATATAAAGACGGATATCATCGGTAAATGCCTACAGTTTAATCTCGTGTCTGCCCACCTTAATCCCCTGAAAAGCTGTCCAGTTTTGGAGCGTGCGTAGCAATGGGTCCAAACTAGGTTGAAAGGAGGGGAGACAAAGGACAACCCTGATGGGTGCCTCTCTCTAGAAGAAAACATGGTCCTACAACTACATTTATTAAAAGAGAGGCAGATTGTTCGAGATATATGTAAGGAACATAATTAAATATCTCCATTTCAAAGCCTCTCCTGTCCAGTACTGTAAATAGGTGAGACAATGAGACTATGTCAAATGCCTTATTAGCGTCAAGGCTAAGAAGCATGCTTGGGGAAGAGTTAAAATCTTGGGATGCCGTTACTGCTGCCAAGGCTGTGCGACTTGCCTTAACCACATGTCGGCCATGTACAAATCCCATCTGCGTGTTAGTTAAAACATCGGAAAGTATGGATTGGAGCCGCATTGCCATGATTTTAGCCAGTATCTTATAGTCACCATTTAATAGACTTATAGGTCTGTAGGAAGACATTAAAAATGGATCTCTGGTTTTGGTATAACAATTATGTATGCTTCATTAAAGTAGGGCGAGGCAATATTCCTTTCATGTATTGCCTGAAAGAGCTCCAAAAGCGATGGTGCAATATGAGTCTGTAATATACGATAGTAATCTCCTGAAGGCCATCTGGGCCTGGGGATTTACCCTGGGGCAAACAAGTAATAGCAGTGTTAACCTCCTCCATCGTAATCCCACCTGCCAATACTTCCCTTTGCTTGGAAGTCAATGGTGGAAGAACACTGTCTGTGAGAAATTGCCTTTGCGTTTCACTATCAACCTGGGAGGAGCTAAATAAATCAATAAAATATTCCCGAAATTGCTTTGCAATCTCATTAGATTTAGTTGAAATGTTACCAGTTGATGGATGTTTCAAAGCAGTTATTGTGTGATGTTTTTTCCTGGGTCGAGAAAGAACTGTCAGCAGTTTGCCAGCTTTATTCCCCCATCTATAATATTTATTTTGTGTAAAGGTTATAGAATGTTTCACTTGCATCGCTAAATATGTTTCAAGTAGTTACCATGCCTGTTTATATGCGCTTAACATTTCCTCTGAAGGGTTAGAAGTGTAGTCGTGGAAGGCCATAGACATTGGTGTCTGTAATGCAGTGTATTCTACTTTAGCTTCCCATTTTTTCTGAGTTACATAATTGATTATGTGGCCCCTTATTACTGCCTTTAAGGCGTTCCAAAAAATTTCAGGACGGTCCCAATACTCTAAATTTTCATCTACATATTTCGTCCAATGATAAGTGAGATAGAGTTTAAAGTCTTGAGATTTGGACAAGTAAGATGGAAAGCACCATATGCGATCTGATGAATGCATAAATTAGTGAGTTAGGGCCAGTGTTACGGGAGCGTGATCCGATATCATTATGTCGTTAACATCCACCTGACAGATATTGGATACTAATTCGTCTGCTATAAAAAAATTGTCTATTCGTGATAAGGATCTATGGACCATTGACATATGCATATGCATTCTGTTGCTAGGATTTAGCAATCTCCATTGGTCCGACAAACCCAATGATAATCTAAAGGCATGTAGAAATCTGCTCTGGGAGTCTTTCATTCTTTGTGTCACTGGGGATCTATCAACAGCGGAGTCCTCTACCATATTGTAATCACCTCCTACTATAAATGAGTCATTATTTCTTCCCTGGAGAATATGTCCAAGATCTTGGAAGAATATATGAGTGTTAACGTTAGGAGCATATAGGTTGACTAAGGTATATTTAGTGTTATAAAGTTCAACATCTAAGATAAGGCTCAGATAAGATAGATATTGGAAGGTCTTTATGAAAGAGTATAGCCACCCCTCTAGTTTTTCAGTGAAAGGAAGCAGATATACAAGAACTAAACCACACAGCCTTCAAAGAATTTCCCTCACTTTCCACCCAGTGAGTTTCTTGTAAAAAAACAACATCTGGGTTGAAACGTTTAAGGTGTGTAATGACGCGTTTGCATTTAACAGGTGTGTTTAGACCTCCAATATTCCATGAGAGGAATTGTAGAGGTTTTGGGGGTAAAGTGTCAGTGTGAGTGGGTAAGGAGGATGGCATGGCTACTCACCACTGAGACTGATACCTTGTCCTATATTCTTCCAACACAAATAGTTAAAGGTGGCGGCTTCCTCCCTTCCTCCAGGCACAAAACTGAGAATGACAAGAAGAATTGTTATCATCACATATGGCAAATACACAGAATACCATAACGTTGTGATATTCAAAAACAAAAATCCATAATATCTCTTAACTCCATTTTCAAACATTTTCCTATAAACCAAAACAGAGGTGAGCACCTTCTAGGTTTAGAGGTGCGCACACCAAACACTTATTAAACTATATAAACCAATTATATAGGGATGTCATTCCTGGAAGTAACCTTTAGGAAATATCAAGTTCAGTCACCCGAGACTGTAGTTCTCAGTTAGTTTTCTTCATCAGTGCACTATTGTAATGTATTATCTATTTGGAGAACGAGGGGGTGATGTACCAGGTGTGATTTTGCCTTTGCTGGGTCTGTGAAAAAGATTTGAGAGCCATTTTCCAATACCCTTAGTTTTGCAGGGTATAATAATGCAAACCTGACATTGTTGTTATATAGGAAGGAGCAAATTTCAGAAAAATCCTTTCTCTTTTGAACTACAGCAGCTGAAAAATCCTGAAAAAGTAAGATTTTATGGCCTCCAAACACCAATGTCTTGGCTTTACGATAAGCAATTAATAATAGGGATATTCATAATCTCGAGCAAAGTTTAGATAGAACAGTGGAGGAGTTGCGGGAGGGGATAACTGGTAGACAAGGATAATCAGGTAGCCAGCTGGGTCACCGTTAGAAGGAAGAATAAGAGGGGGAGGCACGACATCTCTGAACTATCAAACCCGAACAAATTTGCCCGATTGTACGAAGATTCGGTGGATGATAGCTAGGAAATGACGGAAACGGAGGACACTGTTCCCTCTAGCAACCGAAGGAGTGGTTCTTCTGGCTCAGATGGGATGAAAGTTAGAGAGGCACCCAGACAGATGGTGGTGGTAAGGGACTCTATCATCAGCAAGGCAGATAGGGCAATCTGCTACCAGGACCGTGATTGCCGTATGGTCTGTTGTCTCTGGGCAGAGGCGTAACTAGGGTAGGGTGAGTGGGGCACATGCCCTGGGTTCCTTGGCAGGCGCAGGAGAGGGGGGAGCCACCGGCGGCCAGGGCATCAGGCCCCACTCGCCCCCATCATGCCAAAATGTGAGGGGAGGAGAGCGCAGCGTCTCTCCCTCCCCTCACCACCGCTGCCAGCAGCGCTGCTGTGTCCGGTCTCTGGCGGCGTTAGCCAATCAGAGCTTGCAGACCGGCACCTGATTGGCTGCCGGTCTGCGTGCTCTGATTGGCTAGCGAACCGGCGCCACACAGGTGCCGGAGACCTGGAGCAGTGAGGGGAAGGAGAGGCGCTGCGCTCTCCTCCCCTCAGATATCAGAGGTGACCCGGAGCCACTAGCGGTGAGTGACCAGGGGGGAAGGGAGCACAGTGGGGCATGTATCAGGCACAATGAGGCATGTATCTGGCACAGTGGGGCATGTATCTGGCACAGTGGGGCATGTATCTGGCAAAGTGGGGCATGTAACTGGCACAGTGGGGCATGTATCTGGAACAGTGGGGCATGTATCCGGCACAGTGGGGCTTTGTTTCCGGCACTGTGGGGCAATGTAACTGGCACTGTGGAGCATGTATCTGGCACTCTAAGGCATGTAACTGGCACTGTTGGGCAATGTATCTGGCACTGTGGGACAATGTAACTGGCACTGTGGGGCATGTATCCGGAACTGGGGGGCATTGTATCTGGCACTGTGGGGCAATGTAACTGGCACTGTGGGGCAATGTATCCGGCACTGTGGGGCAATGTAACTTGCACTGTGGGGCAATGTAACTGACACTGTGGGGCATGTATCCGGCACTGTGGGGCATGTAACTGGCACTGTGGGGCATTGTACCTGGCACTGTGGGGAAATGTAACTGGCACTGTGGGGCAATGTAACTGGCACTGTGGGGCATGTAACTGGCACTGTGGAGCAATGCATCTGGTACTGTGGGGCAATGTATATGGCACTGTGGGGCATGTATCCGGCACTGTGGGGCATTGTATCTGGCACTGTGGGGCATATAACTGGCACTGTGGGGCATGTATCTGGCACTGTGGGTCAATGTAACTGGCACTGTGGGGCATGTAACTGGCACTGTGGGGCATGTATCCGGCACTGTGGGGCATTGTATCTGGCACTGTGGGGCAATGTAACTGGCACTGTGGGCCATTTTCACTGGCCACATCCCTTCTGATGTGTGACCACGCCCATTTTTTTATCATGCACGCCTTCAGTGCATGCACATGCTTCTTTTGCTGTTTTTTTTTGGGGGGGCACCATTTTCCATCTTGCCCTGGGCTCTGAAAACCCTAGTTACGCCTCTGCTCCTGGGTGCTCAGCTACGGCACATCGCGGACCAATTAGATAGATTGTTGGGAGGGGATGGGAAAGACTCGGCAGTCTTGGTGCACGTTGGCACCAACGACAAAGTTAGCAGTAGGTGGGATGTCCTTAAGAAAGATTATAGGGACTTAGGCCAGAAAATAAAAGAATGGACATCTAAGGTAATATTCTCCAAAATATTACCAGTGCCACGCGCTAGCCCAGAGAGGCAGAGGGAGATCAGGGAGGTAAATGTGTGGCTTAGAGACTGGTGTAGGAAGGAGGGGTTTGTGTTCCTGGAAGTTTGTGTTCCTGGAACACTGGGCAGACTTCTCAGTTAGGCGCCATCTTTTTGTTGCGATGGATTGCAACTGAATGAGGAGGGGGCTGCGGTGCTGGGGGGAATGATGGTTAGTAGGTTGGAGAAGCTTTTAAACTAGGAGCCTGGGGGGAGGGTTTAGTAAGAAACTATGGGTCATGCAGCGAGACTAGTAAAGATGGTGGTAGTGAGCTAAATGGGGAGGAGAAGTGGGGAGGGAAAGAGCAGCCGGCAAGGGCAAGGGTATTTGCATGGGTTCTAAAAAGGGTATTCACAAAGGTATTGCCAAAACATTAACTAACAACATTTATGTGTCATCATTACAGCATATAGAAAAGGATGTACGTAGCATAAGGGAATTTAGGCTGAAACACTGAAACACTGGAAACACTGAAACACTGGGTCAAAAAAAAAAGAAGGGGGGCAGTATTAAGTATGGTGGGGGTGGAAAGGGAGCGAGAAGGACAGTCAGTAAGAATAACTCTAGGGAGGCTCTAGTAAACCATGATAGGATACCTTTAAAAAAACAAGCAGATAAGGGAACCACTAAACTAAAATGTATGCTTGCAAATGCAAGAAGTCTAGCAAGTAAAATGGGGGAATTGGAATTGTTAGCATCAAAGGCTGAGTATGATATTATATGTATTATATGTATTACAAAAAGATGGTGGGACGACTCTCACGACTGAGTTGCAAACTTGGAGGGGTATTCTCTTTTCAGGAGAGACAGGGCAAGCAAAAGAGGAGGAGGTTTATATCTTTATGTTAAACCATATCTTAAACCATTCTTAAAGGAGGTTATTTATGAGGGGACTGGCGATAATGTGGAGTCACTATGGGTTGAAATCTCAAGTGGGGGTGTTGATGCAAAAAAACTAGTTATAGGCATGTGCTTCAAACAACCAGATATTAGCATACATGAGGAAGAACAACTCTTGCAGCAAATCGAAAGGGCTGCGGGATTGGGGGACATCCTAGTGATTGGGGATTTTAACGATCCTGATATTAATTGGAGTAACGATTCATGTGTAAAAGCTAAGGACAACAGGTTCTGAAATATGTTAAAGGATCACTACTTGCCTCAATTAGTTGAGGACCCAACTAGGGCTAAAACTACTCTAGGTCTAGTAATTACTTTTAATGTGGACATCATATCGAATACTAAAGTTGGGGAGACTTTGGGTAACAGTGATCACTATATGATCACATTCAACAACAGTTTCAGGAAACATAGCTATAAGGGTTCAACAAAAACATTTAAGTTTAGGAAGGCTAACTTCAGTATGCTGAGATGTGCATTAAACGACATTGAGTGGGAAGTTTTGTTTCATAGTAAGAATACTGTGGAAATGTGGGATGCTTTAAAAGGGTTGCTAGATACCAATATTCACAAATGTATTCCCTTGGGCAGTAAGCGCAGAAGTACCAAACTCAAACCGATGTGGCTTAACAAAAAGGTCAAGGCTGAAATCGATAAAAAGAAGCGTGCTTTCGAAGCATTTAAATCTAATGGAAAGGAGGATTCATTCCAGTACTACAAGGAATGCAATAAAATATGCAAAAATGCAATAAGAGCAGCTAAAATTGAAAACGAAAAGCAAACTGCTATAGAGAGTAAAACCAATTCTATTTTTTTTTAAATACCTAAACAGTAAAAGGTTAAAAAAGGAGAACATAGGTCCAATAAAAGATTCATTTGGAGTATTGTTAAATGATGACGAATCAAAAGCAGAAATACTGAACAAATTTTTTTCACCAGAGAAGAACTGTCAGTGGGAGTAGTGCATAGCAATAGTGACAGTAAGGATTCATGGTTAGATACTTGTTTAAGTGAAGTAGTCAGGGAGAGATTCCGCAAAATAAAGATTAATAAATCACCCGGCCCGGACGGACTTCATCTGAGGGTTCTTTTGGAGCTTAGGTCACAACTAGCAAGACCCCTATACTTGATTTTCAATAGTTCATTTAGATCTGGCATGGTACCAAAGGATTGGCGTATAGCAGAGGTAGTGTCATTATTTAAAAAGAGATCCAAAAATCACCCAGGTAACTACAGAACAGTTAGTTTGACATCTATAGTGGGGAAAATATTGGAAGGAATTCTAAGGGATAGTATACAGGAGTATCTGTAGATCACTAAGATTATTAGCAAGAACCAGCATGGGTTTGTGAGGGACAGATCATGTCAAACTAAATGAGTTAACTTCTACAAGGAAGTGAGCAACAATCTTGAAAAGCATTGGATGTGGTGTACTTAGATTTTGCAAAAGCCTTCGATACAGTGCCTCACAGGAGACTAACTATCAAATTAAAAGAGCTTGGCCTAGAAAAAACTGTTTGTACATGGATAAGTAACTGGCTGGATAACAGGTTACAGCGAGTAGTGGTCAACGGGAAGTCCTCAAGCTGGACACCAGTAGTCAGCGGAATACCTCAATGGTCCATACTCGGGCCACTACTATTCAACATATTTATCAATGACCTAGAAATAGGCCTGGAAAGCACAGTGTCAATCTTTGCAGATGATACTAAACTGTGTATTGTAATTCATTCAGAAATAGATGTGGGTGTCTCTGCAGAATGACTTATCTAAACTTGAAATCTGGGCATCTAAATGGAGAATGAGGTTCAGTATAGAAAAATGCAAGGTTGTGCATTTCACGACTAAAAACAAACTTGCATCCTACATATTAAATGGGGAAAGTCTAGGGGTAACAGTTTTGGAAAAAGATTTGAGGGTACTCATTGATAATAAGCTTAATAACCGTATACAATGAAAAAAAGGGGCTGATTCCCGTACAGACACAGAAACCAAAAGAAAAAGAAAGACTATATGTCTATTCTGGGGCACACTTTGTTAATTGTTGAAAAATACAATTCTTCAGTTAAAATGTAAGTTTAATTGATATCACTTTAAAAGGTGGGAGGAGGGCAACAATTTATCAACATACATATGAAAATGAGAATTACGGCGCTGTAGCTCAATGAGCGAAAATATATCTGGTGTCTATTCTTGATCTCTTAATCCTAGTATAATAAGATTATTCCTTCAATTTAGGAAATATATATCTCCTAAATTGAAGGAATAATCTTATGTCAATTAAACTTACATTTTAACTGAAGAATTGTTTTTTTCAACAATTAACAAAGCGTGCCCCAGAATAGACATATAGGCCAAAATTTATTAATATTCGTGTTTGTGTCGGATTGTGTAGTGTTTAAACTCGTCTTGTATCGGGTGCATTTTCATGCAACTTTTTGAAACTATGGCCCTCATTCCGAGTTGTTCGCTCGCAAGCGGATTTTAGCAGATTTGCTCATGCTAAGCCGCCGCCTACTGGGAGTGAATCTTAGCATCTTAAAAATGCGAACGATGTATTCGCAATATTGCGATTACACACCTCGTAGCAGTTTCTGAGTAGCTCCAGACTTACTCGGCATCTGCGATCAGTTCAGTGCTTGTCGTCCCTGGTTTGACGTCACAAACACACCCAGCGTTCGCCCAGACACTCCTCCGTTTCTCCGGCCACTCCTGCGTTTTTTCCGGAAACGGTAGCGTTTTTTCCCACACGCCCATAAAACGGCCTGTTTCCGCCCAGTAACACCCATTTCCTGTCAATCACATTACGATCGCCAGAACGATGAAAAAGCCGTGAGTAAAAATCCTAACTGCATAGCAAATTTACTTGGCGCAGTCGCAGTGCGGACATTGCGCATGCGCATTAAGCGGAAAATCGCTGCGATGCGAAGATTTTTACCTAGCGAACAACTCGGAATGAGGGCCTATATACGCCAAGTTACTAAGCATTCGAGTTTATTGTTTTCGTGTTTTCCGATGTTGATGCCAGTCGGTTTTTTTGGGCACATTTACGGCTGTCATTGTCGTTTGCGTACGTGTTTGTGTTGTTTTTGCTGGGTTTCTTTCTAAGTTAAACGTGGCAGGGTTTTTTTTTTTCCCCGCGGCCGCATTTTCACTTTTAGTTTCGGTTTTCATCCCCGTTCGTGATTGGTTGTGTTTCAGATGGTAGGAGTGTCTGTGCGCAACCATATAAATTCCCCCCAAACCGTCCGCCCCTCGTGGGTTTAGTTAGTGGTGAGGAGAGATGTTGTGCAGTGTAGTTTGGTGAGTAGTGTTTGTTTGGAGGAGTATTTTTTGCGAGTTCTGAGTGTTGTATTGTGTTTGAAAGTAGTTTTGTCATTCTTGTTGTCTTGTATTTTTTGGTTTTGTCTCAATTTTTGTTCTAGTTTTTTTTATTTATAGTCCCTTGTCAGTGTGTGTGTGTGTGTGTGTGTGTGTGTGTGTGTGTTTGTGTGTGTGTGTGTGTGTGATTAGTGTAGTGGTAGCGGAGGAGTGTTTTGTTTTGTCTTTTTTTTTTCTGTGTTAATTGTTTAGTCACACAATTATGTGTGACTCAGAGGTGGCTGAGGTGAGTGAGGTGGAGGGTGTTAGTGAGGGGGAGGAGGTCGGTCAGGTGGAGGAGGTGAGTGTTAGTGAGGTTAGTGAGGTGGAGGAGGTTGGTGAGGTTGCTGCAGCAGCCTCAAGTGACAGTGATAGTGACAGTCAGACAGCTCCGCAGCCTCGCACCACTACTAAAACTGGGCGTAATGTCAAGTTTAGTTATGCAGAAAATGTGGCATTGGTGCGGGAGCTGATGAAGTATCAGCGGCAGCTATTTGGGCCTGAGTCCGCCAAGGTGCCAACACGGAAGAAGACGGTGTTGTGGGCAAAAGTAGTTGCTGCTGTAAATAGTGAGGGGGTGGTGAAGCGGACGGAGGACACTTGCCGCAAACGGTACTATGGCATAAAGCGACGTGTCAAGTCCAAAATAGCCAAGGAGGCGAAGTCGGCTCGCAAAACCGGTGGTGGTCCGCCCTTTATTGCCACATATCTGGACTATGAGGAGCCCATGCGGACTATAATCCCTCCAGAAGTAGTGTCTGCAACCCATGTCCGGGATTCCGATCGCCCCAGGAAGGATGGTGAGCATGTGTATTTGCCTTAACATTCTATGACATTACTTCTGGCTTACTGTATGTTTTAAATGTGTGTCATGTGACGTTGCATATTACTCCCATCTTCAAGTGTGCATCATCAAATACATTGTTTTGGGTCATGTTTCATACAAAAGTCAATGTAACGTCTTACTTGCTTGTATGTCATGTGGGTTTTGGACAGTACATTTTCCATGTGTAGTTTGGACTTGGTGTGTCATTGAATTGTCCAGCAATAATGTTTTACTTTTGCACATTGTACATTTTGAAAGTTGGACTATGTTTTTTTATTCTGTTATCCATGTGCAATGTTTCCAAATCAGTGGTTGATATGTTAGAGGATGGAGTAGTGCAAAGTGTCTTTGAAGGCAGTTACATGTGTCATTTCATTAGTACTCAATGTAATATTGTTTAAGTCAAGGCCACTATTTGCTGGTTCATTTTGAGTCTGTATTTGTACACTGACACAACAACTGCAGACTTAGGTACCTTACTGGGTTTTTTTGTTTTAATTTTTTACATTTTTGTTGGCCTCATATTGTGTTAATGTGTGTTTGGAGTGCCACATCACAGACCTATTTCTATATCGCATCTGTATTTTTTTTTTTTAAATGAAGCTGTGTGTGTTTTGGCTTGTTAGTGTATGTTTTTGGAAATGTGTCCTATGTCTGTGTCCTGTATATGATTCCCTGTGTTGCACTTTCCATAGTGCATATGGCTATTGGACAATGTTTTGGGTTTGTTGTTGTGCTTTTTGTGTTTAATGTCCTTATTTTTAGATTCATAATAAAACATCCATTTTTTAAAGATGTAATGTTTATAAGCATAATGGGTGGATGTATTAACAATAGCATGAATCATTTTTTTTTTTTTGGGGGGGGGATTTACAGTGTTGAAAAAAAGCAGTACTGGTCATACTACAGTCACTCCCATCGCATCTGATGATGATGATGCTGCGGAAGCAGGTAAAGTGTCCATTGTAGTATAGGTTAGGTTTGTAAATGAATGGCCATAACAAAATGTCACTTTCAATACTAGGTCCATCCAAAGAAGTCTTAAGCAGCAGAAGGCGCACTTCTGGAACACACCACAAAAAACATCTGCCAGCAAAGAAAGCAAGGTCTGATGTCCAGGGCAAACCACAGCAGGCTACCCCGCCACAAAGATTATCTACTGTTTGTTCGGTGCCCCCACTCCAAATTTTGGACACACCTCCAAGACGACAACCACACTCCCCTCATCTTGATTGTGAGTAACAAACTGTGATAACAATTATAAATGTCAGATCTTTAAAAAACCATTTACTTAAACTCATTAAGTCAATACCCATCAAAATGTGCTATACTTACCCAAGTCAGTAAAACATGAAATGGAAACCAAACAAAATGGCCTACACAACATCCAGTAAAGATATGTATGTCCACTTCAGCCATACAGTAGCACATTGTGTGGAAGATGCTGCAACAGAAACTCATGTGTAAGCTTTGCAAACAGTAAGGTTGTTAGAATCATTTACACATGTGTGCTTGTCCTAACATTGCCAACTGCATACAAAAACATTACTATGTTTTGGTTGGAGACACTATAAGGCAACACATTATGGATTACAATGTGTTTTTAGGCAGGAGTATGTCTGATGTACCATACAACTCGTGTTTGCTTTCAGAATGAAGCAACCAGACACATTTGCCACAGACAGGCATATGTCTGTATTTAAGTAATGAGTGATGATGTTGCTAGGCCGGATATCTGAAAGCACCAGTCCATTACATGTGTTCCATGTTTAGTGCTTTGTACCAATGTATTAAACATATGGATAAGTAACGGATATATGTTTTTAATTTCAGCTTCTAGTCCTGGTACCAGCATCCCTCCGCAACAACAGCAACACAGTGACATGGATGACACAATCATGTTAGAAATGCATCCAGTAAGCGGAGGAATCAGCCCCCCAGCACCTGTGAGTACTCCCCCACAGCAAAGCACACCACCAACCCAACACAGCCCAACAGCACCAGTAACACAAGGCCCTGATCAAGTGTTCTGGACCATTTGGGCTAGACAGCAGGCCACTAATGAAGATTGCCTGTGTAGGCAGACCCAAATGTTTTCAAGCCTACCATCTCACCTCAGACGAATCAGCAGAAATCTGAGTAGACAAAATGAAACAAACGCAAGAATTTCAAATACCATGGAAATCATACGTGCAGACATTACACATGTCATGGGCAACTTACAGCGCATAAAGGAAGAACAGCACAGACAACAGCAAAGCTATATAAACATTTTAGAAAGCAATCAAATGATCAATGAATCCATGTCCAGAATTGTAGACAATCAAAATGCTGCAACACGTGAACTCAATGCCACCCTCAGTAACCTCAATAAAACACTCAGATCCCTGCAGCAACAGCAAACAAGCAGCAGTTCTGGTACGACTACTCCAAATGTAACGCCAGTGTCATCACCACCAAGGCGCTCCACCAGAGCACGCCAACACGACAGTGGTAAAGGCAAAGGCCAGGACAAGCAACCACCCAAAATAAACATAAAAAAACCACACCCATTTCTTTAAAGAGAAGAGAAAAAAAAAACACTTACCAAGTGTATGATTAACAAAATATATATAACACTTAGCTCCTTGACAATTTGTACAACATCATTAATTATAACTGGTACAAACAACAAAAGGAATTTTGTACACACATTTCTTCTTTATCATCTTTGTATTTTTTGTTAGCAGGAAACTGTTGTTTGAGCTGCACATAGATGTTAGCATGCAGAAAGCAGACCACTTGATTTTTTTCTAATCATTACTCTTTCTAGATTCTAATCATTCTTTGAGCCAGCAGACAGACTAATTGGCAGCCAGGCAGATTCATCCATGACCAATACAATTTACAATGTGAAGTGTAACTGTTTTACATTTCTTCTCTAATCGAATTGACAAGAAAAACACAATTGAGTTGGCTAAAAGTGTCCTAATATGTTGGGAGTAATATTTAGATAATTCAGTCCGAAAATAACTGACATTATTGTTGTGCCATGTTTGTGTGTGTTAAAAATAAGTAATCAGATTTAAAAACATGATGCAGAAACAACAACATTTGAAATATTTGAAAGTTGAACACAAACGTGTGTAATAATGGATATATGTTGTTAAATGTGTATTGCCTTACAAATCTACAATTTTTGGCCAGCAAACATAAGGAAATAAATTATTTTGCATGAGAGAAGTTTGTGTCCCTTTTATAGGCATCCTAATTCAGGTTAGAATGATTTGTAAGTGTCAACACATGTAAACACGGCTGAAAAAAGCAGGTCTATTTTTTTGCCGCTTTTTTTACCGATTCGCAAAAAAATATAACCGCAATTGAGCACTCAGAGACTAACACCCAAATACGAATGAATAGTGAATTCCCGTATTGTATTACCATTACGAATAGTCCAAACACTGCCGAGATTGGTGCTTAGTGAATTCCCGGATTGGGACTTAGAAAACAAAACACAAATCGGACAAACTCTAATTCTTAGTAAACATTGGCCATAGTCTTTCTTTTTATTTTGGTTCCTGTATCTGTACGGGAATCAGCCCCTTTTTTTTAAGTAGTTTACTGAACTATTTTCTGGGAGCACCACCAACCTAGTGCCATACAAAAATTGTATCTACAAATAACAGCTGGAAGTTGGTTTCTTTATTATTCGTTAATAACTAATTCATTTTGCCCATTTAGTGATCCTGTGCAGACTTATCCAACCCTTCTTTTAACCGTATACAATGTCAAAGTGCAGTAAAGAAGGCAAGTAAGGTGCTAGCATGCATAAAATGGGGAATTGAGACAAGGGATGAGGATGTAATCCTGCCACTGTACAAATCATTGGTAAATCCGCACCTGGAGTATTGTGTTCAGTTTTGGGCACCACTGTATAAAAAAGATATCGGTGAACTCGAAAGAGTTCAAAGGCGGGCTACTAAATTGATTAAAGGGCTAGAAGGACTGGATTATGAGGAAATGCTTACTAAGTTGAATATGTATACACTGGAAAAGAGGCGTCTAAGAGGAGACATTACTAATGTCTTCAAATATGTAAAGGGGCAATACAAAGAGTTATCAGAGGAATTATTTCTTAAAAGAAATCTGTTTAGGACACGTGGGCACTTGCTGATGCTGGCGGAGAGAAAATTCCATATGCAACAGAGGATAGCTTTCTTCACTGTTAGGGAAATAGGTATTTGGAATTCCTTGCCAGGGAAGGTGGTAATGGTGAACTCTGTAATTGCATTTAAAAGAGGATTGGATACATTTCTAAATGAAAAGGATATCCAAGGTTACAACATTTAAAATATTGATGTTGTTAATCCGGGTGTAACATGATTGTAGTTGTTAACTAGTCATAAAACATTCTTCAGCAGGTACAGTAAAATCAACTCAACTTCATACAAAATACAGGTTGAATGCAATGGCCATTTAGCCTCTTTTCAATCTCAATTACTATGTTACTATGTTAATATCTGTCCCTAAGTGCGATAGTCTAAGTAACGGGCAATTACCGGGTGGGAACGCCTTTGTGCTCCGTCAGGTGCAGCTCCCAACCTGTGTGCTCTCTCGCTATGTGGGGCTTCTAAGTCATCCGGGACTCCCAACGAAGTGGGTAAGTCTATGGACAGAAAGGAGGTGACGGCTGGTCCTGTAAGTGATTCAGGAATACCCACAAATCTAAGGCTGTTTCTACGGGACCTGTTCTCTAAATCCTCGACCTTCTCTTGTAACTGTTGTGTGAGCATAGGCCCTCATTCCGAGTTGATCGGTCGGTATTTTTCATCGCATCGCAATGAAAATCCGCTTAGTACGCATGCGCAATATTCGCACTGCGACTGCGCCAAGTAATTTAACAATGAAGATAGTATTTTTACTCACGGCTTTTTCATCGCTCCGGCGATCGTAATGTGATTGACAGGAAATGGGTGTTACTGGGCGGAAACACGGCGTTTTATGGGCGTGTGGTTGAAAACGCTACCGTTTCCGTAAAAAACGCAGGAGTGGCTGGAGAAACGGAGGAGTGGCTGGGCGAACGCTGGGTGTGTTTGTGACGTCAAACCAGGAACGACAAGCACTGAACTGATCGCACAGGCAGAGTAAGGTTGAAGTTACTCAGAAACTGCTAAGTAGTTTGTAAGCGCAATATTGCGAATACATCGGTCGCAATTTTAAGAAGCTAAGATACACTCCCAGTAGGCGTAGGCTTAGCATGTGTAACTGCTAAATTCGCCTTGCGACCGATCAACTCGGAATGAGGGCCATAGTTTTTATCATTACTTATTCTGGTTTCTAGGGCCGTGATACATGTTGCATTTGAGTCTTTACGAGCTAGCCCTGCATCCAAGCGAGCCTGTAGATCATTAAAATGCTTATCCATAAGGGGCATCATGAAGTCAGCAAACTCCTAGGCCATCAGGTGTGGGGCCCTATCTTTTAGCGATTCTGTGGATTCTGCCTCAGGGCTAGCAGGTGATGGTGGACCTGACTTACATGCTACCTCCTTAACCTTCCCTGCTATATGGTTAGATTGGTTTGGAGGCATGTTTTTGTCTAAGTATTTGTCCATACCCTAGGAGGTATGGGGTGTAAGTCAGAAAAGTATGAGAGGGGCTTTCTGAAACATACAAATAGCAATCACCTGTTGAGTATCAATGAAAAGGGTTAGGTGCTACTTTGGCAGAGTGAATATCATCCAGCTATACCATAAAAAACATAATTCTTCCAGTCAACATACACAGTACACAAACATAATATTTGGCGATCACATATTACTAAAGAAAAAGCATGGGCTATATTTGGAAAGGCAATTAATCAGGGAACAAGTATAATACAATTAAGGGTGTAACTATGCCTTTTTATGAGAATAACTAGAGGTGGGAGGAAAGTTTGGTTAACTCAAAGCTAGTAAGTCAAAACCTCTGCTTCACCAATTAAAAACTACTATATCAGATTGTGTTACATATAACTGTATCTTAGCACTTTTCTGGATAGAAACAATATATTGCTTTAAGAGAAGAGTAGTTCAGATTGGTTAACTATGTCGCCACCTGATAACAACACTGCTTTTCTAGTGCTCCAGAGAAAATATACATTATATTTGAATTGTCAGCAAATAAGTATTAAAAATTCACTGGTTATCAAAAATTTTAATTCTCTACAATTTAAAGTAGTCATTGTACCATACAATAACATTGTAACAATATTGATCACTTTTAGATTAACAAAATAATTTGTTTATGGTTCCAATATAGAACCTAGCTAATGAGATGGAGGTTATATTCCCTGACTTCAAATAGTGGGTTGAACACCCCCACCTATACAATTGTAACTGTAAACCTGTAGTGCCTAAGGGTATCCACCAGATGGTATCTATGCACCATAGTCTGCAATAACAAAATAATCAAGACAATTCCTCTGAACACCTCTGGGTGGCAGCAAAGGAAAAGATATGCCACTATGAAATAGTTTTACAAACTAGAAATGAGATAGTGAAATAGATGCAGATCAGGTTATACATTTGAGTCACACAGCATCAATATATGTAACAAGAGAACTTCCAGGAATCATCAATCTGCTTGCAGCATTGAAATTGAATAGCTATATTCAATGTCCTTTAGAAATGTGTATATAGTAGAATGTAAATACAGGTATTTTCAATGATAATTGATAGTGTCTTTTCGATGCACATAACAGTCCTTTAAGGAGAATATTCACAGTTTTCCACTTCTTAATGTGTAATTAAACAATATCAATGAGTGTTAGCTGTGTTCTTAAGTAGCTGCCAGCCAATCTCCAATTTCAGCACATGCGGTGGTAAGATAAGGAATAGGGAAGGCAAGTATGGCAAATTGGAAATGTTTGGTGGTGGGAAGGAAGAGAGTGGCGTAGGGATGACACAAGAGATTGGGAGGTAGAAAGGTCCGGGATGAATGAGATATGAGAGGGATAATGTTAGTAAAGAAAGTAGTTTGGGTAAATAGACAATGTTAGTACCTGGGGAGGGGAGGCATCCAAATTTGTGTCTGGGTCCTCTCAAGTTTTCAGCAGGTCAACACCTCTAGAGCCCCTCCAGTGCAGGTCCGCGCCATCTTCAATCTCAATGCAGAGGGAAATATGATGTCCCACAGCGGGCAATCAGCGGGAGCAGAGTGCATTCAATAATATCATAGTCCACGCCACTTACTTGAGCAGCCGTCCGCGCCCGCAGGGCAATGAAAGCACCAAGTGTGCTGGTAGGTACAAACTTCAGTCTTTGGTGCCGGAGAACAGGGGAGAACTCCGGTGGTCTGGGGTATATAGCAGCACTGCCAGTGTGCTGACACCAACCCGATGTCCCTGAGTATTGCCACGGCCCAGTCGGACAGTTCCAATTAGAGAATGACTGCTAGGCAGCTACGTACAGTCCTGCATCCTCGGGCGGCCGCACTCCCAAGGCTCCGATGCGAGCGGAGCTTCACACATCTCTCCCACCTCATGGTCTCCGCTCCCCCACACCAGCTGCAATTATATGATTAGTGGGCCCATGCTCCCATTATCGAGCTCGTCTCACCGGGAAGGCACCAGACAAGTGTAGGGACTGGAAGCATGCAGCTCATCGCCTCTGCACCACCTCAGTCACTGCACAGGTTGTATCAGGGTAAGTGTCACTCACCCCTCCTTTAAGTATTGACTGCAGGGAGGGATGTCAGTCCGGTCAGGATGTTTGAACCTCAGCCAGTGGTAATACTGTTAACGGTGTCTCTGGCAGCCATGAGGGTCATCAGTAACGATGGCCAGACTCCGGTGATAAAACTAACTCCCAGTCGATTTTGTGCTCTAAATGTTCTCTGCAATGAGAGCTATTTGCTCAGTGGTCAAATTTTGTATTTGGTCCAAGATTAATGCAGGATGGATGTGGATGCAGGAATCAGTACTGGGAGCCTTGCTAAAATGTGGCCATGCTGGATGCCCCGCCCACCGCAAGTCGCTGCTCCTATTCTTAAGGATTGTAATTTCCCAGTTTCCTATTATAATAATAATTATAGTAAAAGAAAATTCTTTAGAATTGCTGTTCTCCTATCTAAACATCTACTATTTCAAGATGTGACTTTGCTATCTTTTTAGGAGGGCAGAACACTCTTTGTTAAATGTACATTGTTTACATAGCCATACATGTCTATTAATCGCTATGTTTCCAATCAGAGTCAACCTGCCTTCCTCGCTGCAGTCCTGGATCGGATTGCCATGCTGGTTGTGGGCATTTCATTTGTGGGCAGTGATTAGAATTGGTCCCTCCAGCCGGAGGTCAATATTTCTGGGACATCTGCTAGATCTTTGCCGGCTTACCATCATAGTGTGAGCCGCACTCTCCATGACAACCAGCTGGTTGAAACCTGGTGACTTCAACATCGAGGCAGACTAGGTCCACTCTTAATACCTTGCTATTTGATAATATTTAGAAAGATTATATATTTTGTAGGAATTGCTTTTTCCAATGGGGCAATAAGCCAGGTAAGCTACTGGCGAGGGCTCTGTATTCCCAAAGAACCACCATGCATGCTCAAATGGTTAAGGATTCTGCTTAGGTGCTGACCTCTTCTCAGGAGCTTGTGGTGCAATAACTTTAGTGATAGAAACATTGTTAAAGTGATAAATGGGAGATATGTTTGTCCCAGGTTTCTGGCTTATGTATTTTAAACCCCCACAGAATGTTTGTTTTGCTACAAAGACTTGATGAGAGTTTGGTCTTTTAGTAAAATCTGGATATGGGTCCTGGGGGTGTGGATGTGAGATGGAAGTGAGGGCTCCATCCACAAGACCAATTTCGGGTCTTTAGATCATCAGCCTGAGAGCAGGCTAATTAGGGTCTGCACCTGTAGGAGGCTGATATAAGCTCTGTCAGGGCTTTGCTCACAGTTCACTTTCTGGGGAAACAGGCAGCAAGCTTGTTGTGAGACACTGTGATTTACTAACTGTAAGTACTGTACTGTACTGTACATATGCCTATATTTATGGTAGGGACATTAGGTCCAACCACTCTGATAAAGGTAGTCTATTATGTTCAGTTAGTGCTCAAACAGGATAATCCTAAATCACTAAAAAAAATACAATACGTTTTTACCAGGCTCAGCTCACTGGATTTCAAGAGCAGGTTTCTCTCACAGAAGCTCCATAGTCTCTCCTTTTACACAAGCAGTGTGAGAGAGCAATGATCAAGCTGACAGCCTTTTTAACACTCCCATACAGCTGAATGCCCTAATTAGCCTCCTGTGATGTTAAAAGCTCAAAGATCCAAACTGATCCTAAATGGATGTAGAACCCGCCATCTCTTCTCACATCCAATCCCAGGAACATAATCCGGTACTAAACAAATACTCTGCCTTCAACCACTATTCCAGTGATCTTGTCACTATATATTCCAACCGATTGGTTGGAATATATATATTCCAACCATTCGGTGGCACTCAGGGACGGATCATGAATGACACAAACACCTTTTCCTCAGTCAAGGTTTCAATGTTGTGAAAACATTTTCATCAGGACAATGATTAAATTCTTGACTAAGGAAAAGGCAAAGGGTGGTCACTCCAAATATTGATTTGTTTTAGATTTTTCTTCTGTTCATTCACTTTGCATTTTGTTAATTGATAAATATAAACTATTAACACTTCTATTTTTGAAAGCATTCTACTTTGCAGCATATTTTCTATTAAGCTGATACGTTGAGCTCTTTTTAAAGATATTTTGTATCTTTTATAATTAGTCTACATTGTGAACCTGTCGACAGTTGAAGGAAATCGACTTGGTGTCTGTCAACGATTTGAACCATGTCAATGTTCTGATGTTGACATTGTGGTGTCAGCCTTCTGAACATCAATGTGGTTACTGTCGACCGTATACCACCAACCTTATATGAAATAAAGGCACTTTTAAATAGGTTTAGAGAAATGGATTTGATAAAACAAGGGATGTGCGCCTGGACGTTTTTCAGGATTTGTGTTTTGGTTTTGGATCTGTATCTCCTTCGTGTTTTGGATCTGTATTGGTTTTGCCAAAACCGCCCTTGCAGGTTTTGGTTTTGGATCTGTATTTTTTGGGGGGAAAATTATAAAAACAGCTAAAATCACAGAATTTGGGGGTGTTTTTGTTCCTACGGTATTATTAACGTCAATGACATTCATTTCCAGTCTATTTTGAACACCTCACAGCTCACAATATTGTTTTTATCCAGTTTAGGCCAAAAGGTTGCACCGAGGTAGCCGGCTGACTAAGCTAAGCGACAAAAGTGGGTGGCACAAACAGCTGGCACATCTAGGAATTGCACTGTAGTTGCAGACTGGATGGCTGTTTTATAAATTATGCCCAAAAAATGCTCCAAAGAGCACATAATGCAAATAAATAAGGTGCAAGATAGAATTGTCCTCGGGCCCGCCCTCCCACCCACCCTTATGTTGTATATATTAAAAAGGACGTGCACAGTTTAACTAACCAATCATTTCAGGGACCGTCACTTGTGACTAAAATGATTGGTTTGTTTGGTCCCCCTTAAAACAACTTTTTAGAAGGACTTCCTCCTTAAGTGATTACTCTGAGGATGTTGATGATGAGTAGTTAATTACATTATAATATTGTACAATAAATTTCATGTCTTCGCCGCAAATGACTTAACATGGAGGAGGTGCCTAGATGGCTAACATTCCTACCTCTACTAAATTTGGCCTTACAATTAGAGCAGATGCTTTCATAAACATTGTCAGGATTGGGGTTAAAATAATCCCATACTCAAGAGCTGGCTTTTTTGGTTTTATGCCTAGGCATCGCAATGGCATTCTTTTTATCACAGTCAACAACTGCAGCCACCGGTACACAAATATCATCATCATCATCATCATCACCATCATCATCATCAACATCCTCACTGTCAGATAGTACACACATATCCCCCTCATTCTGCCCCACTTCCACACACGAATCCTCAATTTGTATTCTGTCCTCCTCATAAGATTCATCACCCTTCTCATCAGATTAATCACCATCTTTACTTGTACTGCTCCCCACCTGTGCAGATGGTTCAGAAATGGCGGAAGGAGGTGAAAGTGGCTTCTCTATGAAGACAGTGTGAGAAATGTCAGCTGACGCGGACAATCCTAAATGTTCCTCAAAAATGTCTTATGGTTCTGATTCTTAATTCACAGTTTGTCTTACAGCTTCTGCAACTAACTTTCCTTTTAATTGTTTTTCTTTACTACTCTAAAAGTAAATTATTTTACATACCCTGACTTAAGCTCTCTATGCCCTGGGCATCTGCCTTAGTTGACGGACTTTCATTGTCAATGTCAAGACTAGTGGCAGCATATTCAGCACTATTAGTAGCCTCCACTTCTATCAACACAAAGCGGGGTTGACCTTCCCCAACAGCATCGCACAAATCAGTCAGAATATATATAATAATAATTACACAGTGCAGTTGACTTCACCGCAGACAGGGCACCCCAGGACTTATACAGCAGACAGGGTACCCCTGGACTGATACAGCAGACAGGGCACCCCTGGACTAATACAGCAGACAGGGTACCCCTGTACTGATACAGCAGACAGGGCACCCCTTGACTTATAATGGAGACAGGGCACCCCAGGACTTTTACAGCACACAGGGTACCCCTGGACTGATACAGCAGAGAAAGTAATCCTTTCACATACAACAGATAGAGCACCCACCACACACCAAGCCACACAGTACTGCAGACGGACACATCCATCCAGTACACACTCCAATGCGGAGTGAAGATGGCGCCGATCACCTGGGGCTTATATAGAATCCAAAACCTGCAAGAATCCGACAGCAGGATGATGATGTTTTGCCTCGTTTTGGGATCCGAGGAAAGTGGGAAGTACCGAGCTGGACTCGGATTGCAAAGTTCGGGGGGATTCAGTTCCTTGGGAACTGAACCCGCTCATCCCTAGATAAGACTTACATCAAAAGTTGCAATGATCAAGCAAATGATTTGAAACAAGAAAAATTGTTAGAATCTAACATCAAAGTCAACAAGACTGACCAAAAACTCCCATTCATTAAACAATTCAATGATCAATCAAGACACAAACAAAATATTTAAAAACATTGGGACATTTTACAAAAATGCCACATTCTCAAATTCATTCTTCCCAAAAAACCTACAGTTATCGGTAATTTTTTTTTTTTTTAAGAAAATCTATCCACAAACATTCCTAATCCTAAACATATTTTAGGAGAGACCTGGCTTAATGATATGGGAGGCTTTTTTACCCTGCCATACCTTCACAGCAATGTACATAACAAGAAAAAGTCATAAGTACTGTAGGTGTGTTTGTGTGATGTGCTGTTGCCTAGGGTGATGCCCCAAGCATACACTGCACAGCCTCTAGAGCACAGGTTCTCAAACTCGGTCCTCAGGACCCCACACAGTGCATGTTTTGCAGTTAACCCAGAAGGTGCACAGGTGTATTAATTACTCACTGATACATTTTAAAAGGTCCACAGGTGGAACTAATTATTTCACTTGTGATTCTGTGAGGAGACCTGCAAAACATTCACGGTGTGGGGTCCTGAGGACTGAGTTTGAGAACCTGTGCTCTAGAGCAACTTACAATGTTATAAGAATGCTCTGGACTGTGATCTACTTCCTGGTTACAGCGACTGTGATCTACTTCCTGGTAACAGCAGCCTCGGCTCCTCTGTGTGGTCACATGTTCAGGAGCTGGGGTGTCACAGGGGCAGACAGAGCCCTGCTATAGATCCTGGGATACAAAATCCCCAAAGCATGAATTATTTTGAGTAGTTTAAAAATTCCCAGGTGTAAAATAGAAGATACAGTACACTCTCTAAAATGTAACAAACCATGCCAATTATTATAACCCATTGTAGCAAAAAATAAATAAAAAAACTTTATTAGGTCCATTATATTGTAATGCCATAAAGGAGTTAAATATCCACTTGGACATGATATAAAAAATATTCTTAAATGCCATAAGCAAACAAGTTTAGATGAAAACATTTATGTGACAAACTTTTGTTTTCTTCATTAAACATGTATGAAGAGAAGACCTTGGATTTGTTTGCTCTTGTTCATCGTGGCATACCATTTAATTTTCATTAGTTGTAATGAAAAAGATTTGTTTTGCCACCAACTGAGTTAGCAAGAATGCTTGACTGCTACATCAGAGAATACAGTTCTTTTCTTCTGTGAACTATGGCTAAACCATTGTAGTAAAAATATACAAAATATACAGAATTAGTCAAATAAATAAAAAATACTCACAATATTTAACCTGTTAGGTCTTTTGCTACCTGAACATACTGTATATAAATTACTTTGTTTACAAAACATGAACTTTGCTCAAGAATTCATGCATTTACAGGCTTTTAAAACAAAGGCACTAACGGCATATTTATCCAAATTCTTTTTACTAAAACTATGTAAAAAAAATAACATCCTTTTCACATTATTTTAGTATCACCTGAATTTATTAATGGGCAAATGGAGGAAAATTAGCAAGATTATCCTCCAACTCCATAAATTCCAATTCTTCTCTTTCTTTTTTTTTGGAAAGTAGATCACATTTCCCCTACTGTAAAAGGAAATGCAATCTGCCTGAATTTATTAAAAATAAACTGTACAAAAATAGTAGTGGGAGCCCAATGTTAATAACACTATCTCCAGAAACTGTAGCATTAATAGTGTTTCCCTTCAGTTCTCCAACTTTTAGTATATGACATTCGGGACACCCAAAAAGGGAGCGTGGCCTCAGGGGAAAGGGGAATGGCTTCACTGCATTGCTGCGACTGTTTGCCACTCCTCCATTTTCATCACAGTGGGTGCATGGCCAGTGCTCAGTGAGCTGCTGGCATGCCCCCAGTCCCTCTGTCTCCTGTGAATAGATGCTATGCACATGCACACAGCATCTATTCACCACTGCTCTGCTAGACAGAGCAGCGGGTGACTGGAGCCTCCCAACTGCCCCCCCATGCAGGAAACTGTGACCCACAGGTGGGACAGCAGGACCGTCTCCAAAAAGGGAGTGTCCCGTGAAAATCAGGACAGTTGAGAGGTATTGCAACAAGAAGTTTGGTAACTGCTCTTATCCAATTAGTAATGTCATCCAGGTGCATGAAAGGGAGCGGTTATTCTGAACAAGAAACATTGGTATCCCCCAGCACACTGGATGACATCAGCAAAAGGATTTGATAACTACATGGTAGTAGAAATTTCAGAGATCTCAGTTGCACACATTTGCAAAGGTATGGGAAGCCCCCAGGCCGCTTCAAGGCATCTCTGAGTACTGGGGGTACCTAACATTAAGTCTAAGTTCAGGGCGTGACACCCCACAAACCAGCAAGGTCCAGACACCCCAGGGCAGCACACCAGTGTAAGGTAAAGTGTAAGTGAAAATTAGGAAGCTGCAGCTATATACAAAAGAAGATACACATGAAAGGTGTCATTAAAAAAGTGAAATTAGTAGAAAATCATATGAAAGTGATATATAAAGTGCTAAATTAAATGTTACAGTGTGCTACCTCAAAGCAGCCCAGCCCCACCAGTCCAGGGAGTGCCACGCCCCAACACATCCTCAAACTAATAAAAGCATATATTTACTTGGTACATGGCCACATGATAATGGCACATACACAAATGCAACTAATTGGGAGCAATATTACCTGGAGATACCCCTATATTCTCCTGTGGCACTACAGAAGCCAGCATGCCCTCCTAATGCTGATCCCATCTGTGCCTCTCCGAACAGCAACAAGAAGTTTGGTAACTGCTCTTATCCAATTAGGAATGTCATCCAGGTGCATGAAAGGGAGGGGTTATTCTGAACAAGATACATTGGTATCCCCCAGCACACTGGATGACATCAGCAACAGGATTTGATAACTACATAGTAGTAGAAATTTCAGAGATCGCAGTTGCACACATTTGCAAAGGTATGGGAAGCCCCCAGGCCGCTTCGAGGCATCTCTGAGTACTGGGGGTACATAACATTAAGTCTAAGTTCAGGACGTGACACCCCACAAACCGGCAAGGGCCAGACACCCCAGGGCAGCACACCAGTGTAAGATAAAGTGTAAGTGGAAATTAGGAAGCTGCAGCTATATACAAAAGAAGATACACATGAGAGGTGTAATTAAAAAAGTGAAATTATTAGAAAATCATATGAAAGTGATATATAAAGTGCTAAACTAAATGTTACAGTGTGCTACCCAAGCCCCACCAGTCCTGGGAGTGCCACGCCCCACCAGGTTCGGGCCAAGTTTTGCCAACCTTTATATGGGCCAGTTTGAGGATGAACACATCTGGAATGGGCCCTTTGGCGCGAACCTGGTGTACTATGGCCGGTATATCGATGATTTGTTTATTATTTGGCAAGGAGATTCACATTTGGATCTTGAATTTGTAAAATATTTAAACACTAATAATTTTAATTTAAAATTCACACACTGTTTTGATCACTCTAGTTAATTTTTTGGATGTAATGGTCTCTTCAGATGGTATGAATATAACCACAGTCAATTATAAAAAGTCAGTGGACACTAATCATTTTTTGCATTATTCCAGTGGACATTATAAACCCTGGTTGTAAAAATGTCCTCCAAAGTCAGTTCAATAGAATACGTAGACATTATTCTAAAAAAAAAAGCATTTGTTGTACAAGCAGATAGTATGCTAAGGGAATTTGAAACTAGAGGGTATCCCAGAACTCTTTTAGAGTCAGCATATGCCAGAAGCTTAAATATGGAAAGAAATTTATTACTCCAGTCCAAATCCAAAAATAAATATATACATAATAGGGAGTTTATAGAAGAAAAGTTACAGTTGATTTATTTGTCGAAGTATAAGAATAAATCAAATGTGATTAAGAAGACCCTTATGACGAACTTTAGGATTCTACAGCAGGATCAGATCTCACAAAAAGCTATAGATCCTCAACTTAAAGTGGTATTTAAGAAGAATAGAAATATGAAGTCCATTCTGGCACCAAGTATGTTAAGAGATATTAAGAAGACCAGTAAAGGTACTTGGTTAGATTCATCCATTCCCCTCGGATGTCACAAGTGTGGAGCATTGAAGTGCATCACTTGTAATTACATGAAATACAAGTGGGTGAGATAACTTCTTTCCAGAATAAACAAATGTTCAAAATTGAAAAATTTATCAATTGCAATACACTTGTCCTCCCTGCTTCGAATATCTCCAAATCAGGTAGATGAGTACATAGCCGGGGTCCCATTACCAGTTCTCCGTATACACTGGGTACAACCAAGTATACTCTATGGGTGAGATTCAAATGATATATCACGCCCAATTTCCTTTCTAAAATGATCTCCCTTATTGCGCATATTGCGCCCATAGTAATCAGGTTTAGCTGTGTAAAGGGTTGGGTGCCTTGCTACTCCGGGGTTAGTGAGCTAAAATAATGATACAACGTCCCTGAGGGTAGAAACAGAATGGGTGTGGAAAGGGGTGAAAAGAATTGAATCCCGCCCTATATCTGATAATGTACTATAGGAATGTCTGTCCCTCAGGTACCTGGCACTGTGTATATGGATAATGAATTCAGAGGGGGCCAGGATCGGGCTGTCACTCACGGTTATATCTATAATCACATCCTGCCTGACAGCTCGGTACAGGGGCTCGGTATGTGCCACCCAGCTCCTCCGCTCTCAGTTCCTCCCACTGTGCTCCCCGGACCCTGGCTGCTCCTAGCCACATGCAGCGTGTGGTCTTTGTCTAGTACCTTCAGTTCATTACTCGGCTGGTCCCGCAGCGGCTTCGATCCTTCTGGCGTCTCTCCACAGGATGGGGGCAGCGCTCCGGCGGTCAGCTGTTCTCTGCTGCCTCCCCGTTACGATCCAGCTCTGCGCGGCTCTGCTCCCCCCAGCTGTCTAGTCACTCCAGTCCAGCCACTTCTTCCCCATCCTCCGGACCCCACCACAACCTTTCTTATCTCCATCACCAGCCTCACGCATCCCCTCGCCGGTCCCCTCCTCCACACCAACTGTCTCCTGCTTGGCCTCGTGGCTCCCCTCCTTCATTGTCCTCGTGGGGATAGCACCTAACCACTAGGCACCTCTTCCCACCTTATGCCTCCTTTGAATCACCTATACATGTTTAAACTGCATAGGAGTATACTAAGCAATATTAACCATATATTTACAGTTTCATTCAGATTTTCCATTCCCCACTGGTGTAGTAGTTCCCTATTGGGTAACAAGGGGTTACACACACATAATGTCCCTTACACATATGCCACACATTATTAGTACCCTTATACACATAATGACACACATAGTGCCCCTTACACATATGTTACACATTATTAATGCCCTTATACACATAATGACACATATAGTTCCTGGCATGAGTCAACTGGCAGCTTTGCTAACGTCGGCTGCCTATTGTTTATGAAAATCCATCTCATTGGCTAGGATGCACAAGCAGTTTCTGCTGATTAAAATGATATGTGGCATGCCTATATATTGTGTGCAACTGTGGCTGTATCTGCCTACGAAATGCTACACACCAAATATAGGCATGCCGCATATAATTTTAATCAGCAGAAGCTGCTTGTGCTCCTAGGCATACCAGATGCCCTAGGCAATTGCCTAGTTTGCCTATGCCTAGGACCGGCTGTCTCCCACCTCCGGGTACATATATTTGGGAGCGGTGAATTGAACAGTACAGAAAGCGGAGACAAGTGAGCACAGAAAAAGTGTACATTGTATCACATTGGATCATTATTAAGATACAAAGCTTACAGCTTTGGGGACATAACTTATTTAATGAGGACTTTTTACAATCTTGTGTCCAAAACAGACACGAAAAAAGTCACGTGGCTAATATTTTTATAATATTTTTATACCATATCACTGGATGCCGTTTATTGAGTTTTTCTTTTAAGTTATATTAAATGTTTGCTCATACAAAAGTCTTTTAATACTTGATATAAAGAGATATATATAGAGAGATTTATATATATATATATATATATATATATATACATTGATTGTATTGATGTGGTCTCCATTAGCGCACGAAGTCACTAGTAAATCGACTGCGCTGTGTGCCAGGCACACCTGGCACACATGTAGTTACGGCCCTGTATATATATTAGGGATGTGCGGGTTCGGATCTCCGAGATCGTACCCTCCCGAACTTCACAATCTGAGCTGGGCACCAACTTCCCACCAGACTACAATCCCAGAATGAGGAAAAACATCATCATCCCGCTGTCAGATTCTCAGGGGATTTGGATTGCATATAAGAAACCGCTCGTCGCCATCATTTTCACTCTGGACTTGGAGAGTGAGGGAGACAGACCTCTGTCTTTCTGTGGGTGGTGGCATCAGGTGGGGTCAGTGTGTGCTCTTTAGGGGTGCTGTCCTGTCACTGTGGTGTCCTGTGCTGTTAAGGGTGCTGTCCTGTCACTGTGGTGTCCTGTGCTGTTAGGTTTGCTGTACATAGTTGTTACTGTCCTGTCACTGTGCTGTACAGGGGCACTGTCCGGTATGATGTAAAATTACAGTGGTGCAGTGAAAATAAAGTTACACTGGCTCTGTCTTGTATGCTGTAAAAAATACAGAGTTGTTGTAAAGGTACAGTGGCCCTGACTTGTATGCTGTAGAAAATACAGGGGTATTGTAAAGGTACACTGGCCCTGTCTTGTATGCTTTAAAATTACAGGGGTGCTGTGAAAATACAGGGGTGTTGGCCATGTCCTGTATGCTGTAAAATTACCGGGGTGCTGTGAAAATACAGGGGTGCTGGTTCTGTCCTGTATGCTGTAAAAAAAATACAGGGGTACTGTGAAAATAAAGGTACACTGGCCCTGTCCTGTCTGCTGTGAAAATACACGGATGCTGGTTCTGTCCTGTATGCTGTAAAAAATACAGCGGTGTTGTGAAAATACAGGGGTTCTGGTTCTGTTTTGTATACTGTAAAAATTACAGGGGTGTTGTAAATGTCCTCTGGCCCTGTCTTGTATGAGGTAAAATTATAAGGGTGCTGTGAAAATAAAGGTACACTGGCCTTGTTTTTTATGCTGTAAAAAATACAAGGGTGAGGTAAAGGTACACTGGCCCTATCTTATATTCTGTAAAAAAAAAATACAGGGATGTCGTAAAGTAACACTGGCCCTGTCTTGTATGTTATAAATTTACATGAATGTTGTTAAAATACATGGGTTCTGGCCCTGTCATGTATGCTGTAAAAATATAGGGGTGTTGTGAAAATACAGGGTTGCTGGTTCTGTTGTCGTGTATGCTGTAACAAATACAGGTGTGGTGTGAAAATACAGGGGTGCTGGTTCTGTTTTGTATGATGCAAAAATTACAGGGGTGTTGTAAAGATACACTGGCCCTGTCTTCTATGCTGTAAAATTACAGGGGTGCTGTGAAAAAAAGGTACACTGGCCCTGTCTTGTATGCTGTAAAAAATATAGGGGTATTGTAAATTTAATCTAGCCCTGTCGTGTATGCTGTAAAAATTACAAGGGTGCTGTGAAAATAAAGGTACACTGGCCCTGTCTTGTGTGCTATAAAATTACAGGAGTGCTGTGAAAATAAAGATACACTGGTCCTGTCTTGTATACTGTCAAATTAGAGGGGTTCTGTGAAAATAAAGGTACACTGGCCCTGTTTTGTATGCTGTAAAAATACAGGGGTGCTGTTAAAATAAAGGTACACTAGCCCTGTCTTGTGTGCTGTAAAATTACAGGAGTTCTATGAAAATAAAGATACACTGGCCCTGTCTTGTATACTGTCAAATTAGAGGGGTTCTGTGAAAATAAAGGTACACTGGCCCTGTGTTGTATGCTGTAAAAATACAGGGGTGCTGTTAAAATAAAGGTACACTAGCCCTGTCCTGTATTCTGTAAAAATACATGGGTGCTGGTTCTATGCTGTATGCTGCAAACAATACAGGGGTGTTGTTAATGTACATTGGCCCAGTCTTGTATGATATAAAATTACAGGGGTGCTGAGAAAGTAACGGTACACTGGCCCTGTCTTATATGCTGTAAAATATAAAGAGGTGTTGTAAAGGTACACTAGCCCTGTCTTAAATCCTGTAAAATTACAGGGGTGTTGTTACAATACAGGTGTGCTGGCCCTTTCCAGTATGCTGTAAGCATACAGGGGTGCAGGTTCTGTTCTGTATGCTGTAAAAATACATGGGTGTTTTAAAGGTACACTGGGACTGTCCTGTATGCTGTAAATTACAGGGGTACTATGAAAATAAAGGTACCCTGGCTCTGTCTTGTATGCTGTAAAATTACAGGAATGTTGTTAAAATACAGGGGTGCTGGCCCTGTCTTGTATGCTGTAAAAATACAGGGGTGCTGGTTCTGTCCTGTATGCTGTAAAAATACAGGAATGTTGTTAAAATACAGGGGTGTTGTAGAGGTACACTGGCCATGTCTTTTATGGTGTAAAATTACAGGGGTGTTGTTAAAATACAGGGTTGCTGGCCCTGCCCTGTTTGCTATAAAAATACAGGGGTGCTGTGAAAATATAGGGGTGCTGGTTCAATTTTGTATGCTGTAAAAAATACAGGGGTGTTGTAAAAGTACACTGGACCTGTCTTGTATGCAATAAAATTACAAAAATATTGTTAAAATACAGGGGTACTGGCTCTGTCATATATGATGTAAAAATATAGCGGTGCTGTGAAAATACAGGGGTGCTGGTACTGTACTGTGTGCTGTAAAAAATACAGGGGTGTTGTAAAGGTACACTGCCCTGTCTTGTATTCTGTAAAATTACAGGAATATTGGAGCTGGCCCTGTCATGTATGCTGTAAAAATACAGTGGTGCTGTGAAAATACAGGGGTGCTGGTTCTGTACAGTATGCTGTAAAAAATAGAGGGGTGGTGTAAAGGTACACTGGCCCTGTCTTCTATTCTGTAAAATTACAGGGGTGATTTTAAAATACAGGGGTGCTGTCCTTGTCCTGTATATTGTAAAAATACTGGGTTGCTGTGAAAATACATGGGTGCTGGTTCTGTCTTGCTTGCTGTAAGAAATACAGGGGTGTTATAAAGATACACTGACCCTATCTTGTATGCTGTAAATTCAAAGGGGTGCTGTGAAAAAAAGGTACACTGTCCCTGTCCTGAATGCTTTAAAAATACAGGGGTGTTGTAGAGGTACACTGGCCCTGTCATGTATGCTGTAAAAAATTACAGGGGTGCTTTGAATATAAAGGTACACTGGCCCTGTCTTGTATGCAGTAAAATTACAGGGGTGCTGTGAAAATAAAGGTACACTGGCCCTGTCTTGTATGCTGTAAAATCATAGGGGTGCTGTGAAAATAAAGATACACTGGCCCTGTCTTGTATGCTGTAAAAATACAGGGGTGCTGTTAAAATAAAGGTACAATGGCTCTGTCCTGTACGCTTTAAAATTACAGGGGTGCTGTGAAAATAAAGGTACACTGGCCCTGTCTTGTATGCTGTAAAAATACAGGGGTGCTGTGAAAATAAAGGTACACTGGCCCTGTCAAGTATGCTGTAAAAATACATGGGTGCTGGTTCTGTCCTGTATGCTGTATGAAATACAGGGGTGTTGTATATGTACACTGGCCATGTCTAGTATTCTGTAAAATTGCAGGCATGCTGTAAAAATAAAGGTACACTGGCCCTGTTTTGTATGCTGTAAAAAATACAGGGGTGTTGTAAAGGTACACTGGCCCTGTTTTTTATGCTGTAAAATTACAGGGGTGTTGTAAAAATACAGGGGTGCTGGCCCTGTCCTGTATGCTTTCAAAATACAGGGGTGCTGGATCTGTCCTGTATGCTGTAACAAATACATGAATGTTGTAAAGGTACACTGGCCCTGTCATGTATGCTGTAAACATTACAGGGGTGCTTTGAAAATAAAGGTACACTGGCCCTGTCTTGTATGCTGTAAAATTACAGGGGTGTTGTGAAAATAAAGATACACTGGCCTTGTCTTGTATGCTGTTGAAATACAGGGGTGCTGTTAAAATAAAGGTACACTGTCTCTGTCTTGTATGCTGTAAAATTATAGGTGTGCTCTCCATTTAAACTGGCCCTGTTTTGTATACTGTAAAAATACTGGGGTGCTGTGAAAATAAAGGGGCACTGTTATGTATGCTGTAATAATATAAGGGTGCTGTCCAGGGAATAGTTGAAAAAAAATTTGGAGGAAAAAAGATCAGGAACCACTTCCAGTTCCATATGCTAGTGCTGCTTCTGCCACCAGTCATGAAATTGACTATGCAATTCCATCAACATCATCTGCTAAGGCCAATGCCCAATGTCATAGAGGGCATGTAAAATCCAAGAAGCAAAAATTAATAACAAAAAGAAAAGAAATTATCTGATAAGAAACATAAAATTGCCAATATGCCATTCACAACACGAATTGGCAAGGAAAGGCTAAGGCTTTGGCCTATGTTCCTGACTGGTGGTTCAGCTTCTTATGAAGAGGGAAACCCTCCTCCCTCTCAAAAAATGAAAAAAAAAAAATAAAGCTTGTTAAAGCACAGCAAAAAACAACTGTGCGTTCAGAGATATCACAAATCCCCAAGGAGAGTCCAAGTGTGTCTACGGTTTGCGATGTCTAGGACTGACCTTCCCAAGACTGTATGGGTAGCGAAGGCTACTACTACCATTTCATGCCCCCTGCAAGTCATGGGAGGAGCATCGCCAGTCCAATTGCTGATATTAAGATTGAAGCTGTCACTGTAGAAGTACACCAGGATGAGGAGGATATTGGTGTAGCTGGAACTGAGAAGGAAGTTGATGATGAGGATTCTGATGGTGATGTAGTTTGTTTGAATAAGGCACCAGTGGAGACAATTGTTGCCCATAGGATGAAAAAGCCCTTTGTCATGCCTGGGAGAAATACAAAAAAATCCACCTCTTTGGTGTTGAATTATTTATCTGTGAGGATGAGGATGTAAACTCTAAAGGGGTGAGGAATCAGAAGATGAGGAAGAGGATGACATCTTGCCTCTGTAGAGCCAGTTTAGCAAGGAGAGATTAATTGCTTCTTTTTTGTGGGGGCCCAAACAAACCAATTATTTCAGCCACAGTCGTGTGGCAGAACCTGTCGCTGAAATGATTGGTTTGTTAAAGTGTGCATGGGCCCAAGGACAATTCCATCTTGCACATCTCTTCTTTGTCTGCCACATCAGGCCAGGGGTGCTACCCCTCTGCCATTTAAGTCCAGGGGGTGCTGCTGCATGTCAGCTGTACTGTGTAATTCTCCAGGGGTGCTGCCTGTGCTGTATAAGTCCAAGGGTGTTGCCTTTCTGCTGTATAAATCCAGGGGTGCTGCCTATCTGCTGTATAAATTAAGAGGCGCTGCAGTATAACTCCAGGGGTGCCCTGTCTGAACCCGCTCATCTCTAGTAGATATATCTTCTATTGTGCACTGTATACCCAGCATTAGAGAGAGGTTCTTCTCAATTATTTCATGTTAGGGACTCAATCTTAATTTTGATTTATTATTATTGCTCCACATTTTTGGATTATTTACAAGATGCACATTTGTTGTACAGGGTTCTTTTCCTTTATTTTGTAAATGTTTTCTCCTTAATAATTGTACAATTTAAGGGCTGCGCAGAGTTATCGCAAGACCTCGCGGTGTTAGAAGAACAGAGTTTCAGTGGTCTTGCATTGCATCAGCTTTCCAGTGCACTGCAGCACTAGATGGGCCAGGAGCTCCTTTGATGCACAAACAGTTACTGAATAAGGGCACAGTATCTCATGATGGCTTACAGCCAGGAAGATGTATGGTTTGCTAGGCTGAGGCATGCTGTTGACAGAGAGATTAGCATTGCTTCCTCCTACAGTCCTACTTGTAATATGAAAGGAGTTTCGACTAGAGTGGTAAGCTCCACTAGGGCAGGGGCTAAATAACAAAAGATTCAATGCACAGTCCTGTTTAGTACTGTACCACACCCACCCGATCTCAACTTGCCTGATTCAGGGCTGCTGTGGGGGCTCACGAGGGGCTGCTAAAACATCTAAGGGGCTGCTTTATTTTAAAACAAAATATGAATAAAATAAACAAGACACTCAGGTATGCTCACATGCGTGTAACTGGGAGCTGTGAAAAATGAAAATAAGGCATCTGCCACAAAATATGTCAATAAAAATGCAATGAAAAAATGGAAAAAAAGAAACCCACAAGACTTTCACAAAATAAGTCTTCACACTCCGTGGAGGGGAAAATATCCAATCTTGATCCTGTGGTATACACAAGTTTAATTGCATCCCAGCATTAAATGTCAGGTGTTCAGAATAGACTGGAAATGAGTGGAAATGTTATTGAGGTTAATAATACTGTAGGATAAAAAAAAAATCTGTGATTTTAGTTGTTTTTATGTTGTTGTATTTTTAAAAATCCAGATCCAAAACCAAAACCCAAAAGGGTGGTTTTGGCAAAACCAATCCAGACTGAAAACACGAACAGAGATCCAGATCCAAAACCAAAATACAAAACCCGAAAAGTGTCTGGCGCACATCTCTAATATGGATGGCGGTCATTAGGTCGATATGCATTAGGTCGACATACATTGGGTTGACATGTACTAGGTCAACATGGAAAAAGGTCGACATGAGTTTTTCACAATTTTTTCCATTTTTTGACCTGTTTCATACTTAACGATCCATGTGGACTACAATTGGAAACAGTAACCTTTGCCCGAAGCATGGTGAGTGAAGTGAGCAATGCGAGTGGACACGGTGCACTAATTGGGGTTCCCCGTCACTTTACGAAGAAAACGACACCAAAACCAGTAAACAAAATCATGTTGACCTTTTTCCATGTCGACCTAGTACATGTCGACCTAGTGACCATGTGGACCTAATGCAAGTCGACCATTAGTGGTCGACCCAATGTATGTTGACCTAATGCATGTTGACCTAATGAACCACACCCCTTTAATATATATATAGTACAGTATATACGATAGATACTGTAGGTTAGCATACATTTCTAATATATATATATATATATATATATATATACATACATACACACTAGATAGATAGATAGATAGATAGATAGATAGATAGATAGATAGATAGATAGATAGATAGATAGAGAAAGGTGCACTCATAGTGTACCACGTCAGTTTGGAGCCAGAATTTTATACCTTGACGAAATTATAAATAACTTGAAATACATATTAAATAGGCTTATTAGATGTCACCATTTTGCTTCACATCAGGTTTTCAAGATGCATTTGGGATATTTTTTTTTTGTGAAACTGTTTATTAAAGTTGGAATGGAAACATCCATTTTTCTAATATTGGATTTTACGTGGTAGGTGTACCCTCCCAGGAGGCTTATGTCCTATGGACCTAATTACTTAATCTTTTTCCTGCAAACTTATCAAACATAATTATAGTAATATTTGACAAGGTGTAAAATTTTTTTTATAAAAACTTAAGTGGTATGGGCACTTAAAAGATTAAGATCCGCTATCATAATCATAACCAAACTTTGTTATTCTAGTAGTGTACAAGCTATAAGTCTCTTGCAAGCTACCCCTATGATGGAGGAGATATAATGGCCGAATGCAATCTATCTCCCAATTTACTGTGAATACTGACAGATAACTGTTTACGAGCTGTTGGTATTATAAGCAATATGGTGAGAATTGCTGAATCCTGTGAAGCCTCTTACAAATACTGTATGTTGAAGCTTTTGGAACAGATCAATATTAAAAGATGACTGCATACATTTAGATTAGGTACCACATTACATAAAACCAATGGAAAAAACAGACCGCATCCCATTAATCTAAGATTTCACTTTGTCTACCGCATGCCAACTAGAGATGAGCGGGTTCGGTTTCTTTGAATCCGAACCCGCACGAACTTCACTTTTTTTTCCACGGGTCCGAGCGACTCGGATCTTCCCGCCTTGCTCGGTTAACCCGAGCACGCCCGAACGTCATCATGACGCTGTCGGATTCTCGCGAGGCTCGGATTCTATCGCGAGACTCGGATTCTATATAAGGAGCCGCGCGTCGCCGCCATTTTCACTCGTGCATTGAGATTGATAGGGAGAGGACGTGTCTGGCGTCCTCTCCATTAGAATAGAGATAGATAGATTAGATAGAGAGAGATTGTGCAGAGTCGCAGACAGAGTTAGTTTACCACAGTCAGTGACCAGTGCAGTTGCTAGTTAACTTTTATTTAATATAATATATCCGTTCACTTCTCTCTGCTATATCCGTTCTCTGCCTGAAAAAAAAAACGATACACAGCACAGTCAGTCACACAGTGTGACTCAGTCTGTGTGCACTCAGCTCAGCCCAGTGTGCTGCACAGTCATCAATGTATAAATTAAAAGCTTATAATTAATTGTGGGGGAGACTGGGGAGCACTGCAGGTTGTTAGCAGGAGCCAGGAGTACAATTATATTAATTAACAGTGCACACTTTTGCTGCAGGAGTGGTGACCAGTGCCTGACCACCAGTATAGTATTGTTGTATACTACTAATATCTCTTTAAATATCAACCAGTCTATATTAGCAGCAGACACAGTACAGTGCGGTAGTTCACGGCTGTGGCTACCTCTGTGTCGGCACACGGCAGGCAGTCCGTCCGACCAGAATTGTATTATTTATTATTATATACCTACCACCTAACCGTGGTTTTTTTTTCATTCTTTATACCGTCATAGTATCATCCTAATTGTTACGAGTATACTACTATCTCTTTATCAACCAGTGTACAGTGCGGTAGTTCACGGCTGTGGCTACCTCTGTGTCGGCACACGGCAGGCAGTCCGTCCGACCAGAATTGTATTATTTATTATTATATACCTACCACCTAACCGTGGTTTTTTTTTAATTCTTTATACCGTCATAGTGTCATCCTAATTGTTACGAGTATACTACTATCTCTTTATCAACCAGTGTACAGTGCGGTAGTTCACGGCTGTGGCTACCTCTGTGTCGGCACACGGCAGGCAGTCCGTCCGACCAGAATTGTATTATTTATTATTATATACCTACCACCTAACCGTGGTTTTTTTTTCATTCTTTATACCGTCATAGTGTCATCCTAATTGTTACGAGTATACTACTATCTCTTTATCAACCAGTGTACAGTGCGGTAGTTCACGGCTGTGGCTACCTCTGTGTCGGCACACGGCAGGCAGTCCGTCCGACCAGAATTGTATTATTTATTATTATATACCTACCACCTAACCGTGGTTTTTTTTTCATTCTTTATACCGTCATAGTGTCATCCTAATTGTTACGAGTATACTACTATCTCTTTATCAACCAGTGTACAGTGCGGTAGTTCACGGCTGTGGCTACCTCTGTGTCGGCACACGGCAGGCAGTCCGTCCGACCAGAATTGTATTATTTATTATTATATACCTACCACCTAACCGTGGTTTTTTTTTCATTCTTTATACCGTCATAGTGTCATCCTAATTGTTACGAGTATACTACTATCTCTTTATCAACCAGTGTACAGTGCGGTAGTTCACGGCTGTGGCTACCTCTGTGTCGGCACACGGCAGGCAGTCCGTCCGACCAGAATTGTATTATTTATTATTATATACCTACCACCTAACCGTGGTTTTTTTTTCATTCTTTATACCGTCATAGTGTCATCCTAATTGTTACGAGTATACTACTATCTCTTTATCAACCAGTGTACAGTGCGGTAGTTCACGGCTGTGGCTACCTCTGTGTCGGCACACGGCAGGCAGTCCGTCCGACCAGAATTGTATTATTTATTATTATATACCTACCACCTAACCGTGGTTTTTTTTTCATTCTTTATACCGTCATAGTGTCATCCTAATTGTTACGAGTATACTACTATCTCTTTATCAACCAGTGTACAGTGCGGTAGTTCACGGCTGTGGCTACCTCTGTGTCGGCAGTCGGCAGGCAGTCCGTCCATCCATAATTGTATTATTATTATAATATATACCACCTAACCGTGGTTTTTTTTTCATTCTTTATACCGTCGTCATAGTGTCATACTAGTTGTTACGAGTATACTACTATCTCTTTATTAACCAGTGTACAGTGCGGTAGTTCACGGCTGTGGCTACCTCTGTGTCGGCAGTCGGCAGGCAGTCCGTCCATCCATAATTGTATTATTATTATAATATATACCACCTAACTGTGGTATTTTTTTTTCTTTCTTTATACCGTCGTCATAGTGTCATACTAGTTGTTACGAGTATACTACTATCTCTTTATCAACCAGTGTACAGTGCGGTAGTTCACAGCTGTGGCTACCTCTGTGTCGGCAGTCGGCAGGCAGTCCGTCCATCCATAATTGTATTATTATTATAATATATACCACCTAACCGTGGTTTTTTTTTCATTCTTTATACCGTCGTCATAGTGTCATACTAGTTGTTACGAGTATACTACTATCTCTTTATCAACCAGTGTACAGTGCGGTAGTTCACGGCTGTGGCTACCTCTGTGTCGGCAGTCGGCAGGCAGTCCGTCCATCCATAATTGTATTATTATTATAATATATACCACCTAACCGTGGTTTTTTTTTCATTCTTTATACCGTCGTCATAGTGTCATACTAGTTGTTACGAGTATACTACTATCTCTTTATCAACCAGTGTACAGTGCGGTAGTTCACGGCTGTGGCTACCTCTGTGTCGGCACTCGGCAGCCCGTCCATAATTGTATATACCACCTAACCGTGGTTTTTTTTTCTTTCTTTATACATACATACTAGTTACGAGTATACTATCTCTTTATCAACCAGTCTATATATTAGCAGCAGACACAGTACAGTGCGGTAGTTCACGGCTGTGGCTACCTCTGTGTCGGCACTCGGCAGCCCGTCCATAATTGTATACTAGTATCCAATCCATCCATCTCCATTGTTTACCTGAGGTGCCTTTTAGTTGTGCCTATTAAAATATGGAGAACAAAAATGTTGAGGTTCCAAAATTAGGGAAAGATCAAGATCCACTTCCACCTCGTGCTGAAGCTGCTGCCACTAGTCATGGCCGAGACGATGAAATGCCAGCAACGTCGTCTGCCAAGGCCGATGCCCAATGTCATAGTACAGAGCATGTCAAATCCAAAACACCAAATATCAGTAAAAAGCCTCTTTTTTTCTTTGCGTCATGTGCTGTTTGGGGAGGGTTTTTTGGAAGGGACATCCTGCGTGACACTGCAGTGCCACTCCTAGATGGGCCCGGTGTTTGTGTCGGCCACTAGGGTCGCTAATCTTACTCACACAGCTACCTCATTGCGCCTCTTTTTTTCTTTGCGTCATGTGCTGTTTGGGGAGGGTTTTTGGGAAGGGCCATCCTGCGTGACACTGCAGTGCCACTCCTAGATGGGCCCGGTGTTTGTGTCGGCCACTAGGGTCGCTAATCTTACTCACACAGCTACCTCATTGCGCCTCTTTTTTTCTTTGCGTCATGTGCTGTTTGGGGAGGGTTTTTTGGAAGGGACATCCTGCGTGACACTGCAGTGCCACTCCTAGATGGGCCCGGTGTTTGTGTCGGCCACTAGGGTCGCTAATCTTACTCACACAGCTACCTCATTGCGCCTCTTTTTTTCTTTGCGTCATGTGCTGTTTGGGGAGGGTTTTTTGGAAGGGCCATCCTGCGTGACACTGCAGTGCCACTCCTAGATGGGCCCGGTGTTTGTGTCGGCCACTAGGGTCGCTAATCTTACTCACACAGCTACCTCATTGCGCCTCTTTTTTTCTTTGCGTCATGTGCTGTTTGGGGAGGGTTTTTTGGAAGGGACATCCTGCGTGACACTGCAGTGCCACTCCTAGATGGGCCCGGTGTTTGTGTCGGCCACTAGGGTCGCTTATCTTACTCACACAGCGACCTCGGTGCAAATTTTAGGACTAAAAATAATATTGTGAGGTGTGAGGTATTCAGAATAGACTGAAAATGAGTGTAAATTATGGTTTTTGAGGTTAATAATACTTTGGGATCAAAATGACCCCCAAATTCTATGATTTAAGCTGTTTTTTAGTGTTTTTGGAAAAAAACACCCGAATCCAAAACACACCCGAATCCGACAAAAAAAATTCGGTGAGGTTTTGCCAAAACGCGTTCGAACCCAAAACACGGCCGCGGAACCGAACCCAAAACCAAAACACAAAACCCGAAAAATTTCAGGCGCTCATCTCTAATGCCAACAGGGAGGTTGTTATGATTGATAATTGATATATTCTCCTTGACAGTGCAGTGACAGAAAGGAGCTTCCAGTTCTTAGGTAACCTGCTTTTTACACATGAAAAAAGTTGCAGGCTCTTATCAGAAAATCATTACTTCAGTAGTATCCAAAAAGTCCTTATCTTTGTCCTGAGTCTGAGGTCTACCCAGGGTTTAAGCTAGGCTTAAAAAGTTCCACCAATAATTAGTCTACGAACAATTTAATTAACTTCATGGGGGAAATGTAACAGGGTGTGAGAATCAGAAAGTGAGAGATTCTGGAAAAATTCTCCTGTTTTTTTTTTTAAAGTGGCAATCATTTACATGGCAAAATCAACCTGGTTTTGCCATGTAAATGATTGCCACTTTAAAAAAACCAGGAGAATTTTACCAGAATCTCTCACTTTCTGATTCTCACACCCTATTACAATTCCCCCATGTCTGTTTGAATGCAAATATTATAACATTGGGCCTGAGTCAGTGTTATATGCAAATGCGATGGCTTGTGTACAACACAGATATTGAGATATCTGCGCATGCACAGAGTCAGTACTGCACATGTGCAGGCCTGCATTTGCAAGATCGCTCACAGATTCCCCAAGCCACAGCATGATTGACATGCTGCAGTCATTTGCGGAGGGACGGGGGCATCGACGGTGAGAGAAAGTGAAAGCACTGGCCATTTTGTGTAACATGAGTGTTAGGCAGGGTACTCTTAGAAAGACATTGTATATGGGATGCAGTCAATGTACCGACAATCAAAATCCAGACGGTCAAAATACAGACAGCAAATGACTGATGGTCAAAATCCCGTATGGGAAAAATACCGACATTTAAAATACAGACAAGGTCAAAATACCGACATTTATAATGTCGATAGGTCAAAAAGTCGACATGATTTTTTTATGATTTTTTCATTGAAACCGACTTGTTCATACTTTACCATCCTAGTGGACCTGGAGGGGGAATATAATAGTGTGCCGAGCGCAGCAAGGGGACGCGGTACATTTATATTATGTCCATGTCATCCTATGTCAACATACACACCAAAAACAATGGAAAACTTGTGTCAGCTTTTTGACCTGTCGACATTTTAAATGTCGGTATTTTGACCTTGTCGGTATTTTAAATGTCGGTATTTTGTCCATGTCAGTATTTTGACCGTTGGTCAATTGCTGTCGGGATTTTGACCGTCTGGATTTTTATTGTAGGTATTTCATACCGATCCCTTGTATATTTCTAATATAGTCGAAATGTTTGTTAACAATGTCGTTCACAGATGTATCACATTGACCCTGCAGCACAGTCAATGCTGAAATATCTTGCAGACATACTGTATTGCCATGTCTGGCTGTATGTACAGGTAACCTGCCAACTGCCTGTACACTGGCTGCAGTGACTGACATCACAACTGGGCATGCAGTTGTGGAATCTGTCCCAAACTATAGAGTGGCTAAATGGTGTGAATGTCGGCTTGACAGCGGATCATCAGACATATTTCCCAGGTGCCTGCCCAGCCCTAGATGACCAATGTTTTTGCAGATGATCCAAGGATGCATCCTTGGATGCACCAACAAATCACAGAAGCTTGCTGCAGCATTAGCATACTTACACACAGCAGCTGCATATAAAGACACAGCTGCTGTGTACAATGGGGGTCATTCCGAGTGGATCGCTCGTTGTCGATTTTCGCAGCGCAGTGATCAGGTGAAAAAATGGCATTTATGCACATGCGTATGCCTTGCAATGCACACGCGCAACGTACGGGTACAAAGCTCTTTGTGGTTGTGCACAGGTTCTAGCGAAGTTTTCAGTCGCAATGACGGCCGCAAGCAGATTGACAGGAAGGGGGCATTTCTGGATGTCAACTGACCGTTTTCAGGGAGTGTTTGCAAAAATGCAGGTGTGTCTGAAAAAACGCATGCGTGGCTGGGCGTTTGCTGGGCGGGTGTATGATGTCAAATCCGGACACGATTAGGCTGAAATGATCGTAAGCGCTGAGTAGGTTCAGAGCTACTCTGAAACGAGATGTGGACAAGATCCCGCCAGACGGAATCCCGGCGGTCGGAATACCGACACCGGGATCCCAACCGGCACAATCCCGACATATTCTCCCTCTGTGGGTGTCCACGACACCCATAGAGGGAGAATAAATTAGTGTGCCGAGCGTAGCGAGGCACCGTGCCCGCAGCGTGGCGAGCGCAGTGAGCCCGCAAGGGGCTGTGTTGCGCTCGCCCCCCCGGCGGGATTGTGCCGGTCGGGATCCCGGTGTCGGTAATACGTACTGATCCCTCTGAAACTGCACAAACTGTTTTTGCAGAGCTCGGCTGCACAAGCGTTCGCACTTCTACTAAGCCTTAATATACTCCCCAGTGGTTGGTGGCATAACATTTGCATGGCTGCTAACACTAGCTAGCGAGCGATCAACTTGGAATGACCCCCAATGTGTCCACCTCTAAATCAGACCCATTGTCTCCACCATAACACAGATTTCCATTCTTTAACCCCCAAACCCATATGGTCACATTTATACTATATTGTCATCAATGTTTTCTGCCATTTCTTAACAAATAATAACGACCTGGCATAAGAATGAGTAGAGTAGACTAAACTCATCTACTCACACTGCAAGTAAGACTGCCGCCGAGCTGCCCAGCCGCTGATACAGCAGACGGGCGACCCAGCGGCGGGGGGAGGTGACGAGGGGAGTGAAGTTTCTTCACTCCCCCGTCACCCGGCACCATAGCAATGCATGCTAATATGGATAATCTCGTCCATATTGGCCTGCATGCATAAGCGATGAGGCACCAACGATGAACGAGAGCAGGGCCACGCATTGTTCATCGTTGGTGCCTACACACTGCATGATATCAATGAGTTCTCATTTATTAATGAACGAGAATGTTCATATCGTGCAGTGTTATCTGCCAGTTTGTAGGGCTCTTAAGTCTCCAGTCCCATACCTTCCAACTGTCCTGATTCCAGTGGGACAGTCCCGCTAATCAGACACTGGCCCTCATTCCGAGTTGTTCGCTCATTGCCGATTTTCGCTATGCTGCGATTTGTTGCTAAATGCGCATGCGCATGGTGCGCAGCGCACATGCGCTAAGTTATTTTACACAAAACTTAGTAGATTTGCTGTGGATCCTGCGGCGCTTTTCAGTCGCACTGCTGATCGGTGAGTGATTGACAGGAAAGGGGCGTTTCTGGGTGGTAACTGAGCGTTTTCCAGGAGTGTGCTAAAAAAACATAGGCGTGTCAGGGAAAAACGTGGGAGAGTCTGGAGAAACGGGGGAGCGGCTGGCCGAACGCAGGGCGTGTTTGTGACATCAAAACAGGAACTAAACGAATCTAGCTGATCGCAATGTAGGAGTAGGCCTGGAGCTACTCAGAAACTGCAAGAAAATATTTAGTAGCAATTCTGCTAACCTTTCATTCGCTATTCTGCTAAGCTAAGATACACTCCCAGATGGCAGCGGCCTAGCGTGTGCAATGCTGCTAAAAGCAGCTAGCGAGCTAACAACTCGGAATGAGGGCCACTGTCCTGCTGTCCCACCTGCGGGACGCAGTATCCCGTGGGCGGAGGCAGGGTCAGATTGGGATGGGAAACCAGCCCGGGAAATTTATGGCAGCAGCCCTAATGGGAGTGTGATCTGATAAGAGGGTGGGGTCTGTTGAGGGGGACAGAATACCTCCTCATAGGCAAATAAAATATAGTAATCACCAGCGCTAAGTTGTGTAAAATGTATAATGTATAGGCTCCAATTAAAACAAATCAGGACGGTAGGTTATGTTGAAAAATAAATATATATATATATATATATATATATGATAAATTTAATAAGAATAATATCTTAAAATCACAGAATGCCTTTAGCAACATGAACAGAGATTAATTAGTCATATAAAATGACACATCCACATATCTCCTCAGTAAGAATTCGTTCATACCCTGGCTAGGACTCCCTCTGGAATTGTATCCATATAATTGGTTGGAGAATTGATGAAAGCAATGGATTACAAGGTGTCCCTTTTAAGCATACCAATGCAGGCGTTTCCAAGCCGATAGGGAGCAAATCCAATTTCTCCACAGATGGTAATGTTCAAGGGAAATGCTGTCCAATTGGTGCCGTATGGGTATTGAAAGTGAGAGTATCCAGCTGATGTTGAAGGGATCTTTTGTGGATGTGTCCGGCAGTCTCTAACTCAACGCGTTTCGCTGGTGTTAGCACCCAGCTTCCTCAGGAGTGAATCACTCCTGAGGAAGCTGGGTGCTAACACCAGCGAAACGCGTTGAGTTAGATACTTCAACATCAGCTGGACTTCAACATCAGCTGGATACTCTCACTTTCAATACCCATACGGCACCAATTGGACAGCATTTCCCTTGGACATTACCATCTGTGGAGAAATTGGATTTGTTCCCTATCGGCTTGGAAACGCCTGCATTGGTATGCTTAAAAGGGACACCTTGTAATCCATTGCTTTCATCAATTCTCCAACCAATTATATGGATACAATTCCAGAGGGAGTCCTAGCCAGGGTATGAACGAATTCTTACTGAGGAGATATGTGGATGTGTCATTTTATATGACTAATTAATCTCTGTTCATGTTGCTAAAGGCATTCTGTGATTTTAAGATATTATTCTTATTAAATTTATCATATATATATTTTTTTTTCAACATAACCTACCGTCCTGATTTGTTTTAATTGGAGCCTATACATTATACATTTTACACAACTTAGCGCTGGTGATTACTATATTTTATTTGTCTATACCATTTTGGGGAATTACCACCCCCTGCACCAGCAGCTCTTTGACAGCGCACTGCTTCTATTTTCTTTTACATACCTCCTCATAGGGCCTGATTGTATGCAATTGTATCCTTCCTTGGGGTATATTTACTAAGATTCATAATTGTCGGGATTTGGTGGGAGATTAAACACGAATGACATCGGTAGTGTGAATTTGCAACTTTTTGTTTTTTTTACGTCTCATTTACTATGCTGTCGTATTCTGCATTTTCATTTTTTCCGATGTCGATGTCATTCGTAATGTCAGGCAGTTCTCACTGATCCGTGCATGCCTATCATAATACGGGGGGAAAAAGCAGATCTATTTGAAAACTGTTTTTTTTTACGATTTGTACTTTTTCCCAGCAGTGTTTGGCTATTGCCGGCAGTGATTGTGAATACAAATTTTTAGTAAATTACCGAGTTGTATAAAATAACAGGCGCGTTTGACCGATGGTGTATTAATTCGTATTTTTTTCTCTGCCTTTAAAAAAAATACGAATGCCCTCATCACTGCCGAGATTTGAGTAGAGATGAGCGCCTGAAATTTTTCGGGTTTTGTGTTTTGGTTTTGGGTTCGGTTCCGCGGCCGTGTTTTGGGTTCGAACGCGTTTTGGCAAAACCTCACCGAATTATTTTTGTCGGATTCGGGTGTGTTTTGGATTCGGGTGTTTTTTTCCAAAAACACTAAAAAACAGCTTAAATCATAGAATTTGGGGGTCATTTTGATCCCAAAGTATTATTAACCTCAAAAACCATAATTTACACTCATTTTCAGTCTATTCTGAATACCTCACACCTCACAATATTATTTTTAGTCCTAAAATTTGCACCGAGGTCGCTGTGTGAGTAAGATAAGCGACCCTAGTGGCCGACACAAACACCGGGCCCATCTAGGAGTGGCACTGCAGTGTCACGCAGGATGTCCCTTCCAAAAAACCCTCCCCAAACAGCACATGACGCAAAGAAAAAAAGAGGCGCAATGAGGTAGCTGTGTGAGTAAGATTAGCGACCCTAGTGGCCGACACAAACACCGGGCCCATCTAGGAGTGTCACTGCAGTGTCACGCAGGATGGCCCTTCCAAAAAACCCTCCCCAAACAGCACATGACGCAAAGAAAAAAAGAGGCGCAATGAGGTAGCTGTGTGAGTAAGATTAGCGACCCTAGTGGCCGACACAAACACCGGGCCCATCTAGGAGTGGCACTGCAGTGTCACGCAGGATGGCCCTTCCAAAAAACCCTCCCCAAACAGCACATGACGCAAAGAAAAAAAGAGGCGCAATGATGTAGCTGACTGTGTGAGTAAGATTAGCGACCCTAGTGGCCGACACAAACACCGGGCCCATCTAGGAGTGGCACTGCAGTGTCACGCAGGATGTCCCTTCCAAAAAACCCTCCCCAAACAGCACATGACGCAAAGAAAAAAAGAGGCGCAATGAGGTAGCTGTGTGAGTAAGATTAGCGACCCTAGTGGCCGACACAAACACCGGGCCCATCTAGGAGTGGCACTGCAGTGTCACGCAGGATGTCCCTTCCAAAAAACCCTCCCCAAACAGCACATGACGCAAAGAAAAAAAGAGGCGCAATGAGGTAGCTGTGTGAGTAAGATTAGCGACCCTAGTGGCCGACACAAACACCGGGCACATCTAGGAGTGGCACTGCAGTGTCACGCAGGATGTCCCTTCCAAAAAACCCTCCCCAAACAGCTCATGACGCAAAGAAAAAAAGAGGCGCAATGAGGTAGCTGTGTGAGTAAGATTAGCGACCCTAGTGGCCGACACAAACACCGGGCCCATCTAGGAGTGGCACTGCAGTGTCACGCAGGATGTCCCTTCCAAAAAACCCTCCCCAAACAGCACATGACGCAAAGAAAAAAAGAGGCGCAATGAGGTAGCTGACTGTGTGAGTAAGATTAGCGACCCTAGTGGCCGACACAAACACCGGGCCCATCTAGGAGTGGCACTGCAGTGTCACGCAGGATGTCCCTTCCAAAAAACCCTCCCCAATCAGCACATGATGCAAAGAAAAAGAAAAGAAAAAAGAGGTGCAAGATGGAATTGTCCTTGGGCCCTCCCACCCACCCTTATGTTGTATAAACAAAACAGGACATGCACACTTTAACCAACCCATCATTTCAGTGACAGGGTCTGCCACACGACTGTGACTGATATGACGGGTTGGTTTGGACCCCCCCCCAAAAAAGAAGCAATTAATCTCTCCTTGCACAAACTGGCTCTACAGAGGCAAGATGTCCACCTCATCTTCACCCTCCGATATATCACCGTGTACATCCCCCTCCTCACAGATTATCAATTCGTCCCCACTGGAATCCACCATCTCAGCTCCCTGTGTACTTTGTGGAGGCAATTGCTGCTGGTCAATGTCTCCGCGGAGGAATTGATTATAATTCATTTTAATGAACATCATCTTCTCCACATTTTCTGGATGTAACCTCGTACGCCGATTGCTGACAAGGTGAGCGGCGGCACTAAACACTCTTTCGGAGTACACACTTGTGGGAGGGCAACTTAGGTAGAATAAAGCCAGTTTGTGCAAGGGCCTCCAAATTGCCTCTTTTTCCTGCCAGTATAAGTACGGACTGTGTGACGTGCCTACTTGGATGCGGTCACTCATATAATCCTCCACCATTCTATCAATGTTGAGAGAATCATATGCAGTGACAGTAGACGACATGTCCGTAATCGTTGTCAGGTCCTTCAGTCTGGACCAGATGTCAGCATCAGCAGTCGCTCCAGACTGCCCTGCATCACCGCCAGCGGGTGGGCTCGGAATTCTGAGCCTTTTCCTCGCACCCCCAGTTGCGGGAGAATGTGAAGGAGGAGATGTTGACTGGTCGCGTTCCGCTTGACTTGACAATTTTGTCACCAGCAGGTCTTTCAACCCCAGCAGACCTGTGTCTGCCGGAAAGAGAGATCCAAGGTAGGCTTTAAATCTAGGATCGAGCACGGTGGCCAAAATGTAGTGCTCTGATTTCAACAGATTGACCACCCGTGAATCCTTGTTAAGCGAATTAAGGGCTGCATCCACAAGTCCCACATGCCTAGCGGAATCGCTCCCTTTTAGCTCCTTCTTCAATGCCTCCAGCTTCTTCTGCAAAAGCCTGATGAGGGGAATGACCTGACTCAGGCTGGCAGTGTCTGAACTGACTTCACGTGTGGCAAGTTCAAAGGGCATCAGAACCTTGCACAACGTTGAAATCATTCTCCACTGCACTTGAGACAGGTGCATTCCATCTCCTATATCGTGCTCAATTGTATAGGCTTGAATGGCCTTTTGCTGCTCCTCCAACCTCTGAAGCATATAGAGGGTTGAATTCCACCTCGTTACCACTTCTTGCTTCAGATGATGGCAGGGCAGGTTCAGTAGTTTTTGGTGGTGCTCCAGTCTTCTGTACGTGGTGCCTGTACGCCGAAAGTGTCCCGCAATTTTTCTGGCCACCGACAGCATCTCTTGCACGCCCCTGTCGTTTTTTAAAAAATTCTGCACCACCAAATTCAAGGTATGTGCAAAACATGGGACGTGCTGGAATTTGCCCATATTTAATGCACACACAATATTGCTGGCGTTGTCCGATGCCACAAATCCACAGGAGAGTCCAATTGGGGTAAGCCATTCCGCGATGATCTTCCTCAGTTGCCGTAAGAGGTTTTCAGCTGTGTGCGTATTCTGGAAAGCGGTGATACAAAGCGTAGCCTGCCTAGGAAAGAGTTGGCGTTTGCGAGATGCTGCTACTGGTGCCGCCGCTGCTGTTCTTGCGGCGGGAGTCCATACATCTACCCAGTGGGCTGTCACAGTCATATAGTCCTGACCCTGCCCTGCTCCACTTGTCCACATGTCCGTGGTTAAGTGGACATTGGGTACAACTGCATTTTTTAGGAAACTGGTGAGTCTTTTTCTTACGTCCGTGTACATTCTCGGTATCGCCTGCCTAGAGAAGTGGAACCTAGATGGTATTTGGTAACGGGGGCACACTGCCTCAATAAATTGTCTAGTTCCCTGTGAACTAACGGCGGATACCGGACGCACGTCTAACACCAACATAGTTGTCAAGGACTCAGTTATCCGCTTTGCAGTAGGATGACTGCTGTGATATTTCATCTTTCTCGCAAAGGACTGTTGAACAGTCAATTGCTTACTGGAAGTAGTACAAGTGGGCTTACGACTTCCCCTCTGGGATGACCATCGACTCCCAGCGGCAACAACAGCAGCGCCAGCAGCAGTAGGCGTTACACGCAAGGATGCATCGGAGGAATCCCAGGCAGGAGAGGACTCGTCAGACTTGCCAGTGACATGGCCTGCAGGACTATTGGCATTCCTGGGGAAGGAGGAAATTGACACTGAGGGAGTTGGTGGGGTGGTTTGCGTGAGCTTGGTTACAAGAGGAAGGGATTTACTGGTCAGTGGACTGCTTCCGCTGTCACCCAAAGTTTTTGAACTTGTCACTGACTTATTATGAATGCGCTGCAGGTGACGTATAAGGGAGGATGTTCCGAGGTGGTTAACGTCCTTACCCCTACTTATTACAGCTTGACAAAGGGAACACACGGCTTGACACCTGTTGTCCGCATTTCTGGTGAAATACCTCCACACCGAAGAGCTGATTTTTTTGGTATTTTCACCTGGCATGTCAACGGCCATATTCCTCCCACGGACAACAGGTGTCTCCCCGGGTGCCTGACTTAAACAAACCACCTCACCATCAGAATCCTCCTGGTCAATTTCCTCCCCAGCGCCAGCAACACCCATATCCTCCTCATCCTGGTGTACTTCAACACTGACATCTTCAATCTGACTATCAGGAACTGGACTGCGGGTGCTCCTTCCAGCACTTGCAGGGGGCGTGCAAATGGTGGAAGGCGCATGCTCTTCACGTCCAGTGTTGGGAAGGTCAGGCATCGCAACCGACACAATTGGACTCTCCTTGTGGATTTGGGATTTCAAAGAACGCACAGTTCTTTGCGGTGCTTTTGCCAGCTTGAGTCTTTTCAGTTTTCTAGCGAGAGGCTGAGTGCTTCCATCCTCATGTGAAGCTGAACCACTAGCCATGAACATAGGCCAGGGCCTCAGCCGTTCCTTGCCACTCCGTGTGGTAAATGGCATATTGGCAAGTTTACGCTTCTCCTCCGACAATTTTATTTTAGGTTTTGGAGTCCTTTTTTTACTGATATTTGGTGTTTTGGTTTTGACATGCTCTGTACTATGCCATTGGGCATCGGCCTTGGCAGACGACGTTGCTGGCATTTCATCGTCTCGGCCATGACTAGTGGCAGCAGCTTCAGCACGAGGTGGAAGTGGATCTTGATCTTTCCCTAATTTTGGAACCTCAACATTTTTGTTCTCCATATTTTAATAGGCACAACTAAAAGGCACCTCAGGTAAACAATGGAGATGGATGGATTGGATACTAGTATACAATTATGGACGGGCTGCCGAGTGCCGACACAGAGGTAGCCACAGCCGTGAACTACCGCACTGTACTGTGTCTGCTGCTAATATATAGACTGGTTGATAAAGAGATAGTATACTCGTAACTAGTATGTATGTATAAAGAAAGAAAAAAAACCACGGTTAGGTGGTATATACAATTATGGACGGGCTGCCGAGTGCCGACACAGAGGTAGCCACAGCCGTGAACTACCGCACTGTACTGTGTCTGCTGCTAATATATAGACTGGTTGATAAAGAGATAGTATACTCATAACTAGTATGTATGTATAAAGAAAGAAAAAAAAAACACGGTTAGGTGGTATATACAATTATGGACGGGCTGCCGAGTGCCGACACAGAGGTAGCCACAGCCGTGAACTACCGCACTGTACTGTGTCTGCTGCTAATATATAGACTGGTTGATAAAGAGATAGTATACTCGTAACTAGTATGTATGTATAAAGAAAGAAAAAAAAACCACGGTTAGGTGGTATATACAATTATGGACGGGCTGCCGAGTGCCGACACAGAGGTAGCCACAGCCGTGAACTACCGCACTGTACTGTGTCTGCTGCTAATATATAGACTGGTTGATAAAGAGATAGTATACTCGTAACTAGTATGTATGTATAAAGAAAGAAAAAAAAAACCACGGTTAGGTGGTATATACAATTATGGACGGGCTGCCGAGTGCCGACACAGAGGTAGCCACAGCCGTGAACTACCGCACTGTACTGTGTCTGCTGCTAATATATAGACTGGTTGATAAAGAGATAGTATACTCGTAACTAGTATGTATGTATAAAGAAAGAAAAAAACCCACGGTTAGGTGGTATATACAATTATGGACGGGCTGCCGAGTGCCGACACAGAGGTAGCCACAGCCGTGAACTACCGCACTGTACTGTGTCTGCTGCTAATATATAGACTGGTTGATAAAGAGATAGTATACTCGTAACTAGTATGTATGTATAAAGAAAGAAAAAAAAACCACGGTTAGGTGGTATATACAATTATGGACGGGCTGCCGAGTGCCGACACAGAGGTAGCCACAGCCGTGAACTACCGCACTGTACTGTGTCTGCTGCTAATATATAGACTGGTTGATAAAGAGATAGTATACTCGTAACTAGTATGTATGTATAAAGAAAGAAAAAAAAACCACGGTTAGGTGGTATATACAATTATGGACGGGCTGCCGAGTGCCGACACAGAGGTAGCCACAGCCGTGAACTACCGCACTGTACTGTGTCTGCTGCTAATATATAGACTGGTTGATAAAGAGATAGTATACTCGTAACTAGTATGTATGTATAAAGAAAGAAAAAAAAACCACGGTTAGGTGGTATATACAATTATGGACGGGCTGCCGAGTGCCGACACAGAGGTAGCCACAGCCGTGAACTACCGCACTGTACTGTGTCTGCTGCTAATATATAGACTGGTTGATAAAGAGATAGTATACTCGTAACTAGTATGTATGTATAAAGAAAGAAAAAAAAACCACGGTTAGGTGGTATATACAATTATGGACGGGCTGCCGAGTGCCGACACAGAGGTAGCCACAGCCGTGAACTACCGCACTGTACTGTGTCTGCTGCTAATATATAGACTGGTTGATAAAGAGATAGTATACTCGTAACTAGTATGTATGTATAAAGAAAGAAAAAAAAACCACGGTTAGGTGGTATATACAATTATGGACGGGCTGCCGAGTGCCGACACAGAGGTAGCCACAGCCGTGAACTACCGCACTGTACTGTGTCTGCTGCTAATATATAGACTGGTTGATAAAGAGATAGTATACTCGTAACTAGTATGTATGTATAAAGAAAGAAAAAAAAACCACGGTTAGGTGGTATATACAATTATGGACGGGCTGCCGAGTGCCGACACAGAGGTAGCCACAGCCGTGAACTACCGCACTGTACTGTGTCTGCTGCTAATATATAGACTGGTTGATAAAGAGATAGTATACTCGTAACTAGTATGTATGTATAAAGAAAGAAAAAGAAACCACGGTTAGGTGGTATATACAATTATGGACGGGCTGCCGAGTGCCGACACAGAGGTAGCCACAGCCGTGAACTACCGCACTGTACTGTGTCTGCTGCTAATATATAGGCTGGTTGATAAAGAGATAGTATACTCGTAACTAGTATGTATGTATAAAGAAAGAAAAAAAAACCACGGTTAGGTCACTGGTATATACAATTATGGACGGGCTGCCGAGTGCCGACACAGAGGTAGCCACAGCCGTGAACTACCGCACTGTACTGTGTCTGCTGCTAATATAGACTGGTTGATAAAGAGATAGTATACTACTAATATTATATACTGGTGGTCAGGTCACTGGTCACTAGTCACACTGGCAGTGGCACTCCTGCAGCAAAAGTGTGCACTGTTTAATTTTAATATAATATTATGTACTCCTGGCTCCTGCTATAACCTATAACTGGCACTGCAGTAGTGCTCCCCAGTCTCCCCCACAATTATAAGCTGTGTGAGCTGAGCAGTCAGACAGATATATAATATATATAGATGATGCAGCACACTGGCCTGAGCCTGAGCAGTGCACACAGATATGGTATGTATGTGACTGAGTCACTGTGTGCTGTGTATCGCTTTTTTCAGGCAGAGAACGGATTATAAATAAAAGTGGTGGTCACTGGTCACTATCAGCAAAACTCTGCACTGTACACTACTGAGTACTCCTAATGCTCCCCAAAATTAGTAAATCAAGTGTCTAAACGGAGAGGACGCCAGCCACGTCCTCTCCCTATCAATCTCAATGCACGTGTGAAAATGGCGGCGACGCGCGGCTCCTTATATAGAATCCGAGTCTCGCGATAGAATCCGAGCCTCGCGAGAATCTGACAGCGTCATGATGACGTTCGGGCGCGCTCGGGTTAACCGAGCAAGGCGGGAAGATCCGAGTCGCTCGGACCCGTGAAAAAAAACATGAAGTTCTGGCGGGTTCGGATTCAGAGAAACCGAACCCGCTCATCTCTAGATTTGAGTTTAGTAAATTCCAGAGTTTACTCTTTGAACCAAAAACACAAATTCGGCCAAAATCAGGAGCTTAGTAAATATATCCCCTTGTGTCTTTTGGTGCAGTTGTGTCTGAGACCATGGGCAGATTGGGAACTAAATATGTTACCCTGTAAAAATTGTAGAAGTGGCTGACATGGGCAGCACACGAGGCATAACATACCATGCAGCCAAGGCAGCATCACTGGATGGCAGAGTTGCTGAACTGCAGAGATGGTTTAACAGAATGAGTGGGGACAATGCAGTGCAGTGGGCTGCCTGTCATGTGGAGAGTGGGGCTACTCGACAATATATAAAACAGGCATCACATACAAGTCAGCTCACCAGGAATCTTCCTGGTGAGCCTTATGGCCAATCTGCCCCTGGTAGGGGCCAATCTTTAGGGGAGTCTAGCCTTCAGAGGAGGTGTGGTCAGCTACCACATTGGTTTGCCTAACCATTAGAGAGTGTGTAGGCTGGGTCCCTTGATAAATATATATAGTCCATGCATGATGATATACCAAATTAATAACAGCAATGCCCTGTAAAAAATACACCATAGTCCTGTGCATTATTAGGTAACAAGTATAATGTATAATTCAAGGGTACAGGGGGAGCAGTACCAAGCAGTGAAAATAGTGAAGAAGTGAGCCAGTGGATAAGTTTCCCATGGCAACCAATAAGCATTAAAGTAACATTTATAATTTGCATACTACAAAAATATACAGAGCAGCTGATTGGTTGCCATGGGCAACTTCTAAACTGGCTTATTTCTCCACTCTTATCACTGCTTAGTACATCACCCCAACAGTCTGGAGCCTGATCCCTAGAGGAGGAGGTAGCTCCCCAGGCAATGGGGCTCACCAGGGGTTTCCGCTGTACCCATGTGGGCCAGTCCAACCATGCACACAGTGAATCAGATTAAAAATATAAATAACCCAATAATGGTGGGGATGATTCTATTTAAAAAAATAATAATAGAAATTCTGATTAAAAAATGCAATTTAAAACCAAGTACTCATTGCTAAAGCCCCAATACCAGTCACCCTACACCTTTCCCTTTCATTTACACATATTTAAACTAAAGATGAGCGGGTTTGGATTTAACGCCAGAATTAATGCCAATTTGGTTTTATCCAGATTTTTCCTATTGGCTATCCAAAACACGTGACATCGGTGAGCCAATAAGATGCCGTTTTGAGAACCGAGTAAAACAGAACCCGCTCATCTCTAATTTAAACAACCACTTACACTCTAGTAGGTAATACTAAGTAGCAATTGACTTTCACTTTAAATAATAAATTAACAAATAATTCTGACATTCTATGGTCATTCTTTTGTTAAGGCACTTTCTGGAACAGTTGGACCTCAGTCTATAAGCAAATGAGTATAACGCAATACCTTTCTGAAACTTCTTCACTGTTTTATTTTCATTTTTTTGTGAAGCCTGATCTATGAATTTGCCTCATTGGCCCTCATTCCGAGTTGTTCGCTCGTTCTTTTTCATCGCATCGCAGTGAAAATCCGCTTAGTACGCATGCGCAAAGTTCGCACTGCGACTGCGCCAAGTAACTTTACTATGAAGAAAGTATTTTTACTCACGGCTTTTTCTTCGCTCCGGCGATCGTAATGTGATTGACAGGAAATGGGTGTTACTGGGCGGAAACACGGCGTTTCAGGGGCGTGTGGCTGAAAACGCTACCGTTTCCGGAAAAAACGCAGGAGTGGCCGGGGAAACGGTGGGAGTGCCTGGGCGAACGCTGGGTGTGTTTGTGACGTCAACCAGGAACGACAAGCACTGAACTGATCGCACAGGCAGAGTAAGTCTGGAGCTACTCTGAAACTGCTAAGTAGTTAGTAATCGCAATATTGCGAATACATCGGTCGCAATTTTAAGAAGCTAAGATTCACTCCCAGTAGGCGGCGGCTTAGCGTGTGTAACTCTGCTAAATTCGCCTTGCGACCGATCAACTCGGAATGAGGGCCATTGTTAACACCTTTATTTGTCCAGCAGAGGATCTACTTTGCTAATGACCACCGGTTGCGACTAATATGTGTGCTCAATTTATTTACATATGTGTTAACATACACACTTCTGTGTCTGTGCATGTTCCAAGCATTAAAGTTTATCTGTCATGGCTACAATGTAGCATACTGTAGTAGAATTACACTGATGTGTTTTGGTGACTGTCCAATGATGTGTTAAAACTAGAGATGAGAGGGTTCGGATCTCTGTCATCTGAACCCCCCCGAACTTCACGATCCAAGATGGGAATCGAGTCTGGCTCAGTACTTCATACCAGATTCGGATTCCAGAATGAGGCAAAACTAGAGATGAGCGGGTTCGGTTTCTCTGAATCCGAACCCGCCCGAACTTCATGGTTTTTTTCACGGGTCCGAGCAGACTCGGATCCTCCCGCCTTGCTCGGTTAACCCGAGCGCGCCCGAACGTCATCATGACGCTGTCGGATTCTCGCGAGACTCGGATTCTATATAAGGAGCCGCGCGTCGCCGCCATTTTCACACGTGCATTGAGATTGATAGTGAGAGGACGTGGCTGGCGTCCTCTCCATTTAGATTATAAGAGAGAGAGATTTACTGGAGCTTAGGACTAGGAGGAGTACTGTAGAAGTGTAGAGAGTGCAGAGAGTTTACTAGTGAGTGACCACCAGACAGTGCAGTTTATTTAATATATCCGTTCTCTGCCTGAAAAAAGCGATACACACAGTGACTCAGTCACATACCATATCTGTGTGCACTGCTCAGGCTCAGCCCAGTGTGCTGCATCATCTATATATATTATATATCTGTCTGACTGCTCAGCTCACACAGCTTATAATTGTGGGGGAGACTGGGGAGCACTGCAGTGCCAGTTATAGGTTATAGCAGGAGCCAGGAGTACATAATATTATATAGTGAGTGACCACCAGACAGTGCAGTTTATTTAATATATCCGTTCTCTGCCTGAAAAAAGCGATACACACAGTGACTCAGTCACATACCATATCTGTGTGCACTGCTCAGGCTCAGCCCAGTGTGCTGCATCATCTATATATATTATATATCTGTCTGACTGCTCAGCTCACACAGCTTATAATTGTGGGGGAGACTGGGGAGCACTGCAGTGCCAGTTATAGGTTATAGCAGGAGCCAGGAGTACATAATATTATATTAAAATTAAACAGTGCACACTTTTGCTGCAGGAGTGCCACTGCCAGTGTGACTGACCAGTGACCTGACCACACTGACCACCAGTATAGTTAGTAGTATACTTATATTGTGATTGCCTGAAAAAGTTAAACACTCGTCGTGTGACTTCACTTGTGTGTTGTTTTTTTTATTCTATAAAAATAAAACTCATTCTGCTGACAGACAGTGTCCAGCAGGTCCGTCATTATATAATATATAATATATACCTGTCCGGCTGCAGTAGTGATATATATATATTTTTTATATCATTTATCATCCAGTCGCAGCAGACACAGTACGGTAGTTCACGGCTGTGGCTACCTCTGTGTCTGCACTCGGCAGGCAGTCCGTCCATAATTGTATACCACCTAACCGTGGTTTTTTTTTCTTCTTTATACATACATACTACTACGACATCTCTTTATCAACCAGTCTATATTAGCAGCAGACACAGTACAGTACGGTAGTTCACGGCTGTGGCTACCTCTGTGTCTGCACTCGGCAGGCAGTCCGTCCATAATTGTATACCACCTAACCGTGGTTTTTTTTTCTTTCTTCTTTATACATACATAGTTACATAGACATCTCTTTATCAACCAGTCTATATTAGCAGCAGACACAGTACAGTACGGTAGTTCACGGCTGTGGCTACCTCTGTGTCTGCACTCGGCAGGCAGTCCGTCCATAATTGTATACCACCTAACCGTGGTTTTTTTTTCTTTCTTCTTTATACATACATAGTTACATAGACATCTCTTTATCAACCAGTCTATATTAGCAGCAGACACAGTACAGTACGGTAGTTCACGGCTGTGGCTACCTCTGTGTCTGCACTCGGCAGGCAGTCCGTCCATAATTGTATACCACCTAACCGTGGTTTTTTTTTCTTTCTTCTTTATACATACATAGTTACATAGACATCTCTTTATCAACCAGTCTATATTAGCAGCAGACACAGTACAGTACGGTAGTTCACGGCTGTGGCTACCTCTGTGTCTGCACTCGGCAGGCAGTCCGTCCATAATTGTATACCACCTAACCGTGGTTTTTTTTTCTTTCTTCTTTATACATACATAGTTACATAGACATCTCTTTATCAACCAGTCTATATTAGCAGCAGACACAGTACAGTACGGTAGTTCACGGCTGTGGCTACCTCTGTGTCTGCACTCGGCAGGCAGTCCGTCCATAATTGTATACCACCTAACCGTGTTTTTTTTTTCTTTCTTCTTTATACATACATAGTTACATAGACATCTCTTTATCAACCAGTCTATATTAGCAGCAGACACAGTACAGTACGGTAGTTCACGGCTGTGGCTACCTCTGTGTCTGCACTCGGCAGGCAGTCCGTCCATAATTGTATACCACCTAACCGTGGTTTTTTTTTCTTTCTTCTTTATACATACATACTACTACGACATCTCTTTATCAACCAGTCTATATTATTAGCAGCAGACACAGTACAGTACGGTAGTTCACGGCTGTGGCTACCTCTGTGTCTGCAATCGGCAGGCAGTCCGTCCATAATTGTATACCACCTAACCGTGGTTTTTTTTTCTTTCTTCTTTATACATACATAGTTACATAGACATCTCTTTATCAACCAGTCTATATTAGCAGCAGACACAGTACAGTACGGTAGTTCACGGCTGTGGCTACCTCTGTGTCTGCACTCGGCAGGCAGTCCGTCCATAATTGTATACCACCTAACCGTGGTTTTTTTTTCTTTCTTCTTTATACATACATACTACTACGACATCTCTTTATCAACCAGTCTATATTATTAGCAGCAGACACAGTACAGTACGGTAGTTCACGGCTATGGCTACCTCTGTGTCTGCACTCGGCAGGCAGTCCGTCCATAATTGTATACCACCTAACCGTGGTTTTTTTTTCTTTCTTCTTTATACATACATAGTTACATAGACATCTCTTTATCAACCAGTCTATATTAGCAGCAGACACAGTACAGTACGGTAGTTCACGGCTGTGGCTACCTCTGTGTCTGCACTCGGCAGGCAGTCCATAATTGTATACTAGTATCCATCTCCATTGTTTACCTGAGGTGCCTTTTAGTTGTGCCTATTAAAATATGGAGAACAAAAATGTTGAGGTTCCAAAATTAGGGAAAGATCAAGATCCACTTCCACCTCGTGCTGAAGCTGCTGCCACTAGTCATGGCCGAGACGATGAAATGCCAGCAACGTCGTCTGCCAAGGCCGATGCCCAATGTCATAGTACAGAGCATGTCAAATCCAAAACACCAAATATCAGAAAAAAAAGGACTCCAAAACCTAAAATAAAATTGTCGGAGGAGAAGCGTAAACTTGCCAATATGCCATTTACGACACGGAGTGGCAAGGAACGGCTGAGGCCCTGGCCTATGTTCATGGCTAGTGGTTCAGCTTCACATGAGGATGGAAGCACTCAGCCTCTCGCTAGAAAAATGAAAAGACTCAAGCTGGCAAAAGCAGCACAGCAAAGAACTGTGCATTCTTCGAAATCCCAAATCCACAAGGAGAGTCCAATTGTGTCGGTTGCGATGCCTGACCTTCCCAACACTGGACGTGAAGAGCATGCGCCTTCCACCATTTGCACGCCCCCTGCAAGTGCTGGAAGGAGCACCCGCAGTCCAGTTCCTGATAGTCAGATTGAAGATGTCAGTGTTGAAGTACACCAGGATGAGGAGGATATGGGTGTTGCTGGCGCTGGGGAGGAAATTGACCAGGAGGATTCTGATGGTGAGGTGGTTTGTTTAAGTCAGGCACCCGGGGAGACACCTGTTGTCCGTGGGAGGAATATGGCCGTTGACATGCCAGGTGAAAATACCAAAAAAATCAGCTCTTCGGTGTGGAGGTATTTCACCAGAAATGCGGACAACAGGTGTCAAGCCGTGTGTTCCCTTTGTCAAGCTGTAATAAGTAGGGGTAAGGACGTTAACCACCTCGGAACATCCTCCCTTATACGTCACCTGCAGCGCATTCATAATAAGTCAGTGACAAGTTCAAAAACTTTGGGTGACAGCGGAAGCAGTCCACTGACCAGTAAATCCCTTCCTCTTGTAACCAAGCTCACGCAAACCACCCCACCAACTCCCTCAGTGTCAATTTCCTCCTTCCCCAGGAATGCCAATAGTCCTGCAGGCCATGTCACTGGCAATTCTGACGATTCCTCTCCTGCCTGGGATTCCTCCGATGCATCCTTGCGTGTAACGCCTACTGCTGCTGGCGCTGCTGTTGTTGCTGCTGGGAGTCGATGGTCATCCCAGAGGGGAAGTCGTAAGCCCACTTGTACTACTTCCAGTAAGCAATTGACTGTTCAACAGTCCTTTGCGAGGAAGATGAAATATCACAGCAGTCATCCTGCTGCAAAGCGGATAACTGAGGCCTTGACAACTATGTTGGTGTTAGACGTACGTCCGGTATCCGCCGTTAGTTCACAGGGAACTAGACAATTTATTGAGGCAGTGTGCCCCCGTTACCAAATACCATCTAGGTTCCACTTCTCTAGGCAGGCGATACCGAGAATGTACACGGACGTCAGAAAAAGACTCACCAGTGTCCTAAAAAATGCAGTTGTACCCAATGTCCACTTAACCACGGACATGTGGACAAGTGGAGCAGGGCAGGGTCAGGACTATATGACTGTGACAGCCCACTGGGTAGATGTATGGACTCCCGCCGCAAGAACAGCAGCGGCGGCACCAGTAGCAGCATCTCGCAAACGCCAACTCTTTCCTAGGCAGGCTACGCTTTGTATCACCGCTTTCCAGAATACGCACACAGCTGAAAACCTCTTACGGCAACTGAGGAAGATCATCGCGGAATGGCTTACCCCAATTGGACTCTCCTGTGGATTTGTGGCATCGGACAACGCCAGCAATATTGTGTGTGCATTAAATATGGGCAAATTCCAGCACGTCCCATGTTTTGCACATACCTTGAATTTGGTGGTGCAGAATTTTTAAAAAAACGACAGGGGCGTGCAAGAGATGCTGTCGGTGGCCAGAAGAATTGCGGGACACTTTCGGCGTACAGGCACCACGTACAGAAGACTGGAGCACCACCAAAAACTACTGAACCTGCCCTGCCATCATCTGAAGCAAGAAGTGGTAACGAGGTGGAATTCAACCCTCTATATGCTTCAGAGGTTGGAGGAGCAGCAAAAGGCCATTCAAGCCTATACAATTGAGCACGATATAGTAGGTGGAATGCACCTGTCTCAAGCGCAGTGGAGAATGATTTCAACGTTGTGCAAGGTTCTGATGCCCTTTGAACTTGCCACACGTGAAGTCAGTTCAGACACTGCCAGCCTGAGTCAGGTCATTCCCCTCATCAGGCTTTTGCAGAAGAAGCTGGAGACATTGAAGGAGGAGCTAACACGGAGCGATTCCGCTAGGCATGTGGGACTTGTGGATGGAGCCCTTAATTCGCTTAACAAGGATTCACGGGTGGTCAATCTGTTGAAATCAGAGCACTACATTTTGGCCACCGTGCTCGATCCTAGATTTAAAGCCTACCTTGGATCTCTCTTTCCGGCAGACACAAGTCTGCTGGGGTTGAAAGACCTGCTGGTGAGAAAATTGTCAAGTCAAGCGGAACGCGACCTGTCAACATCTCCTCCTTCACATTCTCCCGCAACTGGGGGTGCGAGGAAAAGGCTCAGAATTCCGAGCCCACCCGCTGGCGGTGATGCAGGGCAGTCTGGAGCGACTGCTGATGCTGACATCTGGTCCGGACTGAAGGACCTGACAACGATTACGGACATGTCGTCTACTGTCACTGCATATGATTCTCTCAACATTGATAGAATGGTGGAGGATTATATGAGTGACCGCATCCAAGTAGGCACGTCACACAGTCCGTACTTATACTGGCAGGAAAAAGAGGCAATTTGGAGGCCCTTGCACAAACTGGCTTTATTCTACCTAAGTTGCCCTCCCACAAGTGTGTACTCCGAAAGAGTGTTTAGTGCCGCCGCTCACCTTGTCAGCAATCGGCGTACGAGGTTACATCCAGAAAATGTGGAGAAGATGATGTTCATTAAAATGAATTATAATCAATTCCTCCGCGGAGACATTGACCAGCAGCAATTGCCTCCACAAAGTACACAGGGAGCTGAGATGGTGGATTCCAGTGGGGACGAATTGATAATCTGTGAGGAGGGGGATGTACACGGTGATATATCGGAGGGTGATGATGAGGTGGACATCTTGCCTCTGTAGAGCCAGTTTGTGCAAGGAGAGATTAATTGCTTCTTTTTTGGGGGGGGGTCCAAACCAACCCGTCATATCAGTCACAGTCGTGTGGCAGACCCTGTCACTGAAATGATGGGTTGGTTAAAGTGTGCATGTCCTGTTTTGTTTATACAACATAAGGGTGGGTGGGAGGGCCCAAGGACAATTCCATCTTGCACCTCTTTTTTCTTTTCTTTTTCTTTGCATCATGTGCTGATTGGGGAGGGTTTTTTGGAAGGGACATCCTGCGTGACACTGCAGTGCCACTCCTAAATGGGCCCGGTGTTTGTGTCGGCCACTAGGGTCGCTAATCTTACTCACACAGTCAGCTACCTCATTGCGCCTCTTTTTTTCTTTGCGTCATGTGCTGTTTGGGGAGGGTTTTTTGGAAGGGACATCCTGCGTGACACTGCAGTGCCACTCCTAGATGGGCCCGGTGTTTGTGTCGGCCACTAGGGTCGCTAATCTTACTCACACAGCTACCTCATTGCGCCTCTTTTTTTCTTTGCGTCATGTGCTGTTTGGGGAGGGTTTTTTGGAAGGGCCATCCTGCGTGACACTGCAGTGCCACTCCTAGATGGGCCCGGTGTTTGTGTCGGCCACTAGGGTCGCTAATCTTACTCACACAGCTACCTCATTGCGCCTCTTTTTTTCTTTGCGTCATGTGCTGTTTGGGGAGGGTTTTTTGGAAGGGCCATCCTGCGTGACACTGCAGTGCCACTCCTAGATGGGCCCGGTGTTTGTGTCGGCCACTAGGGTCGCTAATCTTACTCACACAGCTACCTCATTGCGCCTCTTTTTTTCTTTGCGTCATGTGCTGTTTGGGGAGGGTTTTTTGGAAGGGACATCCTGCGTGACACTGCAGTGCCACTCCTAGATGGGCCCGGTGTTTGTGTCGGCCACTAGGGTCGCTTATCTTACTCACACAGCGACCTCGGTGCAAATTTTAGGACTAAAAATAATATTGTGAGGTGTGAGGTATTCAGAATAGACTGAAAATGAGTGTAAATTATGGTTTTTGAGGTTAATAATACTTTGGGATCAAAATGACCCCCAAATTCTATGATTTAAGCTGTTTTTTAGTGTTTTTTGAAAAAAACACCAGAATCCAAAACACACCCGAATCCGACAAAAAAAATTTGGTGAGGTTTTGCCAAAACGCGTTCGAACCCAAAACACGGCCGCGGAACCGAACCCAAAACCAAAACACAAAACCCGAAAAATTTCAGGCGCTCATCTCTAGGCAAAACGTCATCATCCTGCTGTCAGATTCTCACAGGTTTTGGATTCCATATAAAGAGCCACACATCGCCACCATTTTCACTCCGGACTTGGAGAGTAAGGGACACAGACCTCTTTCTCTCTGTAAGTGGTGGCATCAGGTGGGGCAGTGTGTGCTCTTTAGGGGTGCTGTCCTGTGTGCTGATAGGAGTGCTGTCCTGTCACTGTGGTGTCCTGTGCTGTTAGGGGTGCTGCCCTGTCACTGTGATGTCATGTGCTGTACATGGGTGTTGCAGTCCTGTCACTGTGCTGTACAGAGGCACTGTTCTGTATGCTGCAAAAAAAATACAGGGGTGTTGTAATAATAATAATAATAATAATTTTATTTAGCGCTCTTTCTCCAAACAGGACACAAGCCACTTGTAAAGGTACACTGGCCCTGCTGTGAAAATAAATGCACACTGGCACTGTGCTGTAATCTGTAAAAATACAGGGGTGCTGTGAAAATAAATGTACACTGGCCCTCTCTTGTATGCTGTAAAAATACAGGGGTGTTGTGAAGATAAATGTACACTGGCTCTATCTTGTAAGCTGTAAAAATACAGGGGTGCAGTTGTTAAAATAAACGTACACTGGCCCTGTCTTGAATGCTGTAAAATTACAGTAGTGTTGTTAATATACAGGGGTGCTGGCTCCATCCTCTGTGCTGTAAAAATACAGGGTGCTGTGAAAATACAGGGGTTCTGGTTCTGGTCTGTATGCTGTAAAAATACAGGGTAGTTGAAAATGTACCCTGGCCCTGTCATATATGCTGTAAAATTACAGGGGTGCTATGAAAATAAAGGTACACTGGCGCTATCTTGTGAAAATACAAGGGTGGCGTGAAAATAAATGTACACTGGCCCTGTCCTGTATGCTGTAAAAATACAGGGGTGCTGTGAAAATAAAGGTACACTGGCCCTATCTTGTATGCTGTAAAAATACAGGGGTGCAGTTGTTAAAATAAAGGTACACTGGCCCGGTCTGTATGCTGTAAAATTACTGGGGTGTTGTTAAAATACAGGGGTGCTGGCACCATCCTCTATGCTATAAAAATACAGGGGTGTTGTAAATGTACCCTGGCCCTGTCGTATATGCTGTAAATTACAGGGGTGCTATGAAAATAAAGGTACACTCTCCCTGTCTTGTAAAAATACAGGGGGTGAAAATAAATGTACACTGGCCCTGTCCTGTATGCTGTAAAGACACAGGGGTGCTGTGAAAATAAATATATGCTGACCCTATCTTGTATTCTGTAAAAATACAGGGGTGCTGTGAAAATAAATGTACACTGGCCCTGTCTTGTATTCTGTAAAAATACATGGGTGCTGTTGTTAAAATAAAGGCACACTTATCCTGTCTTGTATGCTGTAAAATTACAGTAGTGTTATTAAAATACAGGGGTGCTGGCCTTGTACTGTATGCTGTAAAAATACAGGAGTGCTGTAAAAATACAGGCATGCTGGTTCTGTCCTGTATGCTGTAAAAGAATACCGGGGTGTTGAAAAGGTACAGTGGCCCTGTCCTGCATGCTGTAAAATTACTGGGGTGGTGTGAAAATAAAGGTACACTGGCCCTGTCTTGTATGCCATAAAATTAAGCGGGTGCTGTTAAAATAAATGTACACTGGCCCTGTCTTCAATGTTGTAAAAATACATTGATACTGTGAAAATAAATGCACACTGGCCCTGTCTTGTTTGCTATAAAAATACAGGGGTGCAGTGAAAATAAATGAACACAGCCATGTCCTGTATGCTGTAAAAATACAGGGGTGCTGTGAAAAAAAAATGTACACTGTATGATGTAAAAATACATGGGTGCTGTTGTTAAAATAAAGGTACACTGGCCCTGTCTTGTATGCTGTAAAATCACAGAAGTGTTGTTAAAATATGGGGGTGCTGGCCCTATACTGTATGCTGTAAAATTACAGGAGTGCTGTGAAAATAAATGCACACTGGCACTGTCCTGTAAGCTGTAAAAATACAGGGGTGCAGTGAAAATAAATGTACAGTGGCCCTGTCAAATATGCTGTAAAAATATGGGGGTGATGTAAAAATAAATGTACACTGGCCCTGTCTTCTTTGCTATAAAAATACAGGGGTGCAGTGAAAATAAATGAACACAGCTCTGTCCTGTATGCTGTAAAAATACAGGGGTGCTGTGAAAATAAATGTACACTGTATGATGTAAAAATACATGGGTGCTGTTGTTAAAATAAAGGTATACTGGCCCTGTCTTGTATGCTGTAAAATTACAGTAGTGTTGTTAAAATACGGTGGGTGCTGGCCCTATACTGTATGCTGTAAAAATAAAGGAGTGCTGTGAAAATACAGGGGTGCTGGTACTGTCCTGTATGCTGTAAAAAATACAGGGGTGTTGAAAAGGTACACTGGCCCTGTCTTGCACGCTGTAAAATGACAGGGGTGGTGTGAAAATAAAGGTACACTGGCACTGTCTTGTATGATGTAAAATGACTGGGGTTGTGTGAAAATAAAGGTACACTGGCCCTGTCCTTTAAGCTGTAAAAATGCAGGTGTGCTGTGAAAATAAATGTACACTGACCCTGTCTTGAATGTTGTAAAAATACAGGGGTGCTGTGAAAATAAATGTACACTGGCTCTATCTTGTAAGCTGTAAAAATACAGGGGTGCAGTTGTAAAAATAAAGGTACACTGGCCCTGTCTTGTGTACTGTAAAATTACTGGGGTGTTGTTAAAATACAGGTATGCTGGCTCCGTCCTCTATGCTGTAAAAATACAGGGTGCTGTGAAAATACAGGGGTTCTGGTTCTGGTCTGTACGCTGTAAAAATACAGGGGTGTTGAAAATGTACCCTGGCTCTGTCGTATATGCTGTAAAATTACAGGGGTGCTATTAAAATAAAGGAACACTGGCCATATCTTGTAAAAATATAGGGGTGGTGTGAAAATAAATATACGCTGGCCCTGTCTTGTATTCTGTAAAAATATATGGGTGCTGTGAAAATAAATGTACACTGGACCTATCTTGTATTCTGTAAAAATACAGGGGTGCTGTTGTTAATATAAAGGTACACTGTCCCTGTCTTTTATGCTGTAAAATTACAGTAGTGTTGTTAACATACAGGGGTGCTGTCCCTTTACTGTATGCTGTAAAAATACAGGAGTGCTGTGGAAATACAGTGGTGCTGGTTCTGTCCTGTATGCTGTAAAAAATACAGGAGTGTTGAAAAGGTACACTGGCCCTGTCTTGCATGTTGTAAAATTACATGGGTGGTGCAAAAATAAAGGTACACTGGCCCTGTGTTGTATGCCATAAAATTACATGGGTGCTGTTAAAATAAATGTACACTGGCCCTGTGTTGAATGTTGTAAAAATACAGGGGTGCTGAGAAAATAAATGCACACTGGCCCTGTCCTGTAGCTGTAAAAATACAGGGGTGCTGTGAAAATAAATGTAAGCTGGCCCTGTCTTGTATGCTGTAAAAATACAGGGGTGCTGTGAAAATAAATGTTCACTGGCCCTGTCTTGTTTGCTATAAAAATACAGGGGTGCAGTGAAAAAAAAATGAATACAGCCCTGTACTGTATGCTGTCAAATACAGGGGTGCTGTGAAAATAAATGTACACTGTATGCTGTAAAAATACATGGGTGCTGTGGTCAAAATAAAGGTACACTGGCCCTGTCTTGTATGCTGTAAAATTACAGTAGTGTTGTTAAAAGACAGTGGTGCTAGCCTTGTACTGTATGCTGTAAAAATACAGGAGTGCTGTAAAAATACAGGCGTTCTGGTTCTGTCCTGTATGCTGTAAAAAAATACAGGGGTGTTGAAAAGGTACAGTGGCCCTGTCCTGCATGCTGTAAAATTACTGGGGTGGTGTGAAAATAAAGGTACACTGGCCCTGTCTTGTATGCCATAAAATTAAGTGGGTGCTGTTAAAATAAATGTACACTGGCCCTGTCTTCAATGTTGTAAAAATACATTGATACTGTGAAAGTAAATGCACACTGGCCCTGTCCTGTAAGCTGTAAAAATACAGGAGTGATGTGAAAATAAATGTACACTGGCCCTATCTTGTTTGCTATAAAAATACAGGGGTGCAGTGAAAATAAATGAACACAGCCCTGTCCTGTATGCTGTAAAAATACAGGGGTGCTGTGAAAAAAAATGTACACTGTATGATGTAAAAATACATGGGTGCTGTTGTTAAAATAAAGGTACACTGGCCCTGTCTTGTATGCTGTAAAATCACAGAAGTGTTGTTAAAATATGGGGGTGCTGGACCTATACTGTATGCTGTAAAAATACAGGAGTGCTGTGAAAATAAATGCACACTGGCACTGTCCTGTAAGCTGTAGAAATACAGGGGTGCAGTGAAAATAAATGTACAGTGGCCCTGTCATATATGCTGTAAAAATATGGGGGTGATGTAAAAATAAATGTACACTGGCCCTGTCTTCTTTGCTATAAAAATATAGGGGTGCAGTGAAAATAAATGAACACAGCTCTGTCCGTTATGCTGTAAAAATACAGGGGTGCTGTGAAAATAAATGTACACTGTATGCTGTAAAAATACATGGGTGCTGTTGTTAAAATAAAGGTATACTGGCCCTGTCTTGTATGCTGTAAAATTACAGTAGTGTTGTTAAAATACGGGGGGTGCTGGCCCTATACTGTATGCTGTAAAAATAAAGGAGTGCTGTGAAAATACAGGGGTGCTGGTACTGTCCTGTATGCTGTAAAAAATACAGGGGTGTTGAAAAGGTACACTGGCCCTGTCTTGCACGCTGTAAAATGACAGGGGTGGTGTGAAAATAAAGGTACACTGGCACTGTCTTGTATACTGTAAAATGACTGGGGTTGTGTGAAAATAAAGGTACACTGGCCCTGTCCTTTAAGCTGTAAAAATACAGGTGTGCTGTGAAAATAAATGTATACTGACCCTGTCTTAAATGTTGTAAAAATACAGGGTGCTGTGAAAATAAATGTACACTGGCTCTATCTTGTAAGCTGTAAAAATACAGGGGTGCAGTTGTTAAAATAAAGGTACACTGGCCCTGTCTTGTGTACTGTAAAATTACTGGGGTGTTGTTAAAATACAGGTATGCTGGCTCCGTCCTCTATGCTGTAAAAATACAGGGTGCTGTGAAAATACAGGGGTTCTGGTTCTGGTCTGTACGCTGTAAAAATACAGGGGTGTTGAAAATGTACCCTGGCTCTGTCGTATATGCTGTAAAATTACAGGGGTGCTATTAAAATAAAGGAACACTGGCCATATCTTGTAAAAATATAGGGGTGGTGTGAAAATAAATATACGCTGGCCCTGTCTTGTATTCTGTAAAAATATATGGGTGCTGTGAAAATAAATGTACACTGGACCTATCTTGTATTCTGTAAAAATACAGGGGTGCTGTTGTTAATATAAAGGTACACTGTCCCTGTCTTTTATGCTGTAAAATTACAGTAGTGTTGTTAACATACAGGGGTGCTGTCCCTTTACTGTATGCTGTAAAAATACAGGAGTGCTGTGGAAATACAGTGGTGCTGGTTCTGTCCTGTATGCTGTAAAAAATACAGGAGTGTTGAAAAGGTACACTGGCCCTGTCTTGCATGTTGTAAAATTACATGGGTGGTGCAAAAATAAAGGTACACTGGCCCTGTGTTGTATGCCATAAAATTACATGGGTGCTGTTAAAATAAATGTACACTGGCCCTGTGTTGAATGTTGTAAAAATACAGGGGTGCTGAGAAAATAAATGCACACTGGCCCTGTCCTGTAGCTGTAAAAATACAGGGGTGCTGTGAAAATAAATGTAAGCTGGCCCTGTCTTGTATGCTGTAAAAATACAGGGGTGCTGTGAAAATAAATGTTCACTGGCCCTGTCTTGTTTGCTATAAAAATACAGGGGTGCAGTGAAAAAAAAATGAATACAGCCCTGTACTGTATGCTGTCAAATACAGGGGTGCTGTGAAAATAAATGTACACTGTATGCTGTAAAAATACATGGGTGCTGTGGTCAAAATAAAGGTACACTGGCCCTGTCTTGTATGCTGTAAAATTACAGTAGTGTTGTTAAAAGACAGTGGTGCTAGCCTTGTACTGTATGCTGTAAAAATACAGGAGTGCTGTAAAAATACAGGCGTTCTGGTTCTGTCCTGTATGCTGTAAAAAAATACAGGGGTGTTGAAAAGGTACAGTGGCCCTGCCCTGCATGCTGTAAAATTACTGGGGTGGTGTGAAAATAAAGGTACACTGGCCCTGTCTTGTATGCCATAAAATTAAGTGGGTGCTGTTAAAATAAATGTACACTGGCCCTGTCTTCAATGTTGTAAAAATACATTGATACTGTGAAAGTAAATGCACACTGGCCCTGTCCTGTAAGCTGTAAAAATACAGGAGTGATGTGAAAATAAATGTACACTGGCCCTATCTTGTTTGCTATAAAAATACAGGGGTGCAGTGAAAATAAATGAACACAGCCCTGTCCTGTATGCTGTAAAAATACAGGGGTGCTGTGAAAAAAAATGTACACTGTATGATGTAAAAATACATGGGTGCTGTTGTTAACATAAAGGTACACTGGCCCTGTCTTGTATGCTGTAAAATCACAGAAGTGTTGTTAAAATATGGGGGTGCTGGACCTATACTGTATGCTGTAAAAATACAGGAGTGCTGTGAAAATAAATGCACACTGGCACTGTCCTGTAAGCTGTAGAAATACAGGGGTGCAGTGAAAATAAATGTACAGTGGCCCTGTCATATATGCTGTAAAAATATGGGGGTGATGTAAAAATAAATGTACACTGGCCCTGTCTTCTTTGCTATAAAAATATAGGGGTGCAGTGAAAATAAATGAACACAGCTCTGTCCGTTATGCTGTAAAAATACAGGGGTGCTGTGAAAATAAATGTACACTGTATGCTGTAAAAATACATGGGTGCTGTTGTTAAAATAAAGGTATACTGGCCCTGTCTTGTATGCTGTAAAATTACAGTAGTGTTGTTAAAATACGGGGGGTGCTGGCCCTATACTGTATGCTGTAAAAATAAAGGAGTGCTGTGAAAATACAGGGGTGCTGGTACTGTCCTGTATGCTGTAAAAAATACAGGGGTGTTGAAAAGGTACACTGGCCCTGTCTTGCACGCTGTAAAATGACAGGGGTGGTGTGAAAATAAAGGTACACTGGCACTGTCTTGTATACTGTAAAATGACTGGGGTTGTGTGAAAATAAAGGTACACTGGCCCTGTCCTTTAAGCTGTAAAAATACAGGTGTGCTGTGAAAATAAATGTATACTGACCCTGTCTTAAATGTTGTAAAAATACAGGGTGCTGTGAAAATAAATGTACACTGGCTCTATCTTGTAAGCTGTAAAAATACAGGGGTGCAGTTGTTAAAATAAAGGTACACTGGCCCTGTCTTGTGTACTGTAAAATTACTGGGGTGTTGTTAAAATACAGGTATGCTGGCTCCGTCCTCTATGCTGTAAAAATACAGGGTGCTGTGAAAATACAGGGGTTCTGGTTCTGGTCTGTACGCTGTAAAAATACAGGGGTGTTGAAAATGTACCCTGGCTCTGTCGTATATGCTGTAAAATTACAGGGGTGCTATTAAAATAAAGGAACACTGGCCATATCTTGTAAAAATATAGGGGTGGTGTGAAAATAAATATACGCTGGCCCTGTCTTGTATTCTGTAAAAATATAGGGGTGCTGTGAAAATAAATGTACACTGGACCTATCTTGTATTCTGTAAAAATACAGGGGCGCTGTTGTTAATATAAAGGTACACTGTCCCTGTCTTTTATGCTGTAAAATTAAAATTACAGTAGTGTTGTTAACATACAGGGGTGCTGTCCCTTTACTGTATGCTGTAAAAATACAGGAGTGCTGTGGAAATACAGTGGTGCTGGTTCTGTCCTGTATGCTGTAAAAAATACAGGAGTGTTGAAAAGGTACACTGGCCCTGTCTTGCATGTTGTAAAATTACATGGGTGGTGCAAAAATAAAGGTACACTGGCCCTGTGTTGTATGCCATAAAATTACATGGGTGCTGTTAAAATATATGTACACTGGCCCTGTGTTGAATGTTGTAAAAATACAGGGGTGCTGAGAAAATAAATGCACACTGGCCCTGTCCTGTAGCTGTAAAAATACAGGGGTGCTGTGAAAATAAATGTAAGCTGGCCCTGTCTTGTATGCTGTAAAAATACAGGGGTGCTGTGAAAATAAATGTTCACTGGCCCTGTCTTGTTTGCTATAAAAATACAGGGGTGCAGTGAAAAAAAATGAATACAGCCCTGTACTGTATGCTGTCAAATACAGGGGTGCTGTGAAAATAAATGTACACTGTATGCTGTAAAAATACATGGGTGCTGTGGTCAAAATAAAGGTACACTGGCCCTGTCTTGTATGCTGTAAAATTACAGTAGTGTTGTTAAAAGACAGTGGTGCTAGCCTTGTACTGTATGCTGTAAAAATACAGGAGTGCTGTAAAAATACAGGCGTTCTGGTTCTGTCCTGTATGCTGTAAAAAAATACAGGGGTGTTGAAAAGGTACAGTGGCCCTGTCCTGCATGCTGTAAAATTACTGGGGTGGTGTGAAAATAAAGGTACACTGGCCCTGTCTTGTATGCCATAAAATTAAGTGGGTGCTGTTAAAATAAATGTACACTGGCCCTGTCTTCAATGTTGTAAAAATACATTGATACTGTGAAAGTAAATGCACACTGGCCCTGTCCTGTAAGCTGTAAAAATACAGGAGTGATGTGAAAATAAATGTACACTGGCCCTATCTTGTTTGCTATAAAAATACAGGGGTGCAGTGAAAATAAATGAACACAGCCCTGTCCTGTATGCTGTAAAAATACAGGGGTGCTGTGAAAAAAAATGTACACTGTATGATGTAAAAATACATGGGTGCTGTTGTTAAAATAAAGGTACACTGGCCCTGTCTTGTATGCTGTAAAATCACAGAAGTGTTGTTAAAATATGGGGGTGCTGGACCTATACTGTATGCTGTAAAAATACAGGAGTGCTGTGAAAATAAATGCACACTGGCACTGTCCTGTAAGCTGTAGAAATACAGGGGTGCAGTGAAAATAAATGTACAGTGGCCCTGTCATATATGCTGTAAAAATATGGGGGTGATGTAAAAATAAATGTACACTGGCCCTGTCTTCTTTGCTATAAAAATATAGGGGTGCAGTGAAAATAAATGAACACAGCTCTGTCCGTTATGCTGTAAAAATACAGGGGTGCTGTGAAAATAAATGTACACTGTATGCTGTAAAAATACATGGGTGCTGTTGTTAAAATAAAGGTATACTGGCCCTGTCTTGTATGCTGTAAAATTACAGTAGTGTTGTTAAAATACGGGGGGTGCTGGCCCTATACTGTATGCTGTAAAAATAAAGGAGTGCTGTGAAAATACAGGGGTGCTGGTACTGTCCTGTATGCTGTAAAAAATACAGGGGTGTTGAAAAGGTACACTGGCCCTGTCTTGCACGCTGTAAAATGACAGGGGTGGTGTGAAAATAAAGGTACACTGGCACTGTCTTGTATACTGTAAAATGACTGGGGTTGTGTGAAAATAAAGGTACACTGGCCCTGTCCTTTAAGCTGTAAAAATACAGGTGTGCTGTGAAAATAAATGTACACTGACCCTGTCTTAAATGTTGTAAAAATACAGGGGTGCTGTGAAAATAAATGTACACTGGCTCTATCTTGTAAGCTGTAAAAATACAGGAGTGCAGTTGTTAAAATAAAGGTACACTGGCCCTGTCTTGTGTACTGTAAAATTACTGGGGTGTTGTTAAAATACAGGGGTGCTGGCTCCGTCCTCTATGCTGTAAAAAAACAGGGTGCTGTGAAAATACAGGGGTTCTGGTTCTGGTCTGTACGCTGTAAAAATACAGGGGTGTTGAAAATGTACCCTGGCCCTGTCGTATATGCTGTAAAATTACAGGGGTGCTATTAAAATAAAGGTATACTGGCCCTATCTTGTAAAAATAAAGGGGTGGTGTGAAAATAAATATACGCTGGCCCTGTCTTGTATTCTGTAAAAATATAGGGGTGCTGTGAAAATAAATGTACACTGGACCTATCTTGTATTCTGTAAAAATACAGGGGCGCTGTTGTTAATATAAAGGTACACTGTCCCTGTCTTTTATGCTGTAAAATTACAGTAGTGTTGTTAACATACAGGGGTGCTGTCCCTTTACTGTATGCTGTAAAAATACAGGAGTGCTGTGGAAATACAGTGGTGCTGGTTCTGTCCTGTATGCTGTAAAAAATACAGGAGTGTTGAAAAGGTACACTGGCCCTGTCTTGCATGTTGTAAAATTACATGGGTGGTGCAAAAATAAAGGTACACTGGCCCTGTCTTGTATGCCATAAAATGACATGGGTGCTGTTAAAATAAATGTACACTGGCCCTGTGTTGAATGTTGTAAAAATACAGGGGTGCTGAGAAAATAAATGCACACTGGCCCTGTCCTGTAGCTGTAAAAATACAGGGGTGCTGTGAAAATAAATGTAAGCTGGCCCTGTCTTGTATGCTGTAAAAATACAGGGGTGCTGTGAAAATAAATGTTCACTGGCCCTGTCTTGTTTGCTATAAAAATACAGGGGTGTAGTGAAAATTTATGAATACAGCCCTGTACTGTATACTGTCAAATACAGGGGTGCTGTGAAAATAAATGTACACTGTATGCTGTAAAAATACATGGGTGCTGTGGTTAAAATAAAGGTACACTGGCCCTGTCATGTATGCTGTAAAATTACAGTAGTGTTGTTAAAATATAGAGGTGCTAGCCTTGTACTGTATGCTGTAAAAATACAGGAGTGCTGTAAAAATACAGGCGTGCTGGTTTTGTCCTGTATGCTGTAAAAAAATACAGGGGTGTTGAAAAGGTACAGTGGCCCTGTCCTGCATGCTGTAAAATTACTGGAGTGGTGTGAAAATAAAGGTACACTGGCCCTGTCTTGTATGCCATAAAATTAAGTGGGTGCTGTTAAAATAAATGTACACTGGCCCTGTCTTCAATGTTGTAAAAATATATTGATACTGTGAAAATAAATGCACACTGGCCCTGTCCTGTAAGCTGTAAAAATACAGGAGTGATGTGAAAATAAATGTACACTGGCCCTATCTTGTTTGCTATAAAAATACAGGGGTGCAGTGAAAATAAATGAACACAGCCCTGTCCTGTATGCTGTAAAAATACAGGGGTGCTGTGAAAAAAAATGTACACTGTATGATGTAAAAATACATGGGTGCTGTTGTTAAAATAAAGGTACACTGGCCCTGTCTTGTATGCTGTAAAATCACAGAAGTGTTGTTAAAATATGGGGGTGCTGGCCCTATACTGTATGCTGTAAAAATACATGAGTGCTGTTTAAATAAATGCACACTGGCACTGTCCTGTAAGCTGTAGAAATACAGGGGTGCAGTGAAAATAAATGTACAGTGGCCCTGTCATATATGCTGTAAAAATATGGGGGTGATGTAAAAATAAATGTACACTGGCCCTGTCTTCTTTGCTATAAAAATACAGGGGTGCAGTGAAAATAAATGAACACAGCTCTGTCCGTTATGCTGTAAAAATACAGGGGTGCTGTGAAAATAAATGTACACTGTATGCTGTAAAAATACATGGGTGCTGTTGTTAAAATAAAGGTATACTGGCCCTGTCTTGTATGCTGTAAAATTACAGTAGTGTTGTTAAAATAAAGGGGGTGCTGGCCCTATACTGTATGCTGTAAAAATAAAGGAGTGCTGTGAAAATACAGGGGTGCTGGTACTGTCCTGTATGCTGTAAAAAATACAGGGGTGTTGAAAAGGTACACTGGCCCTGTCTTGCACGCTGTAAAATGACAGGGGTGGTGTGAAAATAAAGGTACACTGGCACTGTCTTGTATACTGTAAAATGACTGGGGTTGTGTGAAAATAAAGGTACACTGGCCCTGTCCTTTAAGCTGTAAAAATACAGGTGTGCTGTGAAAATAAATGTATACTGACCCTGTCTTAAATGTTGTAAAAATACAGGGTGCTGTGAAAATAAATGTACACTGGCTCTATCTTGTAAGCTGTAAAAATACAGGGGTGTAGTTGTTAAAATAAAGGTACACTGGCCCTGTCTTGTGTACTGTAAAATTACTGGGGTGTTGTTAAAATACAGGGGTGCTGGCTCCGTCCTCTATGCTGTAAAAATACAGGGTGCTGTGAAAATACAGGGGTTCTGGTTCTGGTCTGTACGCTGTAAAAATACAGGGGTGTTGAAAATGTACCCTGGCCCTGTCGTATATGCTGTAAAATTACAGGGGTGCTATTAAAATAAAGGTACACTGGCCCTATCTTGTAAAAATATAGGGGTGGTGTGAAAATAAATATACGCTGGCCCTGTCTTGTAGTCTGTAAAAATATAGGGATGCTGTGAAAATAAATGTACACTGGACCTATCTTGTATTCTGTAAAAATACAGGGGTTCTGTTGTTAATATAAAGGTACACTGTCCCTGTCTTTTATGCTGTAAAATTACAGTAGTGTTGTTAACATACAGGGGTGCTGTCCCTTTACTGTATGCTGTAAAAATACAGGAGTGCTGTGGAAATACAGTGGTGCTGGTTCTGTCCTGTATGCTGTAAAAAATACAGGAGTGTTGAAAAGGTACACTGGCCCTGTCTTGCATGTTGTAAAATTACATGGGTGGTGCAAAAATAAAGGTACACTGGCCCTGTCTTGTATGCCATAAAATTACATGGGTGCTGTTAAAATAAATGTACACTGGCCCTGTGTTGAATGTTGTAAAAATACAGGGGTGCTGTGAAAATAAATGTTCACTGGCCCTGTCTTGTTTGCCATAAAAATACAGGGGTGCAGTGATAATAAATGAATACAGCCCTGTACTGTATGCTGTAAAATACAGGGGTGCTGTGAAAATAAATGTACACTGTATGCTGTAAAAATACATGGGTGCTGTGGTCAAAATAAAGGTACAGTGGCCCTGTCTTGTATGCTGTAAAATTACAGTAGTGTTGTTAAAATACAGGGGTGCTAGCCTTGTGCTGTATGCTGTAAAAATACAGAAGTGCTGTGAAAATTCAGGGGTGCTGGTTCTGTCCTGTATGCTGTTAAAATACAGGGGTGTTGAAAAGGTACACTGGCCCTGTCTTGCATGCTGTAAAATTCCATGAGTGGTGTGAAAATAAATGTACACTGGCCCTGTCCTGTAAGCTGTAAAAATACAGGGGTGCTGTGAAAATAAATGTACACTGGCCCTACCTTGTATGCTGTAAAAATACAGGGATGCTGTGAAAATAAATGTATACTGGCTCTATCTTGTATGCTGTAATAATAATGGGGTGCAGTTGTTAAAATAAAGGTACACTGGCCCTATCTTGTATGCTGTAAAATTATAGGGGTGCTGTGAAAATACAGGGGTTCTGGTTCTAGTCTGTATGCTGTAAAAATACAGGGGTGTTTTAAATGTACCCTGGCCCTGTTGTATATGCTGTTAAATTACAGTGGTGCTATGAAAATAAAGGTACACTGGCCCTATCTTGTAAAAATAAAGGGGTAGGGTTAAAATAAATGTACACTGGCCCTGTCCTGTATGCTGTAAAAATACAGGGGTGCTGTGAAAATAAATATATGCTGGCCCTGTCTTGAATTCTCTAAAAATACAGGGGTGATGTGAAAATAAATGTACACTGGCCCTGTGTTGTATGCTGTAAAAATACAGGGGTGCTGTAGTTAAAATAAATATACATTGGCCCTGTCTTGTATTCTGTAAAAATTCAGGGGTGCTGTGAAAATAAATGTACACTGGCCCTGTGTTATATGCTGTAAAAATACAAGGGTGCTGTTTTTAAATTAAATATACGTTGGCCCTGTCTTGTATTCTGTAAAAATACAGGGGTGCTGTGAAAATAAATGTACACTGGCCCTGTACTGTATGCTGTAAAAATACAGAAGTACTGTGAAAATTCAGGGGTGCTGGTTCTGTCCTGTATGCTTTAAAAATACAGGGGTGTTGACAAGGTACACTGGCCCTGTCTTGCATGCTGTAAAATTACATGGGTGGTGTGAAAATAAAGGAACACTGGCCCTGTCTTGTACGCTGTAAAATTACAGGGGTGGTGTGAAAATAAAGGTACACTGGCCCTGTCTTGTAGGCTAAAAAAATTACATGGGTGCTGTTAAAATAAATGTTCACTGGCCCTTTCTTGAATGTTGTAAAAATACAGGGGTGCTGGGGAGAAAAAGTACACTGGCCCTATCCTGTAAGATGTAAAAATACAGGGGTGCTGTGAAAATAAATGTACACTGTACATGTACAAGACAGGTATGCTGTAAAAATACAGGGGTGCTGTGAAAATAACTTTACACTGGCTCTATCTTGTATGCTGTAAAAATACAGGGGTGCAGTTGTTAAAATAAAGGTACACTGACCCTGTCTTGTATGCTGTAAAATTACTGGGGTGTTGTTAAAATACAGGAGTGCTGGCTCTATTCTCTATGCTGTAAAAATACAGGGGTGCTGTGAAAATGCAGGGGTACTAGTTCTGGTCTGTGTGCTGTAAAAATACATGGGTGTTGTAAATGTACCCTGGCCCTGTCGTATATGCTGTAAAATTACAGGGGTGCTTTGAAAATAAAGGTACACTGGCCTTATCTTGTAAAAATAAAGGGGTGGGGTGAAAATAAATGTACACTGGGCCCTTTCCTGTATGCTGTAAACATATAGGGGTGCTGTGAAAATAAATAAATGCTTGCCCTGTCTTGTATTCTGTAAAAATACAGCGGTGCTGTGAAAATAAATGTACACTAGCCCTGTCTTATATTCTGTAAAATTACAGGAGTGCTGTGAAAATAAATATACACTGGCCCTGTCCTATGTGCTGTAAAAAATACAGGAGTGCTGTTAAAATAAATTTACTCTAGCCCTGTCTTATATGCTATAGAATTACGGAGGTGCTGTGAAAATAAATGTACACTGGCCCTGTCTTGCATGCTGTAAAAATACAGGGATGCTGTGAAAATAAAGTTTGACTGTTCTGTGTGCTGTAATAAAAAAGGGGTGATATTCTGTGAAATGGAGAACAAAAATTTGGAGGAAAAAATAGTGAAAGATTAGGAACCACTTCCAGTTCCTAGTGCTGAAGCTGCTGCTGCCACCAGTCATGACATTGACGATGCAGTTCCATCATTGTTGTCTGCTAAGTCCGATGCCCAATGTCATAGAGGACATGTAAAATCCAAGAAGCAAAAATTAATAACCAAAAAAATAATAAAAAAAATATCTGATAAGAAACGTGAAATTGGCAATATGCCATTCACGACATGAAGTGACAAGGAAAGGCTAAGGCCTTGGACTATGTTCGTGACTGGTGGTTCAGCTTCTCATGAAGATGGAAGCCCTCCTCCCTCTCTTGTTAAAGCACAGGAAAAAACAACTGAGCGCTCAAAGATATCACAAATCCTCAAGGAGGGTCCAAGTGTGTCTGCGGTTGTGATGTCTAGGCAGGAGTGGCTCTTGTCGCGGTCAAGCAGGATTCTTGCCCGGGGCCCTGCCTGACTCTCCCAGCTGAGCTCCCAGATGCTAACGTGCGGTGCACCTGACGTCATTGTGCACCGCATGGCATTGTGGGAGCGGCCGCGGACACTAGAGGTCCTAATTGATCTGAGGAGTGACGGCAGAGACAGCAATAGTGGTCGGGAAGCAAGAGCGGGGCTGGTAAGTATTTATTTTTATTTATTTTTTGTAAGCGTTGCTACATGGGGCACAACTCTACTGAGGGCACAGCTACAAGGGGCACAACTCTACTCGGGGCACAGCTACAGGGACAAAACTACAGGGGCACAACTCTACTGGGGGCACAGCCACAGGGGGCAAAACTACAGGGGGCACAACTCTACCGGGGGCACAGCTAGAGGGGGCAAAACCACAAGGTGCACAACTCTACTGGGGGCACAGCTAAAGGGGGCAAAACTACAGGGGGAACAACTCAACCAGGGACAAATCTACCGGGGGCACAGCTAAAGGGGGCATATCTGTGGCCATGCCCCTTCCCTATGATGCCACGCCCCTATTTTGTGGTGCACACCTATGGTGTGTACTAACCCTGTTTTGCCTGTCAGGGGGTGGGGGAGGTGCCAGAGGAAACATTCACCCTGGGCACTACAAAGTCTAGGACCGGCCCTGTGTCTAGGCCTGACCTTCCCAAGACTATATGGGAAGAGGAGGATCCTACCACCATTTGCACACCCCCTGCAAGTGCTGGGAGGAGCACCGCCAGTCCAGTTGCTGATATTGAGATTGAGGATGTCACTGTAGAAGTACACCAGGATGATGAGGATATTGGTGTAGCTGGCGCTGAAGAGGAAGTTGACAATGAGGATTCTGATGGTGATGTGATTTGTTTGAATAAGGCACCAGTGGAGACAGTTGTTGGGCATGGGATGAAAAATCCCACTGTCATGCCTTGCCAAAATACCAAAAAATCCAACTCTTCGGTGTGGAGTTATTTCTCTGTGAGGATTTATTTATTATTTATTTATTAACAGTTTCTTATATAGTGCAGTATATTCCGTTGCGCTTTACAGTTAGAACAACAGTAATAGAACAAAATTGGGTAAAAACAGACAGACATAGAGGTAGGAAGGCCCTGCTCGCAAGCTTACAATCTATAGGAAAATAGGCATTGATACACAAGGGTAGATGCTACCTATTGCATAATGGTCCACCAGATTGCTAGGTTCTTAATGGGTTGTATGATATTATCACCCAGCAATGTTGGCCAAGTGTCAGGAGGATGTGAGAGTAAAGAAAGACAAGATATGTGATGTTATGTATACTGTACAGACTGAGGATGTATTTAGAAAGGGAAGCACTGAAGGTTATGTGGGTGGGTCTAGAATTTGAAAGGCTTGTCTGAAGAGGTGAGTTTTCAGGGAACGTTTAAAGGCTTGGAGACTAGAGGCGAGTATTATTGTGCGTGGGACGGCACTCCACAGAGTGGGTGAAGCCCGGATAAAGTCCTGTAATTTTGAGTGTGAACAAGTAATGCGTGTGGATGAGAGAAGTAGATCTTGTGCAGAGTGGAGAGGTCGTATAGGGAGATATTTTGAGATGAGTGAAGAGATGTATGTTGGTGCAGTTTGGCTAATAGCCTTGTATGTCAGTAAAAGTATTTTATATTTAATACAGTAGAATACTGGTAACCAATGGAGGGACTGACAGGGTGGATCTGCAGATGATGAACGTCTAGCGAGGAAGATTAGCCTCGCAGCTGCATTCAAAATGGATTGTAGTGGTGAGAGCCTATGTTTGGGAAGACCGGTCAGGAGACTATTACAATAATCAATGCGGGAGATAATAAGAGCATGGATTACAGTTTCTGTTGTCTTGTGTAAGATATGGTCATAATTTGGATATGTTTCTAAGATGTATGTAACATGATCTTGAGACAGATTGAATGTGGGGAACAAAGGACAGTTCAGAGTCAAGAATAACACCTAGGCAGCGAGCTTGTGGGGTAGGGATGATTGCCGAGTTCTCAACAGTGATAGAGATATCAGGTTGGAAACTACTATTGGCCTATGGAAATATAATTAATTCTGTTTTGGAAATATTAAGTTTGAGGTGACGAGAGGTCATCCAAGATGAAATGGCAGAAAGGCATTCAGTGACATGGCGCCCAATACAGATAGTAACAAATCTGGGGAGGATAGGTAGATTTGGATAAGGATGAGGATGTAAACACTGAAGGGGGTGAGGAATCAGAGGATGAGGACAACATCTTGCCTCTGTAGTGCAAGTTTGTGCAAGGAGACATTAATTGCTTTTTTTGGGTGGGGGCCCAAACAAAAGCAATGTCGTGTGGCAGACCCTGTCGCTGAAATGATTTGTTTGTTAAAGTGTGCATGTCCTGTTTATACAACATAAGATATAAGAGTGGGTGGAAGGTCCCAAGGACAATTCCATCTTGCACGTCTTTTCTTTGTCTGCCACATCGTTCCAGGGGTGCTGCCCTATATGGGGTGCTGCCCTTCTGTCCTATCAGTCCAGGGGTGCTGCCCTACTGCCGTTTAAGTCCAGGGGTGCTGTTGCTTGTCTGCTGTGCTGTTTAATTCTTCAGGGGTGGTGGCTATGCTGTATAAGTAATAAGGTGTTGCCTATCTGCTTTATAAGTCACGAGGCGCTGCCGTATAATACCAGGGGTGCTGCTGTAACTTATCCTAAATTTAAATTAAAGCCTAGAGCAGAATATGAAACAAGCTTCAACATCACAACCAGATTTGTGAAAACATATAGCCACAAAGGTGGAAATGGAAATTGCAATTTTGATTGTTTTCCGATAAAGTGGGGAGAGACCACATTTGTGGCCAAAGTCACTCAGACTCAGAAGGGACAGAATCATAATACAGCAAAACGTGACATGGCAACATCTCCTACTTCATTTTTGCTGGGAACTGCCAGAGAAAACTAGATTTTCCAAACACACCTATGTCTATATGTCTGCCATATAATTCCAGCGGTGCCCTGTCTAAACCCATTCATGTCTAGTAGATATATCTCCTAGTGTGCACTGTGTACCCAGCATTAGAGAGAGGTTTTTCGCAATTATTTCATGTTAGGGACTCAATGAATGGCTCCAATTAGTCAACATTATTTTTGATTTATTATTAATGTACCACATTTTGGGATTATTTACAAGATGTGCATTTGTTGTACAGGGTTCTTTTACTTTATTTTGTAAATGTTTTCTCCTTAGTAATTGTACAATGTAGGGCTGCATAGGGTTATCGTAAGACCTTGTGGTGTTAGAACAGAGTTTCAGTGATTTTGCATTGCATCAGCTTTCCATTGCACTGCAGCACTAGATGGGTCAGGAGCTCCTGTGAGGTACAAACAATTACTGAATAAGGGCACAGTTTGGAGTCACATGGTGGCTTGCAGCAGGGAAGATGTCTGGCTTTCCAGGTTGAGACATGCTGTTGGCACAGAGGTTAGCATTGCTTCCTCCCACAGTCCTACTTGTAATATGAAATGAGTTTCGACTAGAGTGGTAAGCAAAACCAATCCAGATCCAGAACACGGCAATCCAAAACCAAAACATAAAACCTGAAAAGTGTCCGGCGCACATATCTAGTTAAAAAAGGGAACTACTGCCTCAGTCCTGTCAAATCTTAGGATAGAGAGTACAGACTCATGCAAACAGTACTGCATGCACTGTCTTCTGGCTTTTTCCAAATTGTCTCAGTTGCTCCGTGTCAATTTGCAGCAGTACTACCTCCGCTCAGAACATATCATTGCTAATCCTCTTCAGGCCACTCCCACTCTGCTACTCACAGGAACACTCTGAAGTGATAATGGTTCACTCACTGATTGGTGATGCTAACCGATTCGCACATTTTTTTATGCACTCCTAACTATTTATCTGTGAGTCTCATTCCTATTTCTGCTCACAGTGCATGACAGCTTTTCCTGATTCTTCCAAGCAAGCACAACCAAATTTATCTTCTCTAGTGGTCTGTGTAATTCATTGAGTGGGTCTCTGGTAGGCTATACCAAGCAGTGGGGGTTACATATTTAAATGTCACTGAAGGTTTACTTCACCAATTAACTTGTTTGTTTTTTTTATCAATAGTTTTTATTTATTTTTTAAACAGTAACATACACAACCGGACATAACAGTACACGTACAATCCAATATAAGTATGAGTTGACTGAACAGGATATCAAGCAAAAATAGTACAATGCATTAACAGTGCAGCTGTGTTTACAATGTCATAATCATGCACTGCCGAATCCGGCCGAAAACAAACATAGGACTAACATCTAACAGATAGAGAAAGAAGGTAGAGTAGAACAAGAAGAGAGACAACACATTGAGACACATAGGGGATAACAAAGACACGGGTTAAGTTCCTCTGATGAGAACGTTCCTAACACATCTGATCGATTATCGATCTAAATTAAGAGTGATATATACTGAATGTAGCCGTAATCCTCAGGCATCCTCAGATTGTGGAGAGTGTAACTGCGACAATTCTATAGGGTTGGTAACAACCATAGGAAACCCTGTCCGTTCCCGAAATATTTTCCACTTCAGCCAATAATTCAGTACTGATGATGGTGAGGTCGTATCGTAACCTCCCGACGTTTCAAATAGATAGTGTTTATGTGTGCTGTTAACAATGGCATGGAGCGTGGGTACGTTTGGTGTTTTCCAACGCTGTCCAATTGCAGCTTTATTAGATATGAGAATATGGCCAGCAATATATCTATCACAGCGCATAAGGTCGGGTGAGGAATAATGGAATAGGGCGAACATAGGGGTCATAGGGACCTCAACCCCTAACACTTCCCGGAGAAGAGAGAACACTTCAGTCCACAACGACCTCAGATCAGGGCATTCCCAGAAAACGTGTAGGATGTTACCCACGTGGCCGCAATTCCTCCAGCATAACCGGGAAGTCGTAGGCCAAATGATATGAAGTCGCTGTGGAGTAAAGTACGCCCTTTGGCACAGTTTGAAGTACATCTCAGAGTGCTGCAGGCATCTCGAGATCCCAAAGCACCTCGAGGAGATGGAGTCCCACTCCTCCTCCCGCAGATCAATGGAGAGATCCCTCTCCCATTTCAGCTGCGAAGGAAGCTTACCCCTTTTAGTGAGGAGGGTTATATACTGGTACCATTTTGATATCCCGCCCCCATGGTCAGGGGAAGACAGCCGGAGGCGGAGGGAGGCCGGAAGGGGGACGGGTGCCGCCCCCTCCCTCCCACAAGACTGCAGCCAATGTCGAATCTGCAAGTATTTGAAGAAGTCATGCCTCGGGATACCAGAATTACTTAATAACTTAGAAAAGGGCACCAACCCTCCCTCTGAGTATAGGTCTCCTAAATGCACAACCCCAGCACAGATCCAATTATCCAATCCTAAATTGGGTATGAGATTAGCAATAGTCTTAATTTCTAAATCAGCCGCAGGCAACACGATTTTCGGATCCGACGCAGGACATTATGCCAGAGCTTCAGGGTACATCTAACCGATTCCCCCGGGCCCAGTCGCTTAGGGACACTTTGAGCAGGCAGCAGAAACATATCTCTCAGGTCGATCGAACCCAAGAAGGACCTTTCTATAAGGACCCATGGTTTGGGGCTGTGCAAGTCGAACCAATCTCGAGCCTGGCTGAGAAGGCACGCGGAGTGGTACGCTTCCAAGTTAGGGTATGCCACCCCCCCGACCGATTTAGGCAACATCAGGACCTGTCTAGCTATGCGGGGTCTCGCCCCCTTCCATATATACTGAGAAATAATCATGTTAGCTTTCATCAGGAGAGGTCTGGGAAGTTACGAGGTATAGCACAGAACAGATAAAGAAGTTTAGGGAGTAGTATCATCTTGGTCGCAGAAATTCTTCCTAGCCAAGATATTTCATGAAGAGACCATTCTTTTATTAATTTTCCAAAGGCGCTAAGAAGGGGTACGTAATTACAATCATACAGGTCTCTGTCTAGGGAGAGGTGAATGCCTAAGTACTTAATGGATCTGACCTGCCAAGCATAACGGTATAGATCTTTAAGTCGGGTCACCGTACGGGGTGGTATGTGAAGCGGTAGGGCCTCAGTCTTGGTTGTGTTCAACTTATAATATGAGATACTAGAGTATCGATTCAGCACGTCATGGAGCGCAGCTAATGAGGTATCAGGGCGAGTTAAGCAAAGCAAGATGTCGTCAGCAAATAAACTGATCTTGTGGGTTAAACCCCCAATTTCTGGGCCAGTAATCGTTGGTTCAGTCCTAATTATTTCAGCTAGTGGCTCAATAGCTAAGGCGAATATAAGGGGTGACAGGGGGCAGCCCTGTCTGGTTCCATTGGTGATATTAAAAGTCCCTGACAGACAACCGTTAACAAACACCCTTGCAGAGGGGGCAGAGTACAGAGCAAAAACAGAATCCAAGAACCTCCCAGCGAACCGAAATTTATCTAAAACAGCTCTCAGATATCCCCAATGGAGTCTATCAAAGCCTTTTCGGCATCTAGAGAGAGTATAAGGAGGGGTGTTTTATGCGCAATACAGTGTTCGAGAATGTTAAACACCCTCCGGGTGTTGTCCGGAGCCTGTCTGCCCGGGACAAAGCCCACCTGGTCAGCCGCTATGAGAGAGGGGAGCAGAAATGAGAGAGGGGAGCAGAGGGGAAAGACGGTTGGCAATTAATTTTGCAAAGAGCTTAACGTCTGTGTTCAACAAGGCTATAGGTCGGTAATTTTGTACTGCTGTGGGGGGTTTGCCAGGTTTTGGGATGGCAACTATCTGCGCCTCCAGCATTTCTTTGGGAAACCTTCCCACGTCCGATGCCTCGCTGAAAACAGACAACAGTAGGGGAGCCAATTCATTCTTGTATGCTTTATAGAAATTGGAGGGGAAGCCATCAGGGCCAGGGGCCTTGTCCTTCGGGAGACCAGAGATAGCTGTGTCTAGTTCTTCTAATGTCCAGGGGGCGCTAAGAAACAGACTAGTCGCGGAATCTAGCGTCGGGAGGGAAATTTCTTTCAAGAACGACTAAATATCAACCTCTCTGGGTTGGGGGGTGGACGGGTCAGACCTTAAGTCATATAACTGGGAGTAATACTCTGCAAAGGTGTTTGCTATATCATAGGGGTCAGATACCCTAGATCCCGACGCAGAACAGACATAGTGTATCCTGGCTCTGGCTCGTTTAGACTGTAGCTTCCGAGCCAAAAGGCGTCCAGCTTTATTACCTAGTGCATAGAACCTCTGATTTAATCTAGTAATGTTGCGCTGCACCTCCCTAAGTGAAAAAATATTCACTTTTTCCCGGGCGGCTAGTAAGAGCTTATGGGTAGTCTTATTGAGCGGGTTCGTTTTATGTAATGATTCCAGCCTGGCAGCCTCCCTATCAGCAGACAGGCGTTCCGCCTGTTGAGTGCGTTTAAGTCTGGCAGCAGTCTGGATGGCTATGCCTCGAATCACCGCTTTAAAAGAGCACCAGTTGTTAAAGGTCGAAGTATCTTCTGATTTATTTGTGTCAAGATATGTTTGTATAGATTGTCGAATAGTGCTAAGAGCATTGGGATTATTGAGCAGAAACCTCCCCAGTCTCCAAGGCCCTGGGGGGATCCCACTCGTCTCCAACTCCCATACCACCATTACCGGTGAGTGGTCAGACCAGGTCATTGGCAATATTTTGATTTCCCCAATAGCCGTCAGGGTCTCTTTGTTTGTCAGAACAAGGTCTATCCTAGAGTATGTGCAGTGTACATGTGAGTAGAAGGAATAATCCCTCTCTGTGGGGTGCTTAGTTCTCCATGCATCATACAGGTCGAATTCCCCCAGTAACTGGCGGAGGCTAGGCCTCCCGTCCCGAGCATTCCGACCTCCCAACCGAATATCTCTAGTAGTACCCGATCTGTCTAGTAGGGGGTCGACCACCAGATTGAAATCCCCCAAGATCAAAACCGACCCCTTAGTATGTTTCTGTATCAGAGCACAAAGTCTCCTGCAGAAAGTGAGCTGACCAGTATTAGGGGCATAGCATGAGACTAGAGTGACCACAACATTCTCCAGTAACCCAATTAAAATGAGTTATCGACCCTCAGGATCTGCAATTTGGGACTCTAAGGTGAAAGTGCAGTTCGAAGAAAATAGTATCGCCACTCCAGCCTTTTTTGTAGGGCCATTGGCCATATAACAAGTAGGGAAACGGTTATCGTGAAATTTAGGGGGATCTAATTTTTTGAAATGGGTTTCCTGAACCGCAACAACATTCGCCTTCATTTTATAGAAGGAGGACAGCGCTAGTTTACGTTTCTGAGGGGAATTTAATCCCTTAACATTAAGTGAGACTAACCTGACCATGACAGAGTAGTACAGGAACCTTCAACCGCTGAGTCCAACGTCTAGGAACACAACCCTGAGGAAGACAAGACACATAGGGGAAACAGACTGGGGTAGACAAAAGAGAATTATGAGAAAAAGAAAGGAAACAGACCCCATAAAGATATAGGGCCGCAGTAAGGCGCCAAAACATCCAGCGCCCCACCCAATGAAATAGAGAGGTTGGTGGCCAACCTCCCCGCAACCTAATAGACGAGGATTGTATATCTCGGTGTAAGTACACCCACATGGCCTATCATTCCCATAACCTTAGGGTTTAGTGCCACAGAGACATACAACGCTGGTCGGCTATAGAAGAACTATTGAAATGAGATTATCAGCCGAGATTTCGTAGGAAAGAGACAACAAATTAACACTGTAATTCTCATACATTAATGCCTACTATAATGCAATGGTTAGCAAACAGAATATAATCGTTTCTGTGGCATTAGCCGACTTAAATCTCTCACGTAACCGTCTCTGCTGTTAACTGCCACGGCCCGGGACAACATTCCAGGTAAAGGCACCTATGGCAAGTGAGTGTGATCAGTATACCATTACTTCTCAACCGTCGACCAGTCCTGCTGGAGTCGATGGTCAGGAGAACTGGGCCCGGGGTCTCCCCCCAAGTTCCATTTACGAAGGAGCTTCAGGCCCTCGTCAGCCGACGAGATGGCTATGGTAGAACCATCTCTGGAGATCAACAGGCGAGTGGGGAAGCCCCATCTATAAAGGATACCAGCCTTCCGAAGAATAGTAGTAACCGGATGGAAGGAGCGTCTTTTATTGAGAGTGTACTGCGACAAGTCCCCATACAGTTGAAGTTTTCCCAAGGGTTCTGCCGTATCAGAGGATGGTCTAGCCGCCTTAAGCAATGATTCTTTTATATGATAGAAGTGAACACTCATCAGAACATCTTTAGACGATCCCTCTGGGGCACCTCGGGCCTTAGGGATTCGATGAATTCGATCCAACAAAAGATCTGAGGAGCTGGCAGTAGGCAACAGTTTTTTGAAGATCTCCATAGTATAATCGTGGAGACTGCTGTTAGAGATCGAGTCGGGGACCCCTCTGAGTTTCAGATTGTTCCTGCGCGAGCGATCTTCCAAATCCGCTACTTTATCGCGCAAGAAATTCACTTCACCCTAAAGAGTATCATGGGAGTCTATCAACGAATTGTGTGAACCGACTACCTCGCCCATCTTAGTTTCCAGTTGATTTGTTCTCTCCCCCAGGTCATCGATGGAGCTCTGGCAGGATTTCAGCAGGGCTCTGAACTCAGATGTCACGTCATCCTTAAATTGATGTAGCAAAAGCTTCATACTGCCGATTGTTAAGGCTTCACCGTCTTCAAGACGCATTGAAGGGGATGCGTCACTGAAAGGGGGCTCAGAGGGCAAAAGAGAGGACCTCTTAGGCTGAGGAGAGGGGCCCACCCCAGGGGTTTCAGCTTCTGGGGGTTTGTTACGGAAAGAAGAGGGTTTGAAAAAGGCGACTTGATTGACCGTTTTGGAGGCTTTATTCTTCTTTGGAGCCATGGCTTCTGTTTTCATGGAGATTGGGCGGATGCGGTATTATGGTGGCACAGGTGTCTTCAATCTAGTAGTATAGCGACCCGGTGTAGGTATGTATTAGCTAAAATGGTTGCGGGGAGGCATTAGGAGGACATTGCAGCGAGAAAATCACATCTCAGTGCCGCACGGGCAGGGTGAGTGCACTAGATCGAGTAGCGATTCACGCCCCTGTCCGGGAGATATCAGTCGTAAAGATCAGCTCCTTTTCAGGTGTGCAGATATGTAATGTACTACGGAGCCAACCCCAGGATAACGGCTACCAGCGGACCAGTCAGCAGATGCACATCAACGGACCGTTTAAGCAAGTACTCTGGGTCGGTGTCTATAATGCGGCTCCAGATACAGGTCCCTAGGTGATACTGCTAATATGGTTGTATTGTGACCCCTCCGACTTCCAACTTTGAGCCACCTATTGCGGCCGTCCGCCGATGGTGAATGCGGGCTGCGGTTAGGAGGGTCAGGCCAGTGAGGCAGCTCACCAAATCCGGCGTCTCCGGGCCTCCTGTCCCGCACGTTGCTCCGGGGGTCCCGAGAGCTAAGATGGCCGCCGCACTGGAGCCTGTATAGAGAGGGGGGTCTTTTTCTCTCTGCACTGCTCTCCTTTGTGGGGCTGCACCCCTGGTTGCGGCTCAGCTGGCCCCGGGCCCTAGATATATGCGGGGGTGCCCGCAGAGCGGTTTAATTTGTGACTGGCAGGAGAGTGGAGGCCTCGGTCGGGCTGGCGGTCCTCCGTAGCAACGGCTTGGTTACACAAGGAGGGAGAGGTACAGCCACCCCCGTGGGATCCAGGCTTCAGGTCGCTCACCTTCGCTGGCCTTCGGACGCCTCCTCCGGGTCACCGCCGCCTCTCCTCCCGTCTCCCGTCTCCCAAGATGGCCGCCGCTCTTACTCCGGAGCCTGCGTCTCAGCTCCTTACACTTCTCGGATCCTCCTCGCCAGTCAGCGAGGGCCGCCCGGGAAGCTGCAGTGATGTCCCAGCAAGAGACAAGGTTCAGCTGTACTTCTCCGACGTCCCGGGCCGTCAGTCCACCAGGCTTGGGGATAGTTTAAAAATTTAGGCCCCGGCTTCTATGCAGCGAGTAGGCCGCAATCCGCGGGAGCCAGGAGACCGGCTCCCCGATTCCGCAGCTCCCACTCACTACTCTCCCCGCTGCCTTGGGTTAGCAAACAAGGCACTTAGGGGTGAAAAAGTTATTGCTGGAGCTGGCTTATATTAATGAAACTCCCAGATCCCTGGGAGCTCACTGAGAAAGCAGCTTGCTCCTTCAACCTCCTGGCCACGCCCCCCAATTAACTTGTTTTAAGTAAAATCTTTTTCATTCAAGCATACCTCTCACCAATTCCAGTTTTCAGAGGGTGATTTGTAGATGTCAAAGGGGATACGACCTCCTGAAAAAACTTATGTTGTGTGGCCACCTTAGGTGTTGGTTTGAGACAATCTTCGCCATGACCTAATTTGTTCCAATTTTCCAATAGAGAAGTTTGTGAGGTATGAAATTATAATGAATAATGCAACAAGAATATTAAAAGTCACCTTCATTTCTATGACCTGTATGAAATATCTTGGAGTATGGCCACTGAGCTCTTCTGTGACGTGCTGTTTTATAGCTAGTGGGGTGCACTATTACTTATATTATAAATTAGGAATATACATATGCATCAAGGAGCATAAAAGAAATTAACCTTTGTCATTACTATTTTCATAGTAAACTGTTTGTTTTTCCATACTTTATCTTTTAGAGATAAATCCCCTGATGGCTGAAATGCCAACGTGTTTATTTAAAATGCATAAATAGCAATAGACAGTTGAAACTCCTGGCACAGAAATTATTTATAAACTGGTATTGAAGATATGCAGCTGAAGAATGCACAGTGCAGTAAATAAAAACTGTTTGTGTTTTCTTCACCAGACTGTGCCGAGGTAAATTTGTATGATGGAAATAAATTTGTGTCCTCTTGCATTATTGAAGCTTTGTAGGTATACTCGCTTCAGCAATATGCTTAGTGATATTGAGGAAATTAATTATTGACTGTATTTTATAGAAATCTACCAGGTTGAAAAACGACATTACAGAGTATGCAGTGAACACGATTAGGATGAACGTGATAAAGTGATTATATATATATATATATATATTAAGAAACTTTAATTATAGATAATATGATTATGGAAATTTCATGGAACATTATGTAATCAGTGGCTGAAACCATTATGTGGCTGACTGATGACCTTATTTAAATTCAGAAGTTGTACTTGAGAGCTGCTATTGTACATTCACCCGTTACTAAATTGGCTGCTGCTACTGTATGTATTGTGTGGAAGTGACTAATAACTAACTAGTTGCTATACTTACGATAGAAATTACTTCAGGGTCAAGACACTTTTGAAAATAAACATTTGTATTGTTCTCACAAATACAGACTATAGGAGTGAGATACTTCTGGCATCACAAAGGTGCAGTAGTGCTCTTACGCTCTCACTGCACTATGGTCTTAGGTTCGATTCCCACCTAGGATAGTAGCGGATCTTGCTACGGACACACAGGATTTTTGCCAAGGGCACCGCCTTCCAGAGGGCGCTGCCGCCATAGCAAGAACCGCTACTGGTGCCCGCGGTCCTCGGTAGATGTGGTGCAGTACATAGCGCAATGAAGTGATGGGAGCGGCACATAGACACTAGGGGTCATGATTGACCTCTAGTGTCTATGCGGTGCTATGGGAGAGACGTCATGACGTCTCTCCCATAGATCAGAGGAGCGGTGCCGGCGGCCGGAGATGGAGGGCAGCAGCGGTCGGGAATCAGGAGCAGGATGGTGAGTATTAATCTATTTTTTTGTTTTTTGTAAGTGGTACAACTCTACTGGGGGCACAAACAAGGGCACAACTCTACAAGGGCCATAACGGACCACGCCCCTTTATGATGCCATGCCCCTATTTTCACCCGGGTCGCCACAAGGACTAGAACTGGCCCTGACCTAGGAGCAATATGTGTGGAGTTTGTATGTTCTCCCATTGTTGGCGTGAGTTTCCTTAAGGTGCTCCTGTTTTCTCCCACAATCCAAATATTCTCTGTAAAGCGCTGTGGAATATGTGTGCGCTATATAAATAACTGGAAATAAATAAATATGTAATGCAAGCTCCATTGGAGCAAGGACTGATGTGAATGACTATAAAGTGCTGCAAAATATAAATGTGCTATATATTTAATGGTTAATAAATAATAGTAAAATTCTGCTGCTGGAGAATAAAGTTTTCAACAAAGTATGGACTTTGATTAGTGCACCTTTTATTCCCTTTGTCCCCAGATCCCCAGTTATTTATGGGCTAAATTTACTGAAAAGTAGGTTGCAAAATCAGGTGTGTTTTGGATTTAATAATACTGTTTTTAATTTCAGGGTCAAACGTGCTTAGATTCAGTGAATTGGCAAAGCCGCCACTTAGTAAATCTAGTCCTGTGTCTCTCTCTCTCTGAACTGAGTGTCAGGGCTGGATTACTGCTCCCACTGAACTAAATGAACATTGGAACACTACAGAAGAAATGGCACGTTCTCTTCCTTAAATAGAGACCTGTAGGTCTTGTGGATCTGTGTGCACGCCAACAGTGGAGTGACTGTGAAGCAGGGTCTCTGCATTCCCAGGAGCACCATGGGTGAAGCTTCCACCAGGATTAGATGACTAAGGGTGGCCATTGATAGAGCTCTATTCATGTTTACATTACATTATGTTTACATTATATGCTATACAGTAAAGGGGGTACACACAGAGAGATGTATGCTTAATTTCTAAGCAATCTGACTAGATGCTTATAAATTAAGCACGGATCTCTCCATGTGTATGCCCCATAGCGATACCATCGCTATCGACGGTTGTAGATTGGCCTGCATGCAGCAACAATCTAGTTACATCGCTCACTTCCCCGCTGGGTGAAGTGAGCAAACCCCCGCCCTCCCTTGCTTAGCACACATCGCGCTGTGTGTTGAGCGGAGGGAGAGATGCATTCTGTGATAGATTGCTCAGCACACATCTCCCCATGTGTACCCCCCTTTAAGTACAACTACGGTACTATGCTGAATGTAAGTTAACCCCTGCTTAAAAATGCTTTGATTGCGGTATTTATTAAAGATGAGCGGTGTCACTTGTAGTATCCTGATCAGTGCTCAATATCTGCTGCATTGTTGTTACCAGTATGTATACTGTATCGTGCGACGTGTGTTATACACCTGGTGTTTTTATACATCCTGTAATCTGTACTGAACGATGTGTGAGTTACACCTGGGGATTATACACCCTGTATACTGTACTGTGCAACATTTGTGATACACCTGGTGATTATACACCCTGTACACTGTACTGAGCGATGTGTGAGATACACCTTGGGATTATACACCCTATATACTGTACTGTGTGATGTGTGAGATACACCTGGGGATAATACACCCTATATACTGTACTTTGTGATGTGTGAGATACACCTGGGGATTATACACCCTATATACTGTACTGTGTGATGTGTGTGATACACCTGGTAAATAATTATACACCCTGTATACTGTACTGTGCGACGTGTGTTATACACCTGGTGATTATACATCCTGTAATCTGTACTGAACGATGTGTGAGATACACCTGGTAATATCTGTGCTCAGTGTGCTGCATTGTGGTGACCACCAGTATATATAGTAGTACAGTACAGTAGGCCATTGCTGTATCTTGCAGCTCTGTGTCACTTCTAGCATCCTGATCAGTGCTTAATATCTGTGTTCAGTGTCAGTGCTGCATTGTGGTGACCAGTATACTACAGTACAATAGTCCAGTGCTGTTCTCGTTGCTCAGTATCAGTTCTCCGTAGTATCATCAGTGATCAGTATAATCAGTTCTCAGTATAATCAGTGCGCTGTTAGACGTGTGCCCGTTTTCCGCCATTAGTGCAGTGGGATTTAGACAATTGATGAAGTTATTGTGTCCCTGTTACAAAATCCCATCTAGATTCCACTTCACTAGGCAGGCGATAGCGAGATTTTACCAATTAATATCAGTGATTTATAATTATTAATTACAGTGATCTTGCCAAATAATTCCAGTGATTTTGTCATTTTCTTCCAGTGATTTGGACCAATAATACCATTGATTAGAACTAATAATTCCAGTGATTTTGTCATTTTCTTCCAGTGATTTGGACCAATAATACCACTGATTAGAACGAATAATTCCTGTGATATTGAAGTGTTTGTGTCGCTTAGCTTAGACGTCCAGCGACCACAGTGCACCTCTTTTTCTCTTTTCTTTGCATCATGTGCTGTTTGGGGCCAATTTTTTTAAGTGCCATCCTGTCTGACACTGCAGTGCCACTCAAAGATGGGCCAGGTGTTTGTGCCGCCCTCTTGGGTCGCTTAGCTTAGTCATCCAGTGACCTCGGTCCAAATTTTAGGACTAAAAATAGTATTGTGAGGTGTGAGGTGTTCAGAATAGACTGGAAATGAGTGGAAATTGTGGTTATTGAGGTTAATAATACTATAGGATCAAAATTACACCCAAATTCTATGATTTAAGCTGTTTTTGAGGGGTTTTTGAAAAAAAAACACCCGAATCCGACAAAAAATTTTCAGGGAGGTTTTGCCAAAACGCGTCCGAATCCAAAACACGGCTGCGGAACCGAATCCAAAACCAAAACACAAAACCCGAAAAATTTCCGGTGCACATCTCTAGTATTTATATTTACCTTTTTGCCTAAATATTAACGTATAATTTCTTAATACCCCTTTTGCATTAACACATTTTATAATATCAATATATCTATTGGATATTTACCTACACTACGTGTGAATTGTGTTATCATGTTCCTGTCATTGATAAGATAGCACAAGGGGTCCGATAATTGCAATCATATTAGGACAATTTATTACCACACAGCACATTAAACTCTAACCCCAAAATTGCAGACAGCCTCATTATGGGGTCTATTTACCTAAGCCTTGGAGAGAGACAACGTGGAGAGAGATAAAGTATCAACCAACCAGCTCCTGTCATTTTTCAAACATAATATTAGTCTGGTACAAGGGCGTAGCTACCATAGGTGCAGGCAATGCAGCTGCTATGGGGCCCAGAGCTGAGAGGGGCCCACCTTCCCTGCCACAGTTACATGTGTTATATACATTTTTCCCAATTGGGTGGTACGTAGGGGTCCTTTCAAACTTTTTACTTGCGGTATATCTAGGTATGCCCCTGGACCTGCTCATTGTAGTGTGGTGTAAAATGAACTGGCGGGCATTATAATGTTATATAATATGAACCAGGGCACTGTAATGAGGCACAATATGAATGGGGAGCACTATATATCATAATGTGAATAGGGGGTTCTGTGTGGCATAATGTGTACTGGCAGCTCTTAAATGTGACATAGGGTGAACTTAAGCACTACTGTGATTAATAAAAGAAACTAAGGCACTACTATGGGGCATATAATTAACAATTGCTGCAGAGAAGTGTCTCTCTAGAAGCATTGGGATGGAGGCCCATTCAAAATGTTGCTATGGGGCCCACAAAGTTATGGCTACGCCCCTGGTCTGGTGACCTTCAGTAGGCAGCAGGGTTCACATAGTGTAGTGCTCTCTCAGAACTTCTATGTGTGCTCAGTCGTAAGGGCCCATTTATCAAACAATATTTGCAGGCGGTTAGCCTCAGATATTTTAGGGGTATATTCATGAAGCAGTGAAAAGTATGGAGAAGTGAGCTAGTGCAGAAGTTGCTCATGGCAACCAATCAGCATTGAAGTAACATTTATAATTTGCATATTATACAATTGTATGGAGCAGCTGATTGGTTGCCATGGGCAACTTCTCCACAGGCTAACTTCTCCACTCTTTTCACTGCTTCATGAATAAGACCCCTCAGTATCCTTTAAATGTAGGTAGGAGGGACCAGTGCCATAACTAGACATTTTAGCGCTGTGTGCAAGAAACAACATCTGCGCCCCCCCCCCCATATCACATACAAAACAGGGCCAGTGCACACTTTAGGCGCGCGCCAAAAATATAGGGGTGATGGCTTCCTGGAGAAGATCAAAAAATAATACCAATTCATATTACAGGTTGAGTATCCCATATCCAGATTCCAAATATTCCGAAATACGGAATATTCCGAAATACGGACTTTTTTGAGTGAGACTGAGATAGTGAAACCTTTGTTTTTTGGTGGCTCAATGTACACAAACTTTGTTTAATACTCAAAGTTATTAAAAATATTGTATTAAATGACCTTCAGGCTGTGTGTATAAGGTGTATATGAAACATAAATTAATTGTGTGAATGTACACACACTTTGTTTAATGCACAAAGTTATAAAAAATATTGGCTAAAATGACCTTCAGGCTGTGTGTATAAGGTGTATATGAAACATAAATGCATTCTGTGCTTAGATTTAGGTCCCATCGCCATGCTATCTCATTATGGTATGCAATTATTCCAAAATACGGAAAAATCCGATATCCAAAATGCCTCTGGTCCCAAGCATTTTGGATAAGGGATACTCAACCTGTACGCTGTACAGAAGTCTCCATTATTCAATTTATGCTCCACAGTAGCGCCACTTACACACATTACACCAGGTACAGCCCCTGTTACACATTGCGGCAGGTAGAGCCACTGTCACACACAGTATTACGCCAGGTAGAGTCCCATTTACACATTACTCCAGGTAGAGTCCTCTTTTACACTGTACAGCAAGCAGAGTCTCCTTTTTACACAGTACGGCAGGCAGAGTCTCCCTTTTACACAGTACGGCAGGCAGAGTCTCCCTTTTACACAGTACAGCAGGCAGAGTCCCCTTCTGGTGTTACAGTGCTGTGCAGCTGTGGCCAGCAATGCCCGATCCCACCCCATCCCCACTGCTGGAGCTTATAGCCACCCCATCCCCACTGCCGAAGCTTATACCCACTCCATCCAACTGCCAGAGCTTATACCCACCCCATCCCTACTGCCGGAGCGTATACCCACCCTATCTCCACTGCCGGAGCCCAGACACGCCCTCCACCTGATGGGATGTTAAACTGAGCCGTGGGCAATACTGCCCGATCTCCCCACCCATGCTGCCACCGCCGGAGTATATAGTGACAGTGAGCCGCGCAGACTATAAAGCCCGATCACCCTCCCCATCACCCCTGTCCGCCGGAGTTACATTAAGTGCTGACAACTCCCTTCCCTTCAGGACAGTGAGCCCACGGCTGCCCTCAGCTGCACAGCACACCGAAACTATGGGTGTTGCCGGCAGTACTGCGCCCACAGTGCATATGCGCGGTGTGCAAGGAACCGCTGGCACACACCTAGTTATGGTTTTAGGAGGGACCACAGAAGAAATCTCCGATACCTGCTGTGATCCCTCCATTTGTGCCTACAGCAGCATCCTCCATAGGTTTTGCGACATTGCCAGATTTACCAATATCCGGGCATATCTAGGGAGAGCATAATATCCCTTTAATCTGGGACACCTATGATTTACACAGGTTCTGTGGCTGGCTAGACTCTAGCTTGAATTTCACCTGGTTTTAGCCAGCCACAGAACCTGTGTAAATCATAGGTGTCCCAGATTAAAGGGATATTATGCTCACCCTAGCCATATCTACTGTATGGTGGGTGCAGAATGTGCATTGTACATGGGCACCTGGATCCAGGGGGCCCGCATGACACACCCTGCACCCATACAAGATACTTACTTTTCTGTCTGTGCCACAGAAATCACTGGGAAAATAGCACAGAGAGTGAGGAAGTGGTCTATGAGAAAACTGTACACAGACACTCTTCTCTGATAAAACGCCTCTAGATTAAAGCCTAGTACTCCATGTGATCCCGTTAGGAGCCTGAAGACTATGCACACATGAAATAAAGTTTTAAAGTTGTAAGCAGGGCCGGCTCCAGGCCTACTAGCGCCCAGAGTGAGAAAATTTTGAAGAGCACCCACCCCATGCGCTCACTCTTGGAAAAGTAGGCAAGGCCTCGCAACTTTATATTATCAAACTGTAACTAAATATATTTTCATCCCCCCTCTACACACAATTAGCAGCCTTGCACATAATGCCCACAGTAATGTTCCTTACAAATAAATGTCTCCAGTATAGTGTCAGATAAACATAATGACCCCAGTAGTGCAATGCCAGATACACATACGCCCCCAGTAGTGCCAAATACACATACACCCACAGTAGTGCCAGATACACATTATATGCCCCCAGCAGTGCCAGATACACATATGACCCCAGTAGTGCAATGCCAGATACACATTATATGCCCCCACAGTACCATATACACATAATATGCCCCCATAGTGACAGATACACATAATGGGGGTCATTCCGAGTTGTTCGCTCGTTGCCGATTTTCGCTATACTGCGATTAGTCGCTTACTGCACATGCGCAAGGTTCGCAGAGCGCATGCGCTTAGTTATTTTACACAAAAGTTAGGTATTTTACTCATGGCATAACGAAGCTTTTTCATCGCTGTGCTGATCATAGTGTGATTGACAGGAAGTGGGTGTTTCTGGACGGAAACTGGTCGTTTTATGGGAGTGTGCGGAAAAACGCAGGCGTTCGAGTTGCAAAATGCAGGATTGGCTGGAGAAACAGGGGAGTGGTTGGGCAAACGCTGGGTGTGTTTGTGACGTCAAACCAGGAATGAAAAGGACTGAGCTGGTCGCAATGGCTGAGTAAGTCTGGAGCTACTCAGAAACTGCTAAGAAATTTCTATTCGCAATTCTGCTAATCTTTCGTTCGCAATTCTGCTAAGCTAAGATACACTCCCAGAGGGCGGCGGCTTAGCGTGTGCAATGCTGCTAAAAGCAGCTAGCGAGCGAACAACTCGGAATCACCCCCAATATGCCCTCACAGTGCCAGATACACATTATATGCCCCCACATTGTCAGATACACCAGCAGTGCCAGATACACATATGCCCCCAGCAGTGCCAGATACATATATGCCCCCAGCAGTGGCAGATACATATATGCCCCCAGATGTGCAGTGCTGGATACACATTATATGCCCCCACAGTGCCAGATACACATAATATGCCCTCACAGTGTCAGATACACATAATATACCCCAACAGTGTCAGATACACATTATGTGCCCCCACATTGCCAGATACACATAATATGCCCCCATAGTGTCAGATACACATAATATGCCCCCAAAGTGTCAAATAGACATGTGTCCCCACAGTGCCAGAAACACATGATATTCCTCCAGTGTCAGATACACATAATATGCCCCCACAGTGTCAGATACACATAATATGCAACCACAGTGTCAGATACACATAATATGCAACCACAGTGTCAGATACACATGCCCACCACAGTGTCAGATACACATGCCCACCAGTGTCAGATACATGTGCCCACAACATTGTCAGATACACATGTGCACCACATTGTCAGATACACGTGTTCACCACAGTGTCAGATACACATGCCCACCACAGTGCCAGATACACAAGCTCCCCACAGTGCCAGATACCCCATAGTGTCAGATACACGTGCCCACCACAGTGTTAGATACACGTGCCCACCACATTGTCAGATACATGTGCCCACCACATTGTCAGATACACGTGCCCACCACAGTGTCAGATACACATGCCCACCACAGTGCCAGATACACATGCTCACCACAGTGCCAGATACACATGCCCCCCACAGTGCCAGATATATGTGCCCACCACAGTGTCAGATACACATGCCCACCACAGTGTCAGATACACATGCCCCCCACAGTGTCAGATACACATGCCCCCACAGTGTCAGATACACGTGCCCCCACAGTGCCAGATCCATGTGCTCCCCACAGTGCCAAATACACGTGCAACCCACAGTGTCAGATACACATGTCCCCACAGTGCAAGATACACGGGCCTCCCACAGTGTCAGATACACAAGGCCCCACAGTGGCATATACACAGGCCCACCACAGTGTCAGATACACTTGCCCCCTGTGGTGCTGCGCACCGCCGCCAGCCTCTCTAGCTGCTCCGGCTGCTGCCTCCGCCACCTCTGCCGCCTCCGCCACCTCCGTCGTCACATTGCAATAACCCCGTTCGGCTCATTGCAGGGGCGGAACGTCGATAATGGTGGCAAGTCGGCTGCATTTTCTGGGCCGCTGCATGTTGTACATCATGCCACACATCACACCGACACTAATCACATATGCACTAACATATGCGATTAGTACCACAAAGGACAGCTCTCCTGATAAGAGCTGCCCTTTGTGATGGCCTCCGGTCCCTGAACTTCCAGGTTTTTGACCCAGGCACATGCACAGTGACACATCGACCATGGGACATGGTGGGAGGGGTACGGTATGGTATACCGGTGGTCGGGATACTGGCAATCATATGACCGACAGTGGCATTCCGACACCAGATGGGTAAGTATTGTACCCCTCCCCATTCCTCTACACTAACTCTAACCCTCTGGGGACGGCAGCTATGGCTAACCCTTCAAGAGTGTCAGCTACGGCAAACCCTTTCAGGATATCGACTACAGCTAACCTTCAGGGAGTGGTGGCTATGGCAAACCACCCCCTAGTGCCTAACCCTAACCCCCATCCCTAGTACCTAACCTTCCCACCTCAGGCCCTAACCCGTACCCCAATAACTACCTTCATAGATTTTGTCTGTTAGTGTTCCGGTGCCAGCCCCTTGAATGGTGTTGGGATTCCGGTGTCAGTCACATGATCACCTGCATTCTGACCGCCGGGATGCTGGGAGGGATCTGATTGGATGCCTCTGACAGCACCAATGCAGAAAAAAGATGCCCATAGGCTTCTATAGGGTATTTCCAGCTAAAGCTAGCGTTACCTTCCACATCGGAAACCCGGCAGCAGCGGGGCTTTAGTATATATGGAAAATGTGTTAAAACCCAGAAAAAGTACTTCCTGCCCACAGTATCTTCTTATCTGTCTTGGCTCCAAAGCCATTTATGTTAAAATGTTTGTTTGCTTTACACTGTAAATAACCTTTGTTGTTCCCAGCCAGAGGCACACGAGATGAAAATACAGAAACTTTGGCTTCAGATTTGCACAAAGAGAAAAGGATTGGATGGTTTAGCTTACTGTGCTTATTATATATTAAAAATAACAAACATGATTACTATCAGGACCTGATCAACCAATAGCCTGGAGCGCAAAGTCCTGGGGGGACGCAGCGGGTGCGGACATCATGAAGTCACGCGCATTGCCAGGGATCCTGCAGCTGCACAGTTATTGTGATCAATGATCCAATTCCCACCTCCAGCACAACGGTCAGCGGCTGGTGATGCTGCTTATCACGACCCACGGCTGTGATGCTAATACTAGCGGTTGCCAGCTGTGGCTCAGTCTGCAGTTTCGAACTGGAATGAACTGTCAGTTCATTTGCCACCACTGGCTTCCCCCTCACTATGCGCAGCACGTGTGACGTGACGTGATGAAGTCACGTTGCGCGCCTGCCTCTGGCCTGTGCTGTGCGTGAAACTGCTGCTGCAAGGGAGGTGGAGGAGCAATGTGCTACTCTTCCCAGGCCTGTCTGGGCTGGCGCAGGCATAATATGATCTTCATCAACTTGCAGCCAGGCCAGCATTGACTCGAGCAGCAGCCTGCTGCCAGTGTGACCTGTCAGAAGTAACATGTACTAGTCCCAGGCAGCGTAACTTCTGTAAGTAAACAGATGCAGCAGCAGCCTGCAGGGGAAAGAGAGACAGGAGGCAGGGGGAGATATATAAGTAAAATTAAATTAATGTGTAGGAGGATCAGGATGATAGGATTATAAAAAACATATATGTTTTTAAAAAAATGCAATTTGTATCGGCAAACAATAATTGAATCTGTGGTAAATTCTGACACTTAATTTCAGATTTTTATCTGTATATGAGCAAAAAAAAAAAAATCTATATAAAAAACTGATGGTGGTGGTGGTGGTGGTGGGGTCTTCTTCTGTATTAGCCTAAGGTGGCTGGAACCTTTAATCAGGTCCACATTACTATTATCTATATATTAATAGCAGAAAAAGTGAGAGTTATGGTAGACTTATCATTGTTAACTCTCTTTCTACGAATTACATAGGGTCCACAGGGCAACATCAGGGGGTGTAGAGATGGATCTGGATTCAGACACCAACAGGTTGAAGCTTTAGCTGTCCCAGGATGCATTGGGGCCCTCCTCTATAACCCCTCCTCCAGGCACTGTGAGCTCAGTTTTGTTAACCAGTCCAATGCAGGAAGCGGGCAAGAGAAAAGGAAGATGTTAGTCACATAAAAATACATAGGTACCAGTGGCTAATGCCATACAAACCCAAAGAAGCTTAGGTGCATCAGGTTGGGCACTCTGTGGACCCTATGTACTTCACAGAAAGAGAGTTAACAATGGTAAGTCTACCCTAACTCTGCAGCAGTGTACATAGGGTTTCCACAGGGAAACACTGGGCATTTCCTAAAGCAGTACTCAAGGGAGGGGATGCCCTGAGCGGATGTGAGAATCCGGTATTCAAAAGAAGCATCCTGGGAGGCAAAGGTACCAAAGGCAAAGAACTTAAGAAACGTGTTTATTATTATTATTATTATCCTTTATTTATATGGCGCCACAAGGGTTCCGCAGTGCCCAGTTACAGAGTACATAAACAAATAATCAGACAGGAAAACAGCAACTTACAGTTGACGAAAATATAGGACAAGTACAGGGTAAATAAACATAGCTACATCAGCAGATGACACTGGAATATGTATCAGATGGCAGAAGACTGCTGGATTTAGTGCAGTTGAAGATTATTAAAGTAAGAAAAAGGATAAGCACATGAGGGAAGAGGTCCCTACTCGTGAGATCTTACATTCTAAAAGGGAGGGGTAGACAGACAGTGGTGACACAGACGGGGTACATAGAGAGCGTGGAACAGAGGGGTAGGATGAGATTTGGCTGGGTTTGGTGAAGAAGTGGGTCTTGAGAGCCCGTTTGAAGTTTTGTAGAGAGGTGGAGAGTCTGGGGGGGAGAGGAAGGAAATTCCAGAGAAGTGGTGCAGCACGTGAAAAATCTTGGAGGTAGGAGTGGGAGGAAGTAATCCGTAGGCAGGAGAGTCGGATTGCATTAGCAGAGCGAAGAGGATGGGTGGGAGTGTAAAGGGAGATAAGGTCAGAAATGTAGATGGGAGAGGAGTGGGTGAGGACATTCTAAGTGAGTGTGAGAAGCTTGAAATGGATTCTGAAAGGGAAGGGGAGCCAGTGAAGGTCTTGTAAGAGAGGAGAGGTGGACGTAGTGCGTTTGTTAAGGAAAATGAGCCGGGCAGCAGCATTGAGGATAGATTGGAGTGGAGAGAGGTATTTGTCAGAAATGCCAGTCAGGAGGAGATTACAGTAGTCCAGTATTGAGATGACCAGTGAGTGCATAAGAGTCTTAGTAGCATCCTGGGTCAGAAAGGGTCTGATCCTGGAAATATTTTTTAGATGAAAATGGCAGGTTTGTGAGAGGTGCTGAATGTGTGGTTTGAAGGAGAGGGAGGAGTCAAGGATTACTCCAAGACAGTGTACTTGGGGGCAAGAGGAGATAGTAGTGCCATCAATAGATAATGAGATTGTAGGAGGTGAGGTTATGCGGGAGGGAGGGAAGATGATCAGCTCGGATTTAGACATGTTAAGTTTAACAAAGGCTGGGACATCCAAACAGCGATAGCAGAGAGACAGTTGGAGATACAAGTGAGGAGAGCAGGGCAGAGGTCTGGAAAGGAAAGATAGATTTGAGTGTCATCAGCATAGAGATGATATTGGAAACCAAAAGAACTAATGAGCTTACCTAGTGAGGACGTATAGAGAGAGAAAAGAAGAGGACAAAGGACAGAACCTTGGGGTACACCTACAGTTAGTGGAAGTGAGGGAGAGGTGGAGTCATGAGAGGAGACAGAGAATGAACAGTCAGAGAGGTAGGAAGACAGCCAAGAGAGGGCAGTATCACACAGACCAATGGAGTGAAGGATTTGCAGTAGGAGAGGATGGTCCACAGTGTCAAAAGCAGCAGAAAGATCAAGTAGAATAAGTAGAGCGTAATGTCCCTTAGATATAGCAGCATGGAGGTCATTGCATACTTTTGTAAGGGCAGTTTCAGTGGAGTGGAGAGGACGGAAGCCAGATTGGAATGTGTCAAGCAGTGAGTGTGAGGAAAGAAAGGAAGTAAGGCGGTTGTAGATAATACGCTCAAGGAGTTTGGAGGCAAAAGGGAGGAGAGAGATGAGTCGATAGAGAGAGTGTTTGGATCAAGGGTAGGTTTTTTAAGAATAGGAGAGATAAGTGCATGCTTGAAGGCAGAGGGGACAGTGCCTGATGAGAGGGAGAAATTGAGAAGGTGGGAAAGATGGGAACAGGCAGAAGGAGAGAGGTAGTGGAGGAGGCGGGAGGGGATAGGGTCAAGTGGGGAGGTGGTGAGGGGACAGGAACGAATGAGGGCCAAGACTTCCTCACCAGATGCATGGGAGAAAGATGGGGAGGGGAGAAAGAGGGATGGGGAGGGGTGGTAAGGGATGGGAGGAGGCTGGTTACTGATGGTCTGGTGTGATGTGATGTCCTTACGTATGGAGTCAATTTTGGATGTGAAGAAAGTGGCAAAGTCAAGAGCAGAGAGTGAGGAAGGGAGATGAGGTGGAGGTGGGCAGGAGGAAGTTGAGAGTGGCAAATAGGCGCCGGGGGTTGGAAGACTGGGAAATGATGAGGTTCTTGAAGTATGACTGTTTAGCAAGAGAAAGGGCAGCACTGAAGGATGAGAGCATAAGTTTGAAATGGAGGAAGTCTGCCTTAGAGCGTGATTTCCTCCAGTGTCGCTCAGCAGTATGTGAGCATTTTTGCAGATATCTGGTGCATTTGGTGTGCCAGGGATGAGGTGTTAATATGCGAGGGTGAATAGTGGTTGGTGGAGCCACAGAGTCAAGAGCAGAAGTAAGGGATGCATTGTATATGGAAGTGGCTTGTTCAGGGCATGAGAGAGAGAATAGGAGAGATAAGTGAGTTTAACAGGGAGGAAAGGAATGTGGTGTCAATAGCCTCAATGTTACACTTAGTGATGTAGCATTAGGAGGTAGAGATGGGGAAGCAAAGAGAGATCGGTTAAAGGAGAGCAGGTGGTGGTCAGAGAGGAAAAATGGGGAGATGCAAAAATCAGAAATATCACAGCGGTGAGTGAAGACTAGATCCAGTGAGCTCCCATTCACATGGGAGGGTGAGGAGGTTCACTGGGAGAGACCAAGTGAAGAGGTGTTGGTTAAGGAGTTTAGAGGCAGGGGATTGTGTGGGGATGTCGATAGGGATGTTGAAATCACCTAGGATAATGGAGGGAATGTCAGAAGAGAGGAAGTGAGGAAGCCAGGAAGCAAAGTTGTCAATGAATTTGGAAGCAATGCCAGGGGGGCGGTAAATGACAGCTACTCTAAGATGGACTGGTTGAAAGAGGTGTATAGCATGGACCTCAAATGTAAAGAATGTAAGGGACGGTTCTGGTGGTATGAGTTGGTAGGAGTAACTAGAAGGTAAAAGGACCCCAACACCACCCCCATGGCGACCCCCAGGTCGGGTTGTGTGTGTGAATGCGAGGACCCAGCAGAGAGAGCAGCAGGAGAAGTAAAGTCAGAGGGAGTAATCCAAGTTTCAGTAATGGCTAGTAGGTGCAGGGAGTTGGAAATTAAAAGGTAATGAGTGGGGACCAGTTTGTTACAAATAGATCTGGCATTCCAGAGGGCACAGGATAGGGGGTATGATTTTGTGTGAAAGATGTGAATGAGATTATCAGGTTTGCTGTAGCGATAAGGTGAGCTTAACTTTGAGGGCAGGGATGATGAGAGAGTAGTGATGGTGCGGGTGCCTGAGCTAGGAGGGGAAACTGCAGGAGGTGGGCAGGGGGGGAGTTCAGTGTAATGTGGATGGGGGTGTGGGGAGGTGACAGGGAAGAGAGGGAAGGAGCAGGGTTGAGTTGTGGGGTAGCAGGACCATGGGGCAGAGGTGAGTGAAAGTGGGGTAACAGGAAAGGAAGGGAAAGGAAAAAGAGAGATGGAGGGGATAGAGGAGGAGGTGTAGGAGACTAGGGGGGAAGGATAAAGATACATGATTAGGTAGACACTGAGTGATGTGGGGAGTAGAAGAAAACCTTGACATAGTATTAAGTAGGTAAATAGGTTGAGGGAAACTGGAAGTAGGAGTGGAGGCTGTAAGGCAGGGGTGGGGAACCTTTTTTCTACCGAGGGCCATTTGGATATCTATAAAATCCTTCGGGGGCCATACAAGTCTGCCCCCGCGCGCGCCAAAAAAAATGGGTGTGGCCAGTTAAAATGGGACGTGATACACATATGCCCCCAATAGTGCAGTGCCAGATCCACAATTGCCCCCACAGTGCCAGGTATACAAATGCCCCTCACAGTGCCAGGTATACAGATGCCCCCACAGTGCCAGGCCCACAGTGCCAGGCATACAAATGCCCCTCACAGTGCCAGGCATACAGATGCCCCCACAGTGCCAGGTATACAAATGCCCCCACAGTGCCAGGTACACAGATGTCCCCACAGTGCCAGGAATACAGATGCCCCTACAGTGCCAGGTATACAAATGCCCCTCAGTGCCAGGTATACAGATGTCCCCACAGTGCCTGGTATACAAATGCCCCTGACAGTGCCAGGTATACAGATGACCCCACAGTGCCAGGCATACAAATGCCCCTCACAGTGCCAGGCATACAGATGCCCCCACCGTGCCAGGTATACAAATGCCCCCACAGTGCCAGGTATACAAATGCCCCTCACAGTGCCAGGTATACAGATGCCCCCACAGTGCCAGGTATACAAATGCCCCTCACAGTGCCAGGTATACAGATGCCCCCACAGTGCCAGGTATACAGATGCCCCCACAGTGCTAGGTATACAAATGCCCCTCACAGTGCCAGGTATACAGATGTCCCCACAGTGCCAGGTATACAGATGCCCCCACAGTGCCAGGTACACAGATGACCCCCACAGTGCCAGGTATACAGATGCCCCCCCGTTTCCCAACCCCCCCCCGTCCCGCTTACCGCTCCTTTCTGTGTGTACACGGAGGAGAGCGCGGCTATGTTGGGCGGCGGTGTGTAAGACTTGAAACCAGCCGCCGGTTCGAGAGCCAATCAGAGCTCGCGGACCGGCAGCCGTGGCTCCTGATTGGCTGCCGGTCCGCGAGCTCTGATTGGCTCACAAACCGGCGGCTGGTTTCAAGTCCTACACGCCGCCGCCGCCCGACAATAGCCTTGATCCGAGGCACCAACAGGCTCAAAGCTTTGACTGTTCCCAAGATGCACAGCGCCGCCTCCTCTATAACCCCACCTCTGTGCACAGGAGCTCAGTTTCGTTAACCAGCCCAATGCAGTAGCAGTAGCAGGTACTAGAGACTACAATCGCTCGTAGCCAATTACACCACACACTCACCACAGGAGAGGGTGTCAGCGGCTATGCCACACCAACCCAAAGAAGCTAAGTGTGTCAGGGTGGGCGCCTTGTGAAGCCCAGTGTACCTCGCAGAAAGAGATTTAACAATGGTAAGTTCTTACCATAAATCTCGTTTTCTGCTGCGGGGTACACTGGGCTCCACAAGGATTAACATCGGGGATGTCCTAAAGCAGTTCCTTATGGGAGGAGATGCACTATAGCGGGCACAAGAACCTGGCGTCCAAAGGAAGCATCCTGGGAGGCGGAAGTATCGAAGGCATAGAATCTTATAAACGTGTTCCCTGAGGACCACGTAGCCACCTTGCACAATATTTCAAGGGTCGCACCATGGTGGGCTGCCAAAGAAGGTCCAACCGACCGAGTAGAATGGGCTTTGATGGTAGCAGGAGCTGGACAACCAGCCTGTACATAAGCATGTGCAATCACCATTCTAATCCATCTGGCTAGGGTCTGCTTGGAAGCAGGCCAGCCACGTTTGTGAATACCAAACAGTACAAACAATCAGATTTCCTAATGGAAGATATTCTCTTCACGTAGATACGGAGAGCCCGTACCACATCCAAAGACCGCTCTTTGGAAGACAACTCAGGAGAATTAAAGGCCGGAACCTCCTGGTTAAGGTGGAAGGAAGACACCACCTTGGGTAAATAACCCGGTCGCGTTCTAAGAACTGCCCGATCATGATGAAAAATCAAATGGGGGGACTTACAGGATAAGGCACCCAAGTCCGAAACCCTTCTAGCTGAAGCAATAGCTAGCAAATATAGCACCTTAAGGGAGAGCCACTTAAGGTCAGTAGAGGCAAGAGGTTCAAATTGAGACTCTTGCAAGGCCTCCAGCACCACCGACAGATCCCAAGGGGCCACAGGAGGTACATAAGGAGGCTGAATCCGCAACATGCCCTGAGTGAATGTATGAACATCAGGTAGGGCAGCAATTTTTCTCTGAAACCAAACCGACAAGGCAGAAATGTGAACCTTGAGGGAGGCCTGACGAAGACCTAAGTCCAGGCCCTGTTGTAGGAAGGCCAACAGTTTGGCCGTGCTAAACTTGAAAACGTCATGATTGTGAGATGCACACCAAGTAAAGTAAGCATTCCAGACCCTATGGTAAATCCGAGCAGAAGCCAGCTTACGGGCCTTCAACATAGTTTGAACAACTGCCTAAGAAAAACCCTTGGCCCTCAGGACGGAAGCTTCAAAAGCCATGCTGTCAAAGCCAGACGGGCCAAGTCCTGGAAAACACAAGGGCCCTGAACGAGGAAGTCTGGTCGTTGTGGAAGTAGAAGGGGACGATCTAGCGAGAGGCCCTGTAGATCGGAGAAACAGTGCCGTCTGGGCCACGCTGGAGCGATCAGAAGTAGGTTTCCTCCTTCTTGCTTGAACTTCCGTATTACTCTGGGCAGTAGTGACACCAGAGGGGACACATACGGCAGCTGAAAGTTCCATGGGATTGACAGAGCATCCACGAACGCTGCTTGAGGATCCTTTGTCCTTGCTCCGAAGACCGGAACCTTGTGATTGTGTCGAGACGCCATCAGGTCCACATCTGGAAGGCCCCACTTGTCAATGAGAAGTTGAAACACCTCTGGATGGAGGCTCCATTCTCCGGCGTGTACGTCCTGACGACTGAGAAAGTCTGCTTCCCAGTTTAGGAACCCCGGAATGAACACTGCGGATATGGGCGGCAGATGGCATTCTGCCCACTGAAGAATCCGTGATACTTCCCTCATTGCCATGCGGCTTTGAGTGCCGCCTTGATGATTGATGTATGCCACCGTGGTGGCGTTGTCCGATTGTACTTGAACAGTTCTGTTCTGTATTAGATGCTGGGCCATTGTCAATGCATTGAACACTGCCCGCAGTTCCAGAATATTTATCGGGAGTAGAAACTCCTCTTTGGTCCACTGGCCCTGAAGAGAGTGTTGTTCCAACACCGCGCCCCAACCTCTCAGACTGGTATCCGTCGTCAGCAGGACCCAGTTGGATATCCAGAAGGGACGTCCCCTGCTCAATCGTAGGTCCTGAAGCCACCAGCTCAGTGACAGACGGACCTCAGGAGACAAGGAGATCATGTGAGATCTGATCTGGTGAGGCAGGCCATCCCACTTGGTCAGAATTAACTTCTGCAGAGGGCGTGAATGGAATTGAGCATACTCCACCATGTCGAAAGCCGACACCATGAGACCTAGCACTTGCATTGACGAATGTATCGACACATGTGATTGAGATAGGAAGCATTGAATCCTGTCCTGAAGCTTCAGGACTTTCTCCTGAGACAAGAACAACCGTTTGTTGCGAGTGTCCAATAACGCTCCCAGGTGTACCATGGTCCGAGCAGGAACCAGGGAGGATTTCTTACAGTTGATCAGCCACCCGTGGGCTATCATGAACTGGACCGTCAGATCTAGATGACACAGGAGAAGTTCTGGGGAATTTGCCAGGGTCAACAAATCGTCCAAGTACGGTAGGATCCTGACCCTTTGACGGCGGAGTGTAGCCGTCATGACCGCCATTACATTGGTGAAAACTCGGGGAACCATTGTCAAACCAAAGGGTAACGCCCGAAATTGGTAATGAAGATTGCCCACCGCAAACCTGAGGTACTGCTGATGAGACACTGCAATAGGAATATGCAGGTAGGCATCCTGTATGTTCAGGGAGAACATATAGTCCCCAGGCTCCAAGGCCAGAACAATAGAGCGCAGAGTTTCCATCCGAAACTTGGAGACCTGCACATATTTGTTCAAGGACTTCAGATTGAGAATGGGCCGTGAGGACCCGTTCGGTTTCGGGACCAGAAACAGCGGTGAATAGTACCCCTTGCCTCACTTACTACCACTTCTGTGGTCAGGAGGGAATGTACCACCGAATGCAGAGTGTTTGTTGGGTCCAGAGGAACATCTGTCAGGCAAAATCGATGAGGGGGATGATTCTTGAAGGGTACAGCTTAACCTCGAGTGACGACTTCCCTTACCCAGGCATCGGAAGTGGTCTTCAACCATTCCTGGGCAAAGCCTAGAAGTCGGCCCAACACCCTGGGCTCCCCCAGAGGGAGGCCCACCCCATCATGCAGCAGGCTTGTCAGTTTTGGAAGCGGGCTGACGGGCAGCCCTGGCTCGCTTCGGTCTGGGCATGGCAGGTCTGGAAGCACGAGCTTGCTTTGGGTACGCCTGACCTTTTGCTTTACCTGGAGGACGAAAGGGCAGAGGAAAAGTAATTTTAGCCTTCTGCGTGGAAGGAGCCGTACTAGGTAGGCAAGCTGTTTTAGCAGTAGCCAGATCAGCCACAATCTTATTGAGGTCTTCTCCAAAGAGAATGTCTCCCTTGAAAGGAAGCACCTCCAGGGTTTTCATGGAATCCATATCCACCAACCAGGATCTCAGCCAAAGGATACGTCTGGCCAAGACGGACATAGTAGCAGCCTTGGCCACCAGCACTCCGGCATCGGAGGCTGCCTCCTTAAGTACAGAGAAGCCGTGGTAATATATGAGAGACATTGTCGAGCATGCTCAGATGCATTAGAAGGCAGCTCCGCCTCTAGCTCCTGAGCCCACGCCTCAACAACTTCAGCAGCCCAAGTTGCTGCAATGTTTGGCCGATGCACAGCCCCCGCTAGGGTGTAAATCACTTTCAAACAACCCTCCACACGTCTATCCGACGGTTCCTTCAGAGAGGTGACGGTAGTTATTGGCAGAGCAGAGGAAACTACCATGCGTGCAACATGAGAATCTACAGGCGGAGGAGTTTCCCAATTTTTACATAGCTCTGCAGAGAGAGGATAGCGAGCCAACAGTCTCTTATTCGGTGTGAATTTCATCCCCGGATTTTCCCAGGACTCCTGACGTATGTCAGCCAGGTGTTGAGAATGAGGTAAAACTTGTTTAACCACCTTCTTACGTTTAAATCTGTCCAGCTTTTTAGAGACAACCTCCGGCTCAGGTTCATCAGAGACCTGAAGAATGAGCCTGATAGCCTCAATCAAATCAGGGACATCCACCATCGACTTCCCTTCCCCATCAGAAGCATCTGAGTCAGTGTCTGCCGGGTCAGTATATGCACCATCCTTCTCAGAGGATGTGTCCGGGATAGCAGTGGATTGTGAGGAGGTAATGGCCCGTTTAGAAGACGTCTTAGTCTTAGGTGGGCGAGAATGAGATTTAAATTTAGTCAGTGACCGGTTCAATTGCTGTAACTGAGTGGAGATTTGATCGGCCCATGGCGGATTAATTGCAGGGACCATAACCTGCTGCATTGGCACAGGTGGTCCCACAGGGGGCACCAGTTTAGTTACAAGCCTGTTTAACAGCGTGGAAAAGGTAGCCCAAGGTGGGTCATGTGTTGCCCCCGGTGCTACAGACCCACTGGGGGGTAAGGAACCCCCTGAACCTGAACTCTTTGCTGCCATATTTTCCTCCACAATGTCCGCGGCATCACCACAACGCAATGTGGGAGAAGCCCCAGCTCCATTGCCTCGTGTAGCTGACATACTAGTAAGCACAATATTGGGCATCCCGGTACAATCTTAGCAGCGATATACCTAGCAAGTACTCCCAGTGCAGTGTGACTTTCCTGTCAGCACAAACCGGGAATCCAAGAGATATATGGTGACTATAAATCACAAAGAAAAATACACAGCAAGTATATCTTGTGATATACCTATATTATTTTAGAAAACCTGACACACTTAGCCCCCTCAGGTTACAGAATATAGGAGTAGCACGCTGAGTGAAATACCCGATATGGCAGCCACGCAGCAGCTACATGCACACACACACATATATAGTCACAAACGTACCATGCAGAAATTATATACCATAAAACTGCACTGGACTAACAATACAAAGTAATACTCAGTATAGCTATATATGTTAACAATAGATATAACTAGTAATGAGCGGGTTCGGTTCCTCGGAAACCGAACCCCCCCGAACTTCACCCATTTTACACGGGTCCGAGGCATACTCGGATTCTCCCGTATGGCTCGGTTAACCCGAGCGCGCTCGAACGTCATCATCCCGCTGTCGGATTCTCGCGAGATTCGGATTCTATATAAGCAGCCGCGCGTCGCCGCCATTTTCACTCGTGCATTGGAAATGTTAGGGAGAGGACGTGGCTGGCGTCCTCTCCATTTATTCATTGTTGATGCAAATATTTGTGCTTGCTTATATCTTAATTGTGGGGACTGGGGAGCAGCTGTATTATTAATATAGGAGGAGTACAGTGCAGAGTTTTGCTGATCAGTGACTACCAGTTTTATCCGTTCTCTGCCTGAAAAAAACGCTCCTTATCTGTGCTCAGTGTGCTGCACATATCTGTGCTCACACTGCTTAATTGTGGGGACTGGGGAGCAGCTGTATTATATAGGAGGAGTACAGTGCAGAGTTTTGCTGACAGTGACCACCAGTATACGTTGTCTGCCTGAAAAACACTCCATATCTGTGCTCAGTGTGCTGCATATATCTGTGCTCACACTGCTTTATTGTGGGGACTGGGGACCACCAGTATAATATTATATAGGAGGAGTACAGTGCAGAGTTTTGCTGACCAGTGACCACCAGTATACGTTAACTTGTCTGCCTGAAAAACACTCCATATCTGTGCTGCATTGTAGTATATAGTAGGAGCACAGTGCATAATTTTGCTGACCACCAGTATATAATATATAGGAGTACGGTACAGTAGGCCACTGCTGTACCTACCTCTGTGTCGTCAAGTATACTATCCATCCATACCTGTGGTGAATTTCAGTTTTGCACAGTTTGCTGACCACCAGTATATAATATATAGCATTACGGTACAGTAGGCCACTGCTGTACCTACCTCTGTGTCGTCAAGTATACTATACATCCATACCTGTGGTGCATTTCAGTTTTGCACAGTTTGCTGACCACCAGTATATAATATATAGCATTACGGTACAGTAGGCCACTGCTGTACCTACCTCTGTGTCGTCAAGTATACTATCCATCCATACCTGTGGTGCATTTCAGTTTTGCAGTTTGCTGACCACCAGTATATAATATATAGCATTACGGAACAGTAGACCACTGCTGTACCTACCTCTGTGTCATCAAGTATACTATCCATCCATACCTGTGGTGCATTTCAGTTTTGCACAGTTTGCTGACCACCAGTATATAATATATAGCATTACGGTACAGTAGGCCACTGCTGTACCTACCTCTGTGTCGTCAAGTATACTATCCCTCCATACCTGTGGTGCATTTCAGTTTTGCACAGTTTGCTGACCACCAGTATATAATATATAGCATTACGGTACAGTAGGCCACTGCTGTACCTACCTCTGTGTCGTCAAGTATACTATCCATCCATACCTGTGGTGCATTTCAGTTTTGCAGTTTGCTGACCACCAGTATATAATATATAGCATTACGGTACAGTAGGCCACTGCTGTACCTACCTCTGTGTCGTCAAGTATACTATCCATCCATACCTGTGGTGCATTTCAGTTGTGCGCAGTATATATAGTAGTAGGCCATTGCTATTGATACTGGCATATAATTCCACACATTAAAAAATGGAGAACAAAAATGTGGAGGTAAAAATAGGGAAAGATCAAGATCCACTTCCACCTCATGCTGAAGCTGCTGCCACTAGTCATGGCCGAGACGATGAAATGCCATCAACGTCGTCTGCCAAGGCCGATGCCCAATGTCATAGCAGAGAGCATGCAAAATCGAAAAAACAAAAGTTCAGTAAAATGACCCAAAAATCAAAATTGAAAGCGTCTGATGAGAAGCGTAAACTTGCCAATATGCCATTTACGACACGGAGTGGCAAGGAACGGCTGAGGCCCTGGCCTATGTTCATGGCTAGTGGTTCAGATTCACATGAGGATGGAAGCACTCATCCTCTCGCTAGAAAAATGAAAAGACTTAAGCTGGAAAAAGCACAGCAAAGAACTGTGCATTCTTCTAAATCACAAATCCCCAAGGAGAGTCCAATTGTGTCGGTTGCGATGCCTGACCTTCCCAACACTGGACGGGAAGAGCTTGCGCCTTCCACCATTTGCACGCCCCCTGCAAGTGCTGGAAGGAGCACCCGCAGTCCACTTCCTGATAGTCAAATTGAAGATGTCACTGTTGAAGTACACCAGGATGAGGATATGGGTGTTGCTGGCGCTGGGGAGGAAATTGACAAGGAAGATTCTGATGGTGAGGTGGTTTGTTTAAGTCAGGCACCTGGGGAGACACCTGTTGTCCGTGGGATGAATATAGCCATTGACATGCCTGGTCAAAATACAAAAAAAATCAGCTCTTCGGTGTGGAATTATTTCAACACAAATGCGGACAACAGGTGTCAAGCCGTGTGTTGCCTTTGTCAAGCTGTAATAAGTAGGGGTAATGACGTTAACCACCTCGGAACATCCTCCCTTATACGTCACCTGCAGCGCATTCATCATAAGTCAGTGACAAGTTCAAAAACTTTGGATGACAGCGGAAGCAGTCCACTGACCACTAAATCCCTTCCTCTTGTTGTAAACAAGCTCCTGCAAACCACACCACCAACTCCCTCAGTGTCAATTTCCACCTTACACAGGAAAGCCAAAAGTCCTGCAGGCCATGTCACTGGCAAGTCTGACGAGTCCTCTCCTGCCTGGGATTCCTCCGATGCATCCTTGAGTGTAACGGCTACTGCTGCTGGCGCTGCTGTTGTTGCTGCTGGGAGTCGATCGTCATCCCAGAGGGGAAGTCGGAAGACCACTTGTACTACTTCCAGTAAGCAATTGACTGTCCAACAGTCCTTTGCGAGGAAGATGAAATATCACAGCAGTCATCCTGCTGCAAAGCTGACAACTCAGGCCTTGGCAGCCTGGGCGGTGAGAAACGTGGTTCCGGTATCCACCGTTAATTCAGCGGCAACTAGAGACTTGATTGAGGTACTGTGTCCCCGGTACCAAATACCATCTAGGTTCCATTTCTCTAGGCAGGCGATACCGAAAATGTACACAGACCTCAGAAAAAGAGTCACCAGTGTCCTAAAAAATGCAGTTGTACCCAATGTCCACTTAACCACGGACATGTGGACAAGTGGAGCAGGGCAGACTCAGGACTATATGACTGTGACAGCCCACTGGGTAGATGTATTGCCTCCCGCAGCAAGAACAGCAGCGGTGGCACCAGTAGCAGCATCTCGCAAACGCCAACTCGTTCCTAGGCAGGCTACGCTTTGTATCACCGCTTTCCATAGGAGGCACACAGCTGACAACATCTTACGGGAACTGAGGAAGATCATCGCAGAATGGCTTACCCCAATTGGACTCTCCTGGGGATTTGTGACATCAGACAACACCACCAATATTGTGCGTGTATTACATCTGGGCAAATTCCAGCACGTCCCATGTTTTGCACATACATTGAATTTGGTGGTGCAGAATTATTTAAAAATACGACAGGGGCGTGCAAGAGATGCTGTCGGTGGCCCGAAGAATTGCGGGCCACTTTCGGCATTCAGCCACCGCGTGCCGAAGACTGGAGCACCACCAAACATTCCTGAACCTGCCCTGCCATCATCTGAAGCAAGAGGTGGTAACGAGGTGGAATTCAACCCTCTATATGCTTCAGGGGATGGAGGAGCAGCAAAAGGCCATTCAAGCCTATACATCTGCCCACGATATAGGCAAAGGAGGGGGAATGCACCTGACTCAAGCGCAGTGGAGAATGATTTCAACGTTGTGCAAGGTTCTGCAACCCTTTGAACTTGCCACACGTGAAGTCAGTTTAGGCACTGCCAGCCTGAGTCAGGTCATTCCCCTCATCAGGCTTTTGCAGAAGAAGCTGGAGACATTGAAGGAGGAGCTAAAACAGAGCGATTCCGCTAGGCATGTGGGACTTGTGGATGGAGCCCTTAATTCGCTTAACCAGGATTCACGGGTGGTCAATCTGTTGAAATCAGAGCACTACATTTTGGCCACCGTGCTCGATCCTAGATTTAAAACCTACGTTGTATCTCTCTTTCCGGCAGACACAAGTCTGCAGAGGTTCAAAGACCTGCTGGTGAGAAAATTGTCAAGTCAAGCAGAACGTGCCCCGTCAACATCTCCTCCTTCACATTCTCCCGCAACTGGGGGTGCGAGGAAAAGGCTAAGAATTCCGAGCCCACCCGCTGGCGGTGATGCAGGGCAGTCTGGAGCGATTGCTGACATCTGGTCCGGACTGAAGGACCTGCCAACGATTACTGACATGTCGTCTACTGTCACTGCATATGATTCTCTCACCATTGAAAGAATGGTGGAGGATTATATGAGTGACCGCATCCAAGTAGGCACGTCAGACAGTCCATACATATACTGGCTGGAAAAAGAGGCAATTTGGAGGCCCTTGCACAAACTGGCTTTATTCTACCTAAGTTGCCCTCCCTCCAGTGTGTACTCCGAAAGAGTGTTTAGTGCAGCCGCTCACCTTGTCAGCAATCGGCGTACGAGGTTACTTCCAGAAAATGTGGAGAAGATGATGTTCATCAAAATGAATTATAATCAATTCCTCCGTGGAGACATTCACTAGAGATGAGCGCCGGAAATTTTTCGGGTTTTGTGTTTTGGTTTTGGGTTCGGTTCCGCGGCCGTGTTTTGGGTTCGACAGCGTTTTGGCAAAACCTCACCGAATTTTTTTTGTCGGATTCGGGTGTGTTTTGGATTCGGGTGTTTTTTTCAAAAAACCCTAAAAAACAGCTTAAATCATAGAATTTGGGGGTAATTTTGATCCCAAAGTATTATTAACCTCAAAAAACATAATTTACACTCATTTTCAGCCTATTCTGAACACATCACACCTCACAATATTATTTTTAGTCCTAAAATTTGCACCGAGGTCGCTGTGTGAGTAAGATAAGCGACCCTAGTGGCCGACACAAACACCGGGCCCATCTAGGAGTGGCACTGCAGTGTCACGCAGGATGTCCCTTCCAAAAAACCCTCCCCAAACAGCACATGACGCAAAGAAAAAAAGAGGCGCAATGAGGTAGCTGTGTGAGTAAGATTAGCGACCCTAGTGGCCGACACAAACACCGGGCCCATCTAGGAGTGGCACTGCAGTGTCACGCAGGATGTCCCTTCCAAAAAACCCTCCCCAAACAGCACATGACGCAAAGAAAAAAAGAGGCGCAATGAGGTAGCTGACTGTGTGAGAAAGATAAGCGACCCTAGTGGCCGACACAAACACCGGGCCCATCTAGGAGTGGCACTGCAGTGTCACGCAGGATGTCCCTTCCAAAAAACCCTCCCCAAACAGCACATGACGCAAAGAAAAAAAGAGGCGCAATGAGGTAGCTGACAGTGTGAGAAAGATAAGCGACCCTAGTGGCCGACACAAACACCGGGCCCATCTAGGAGTGGCACTGCAGTGTCACGCAGGATGTCCCTTCCAAAAAACCCTCCCCAAACAGCACATGACGCAAAGAAAAAAAGAGGCGCAATGAGGTAGCTGACTGTGTGAGAAAGATAAGCGACCCTAGTGGCCGACACAAACACCGGGCCCATCTAGGAGTGGCACTGCAGTGTCACGCAGGATGTCCCTTCCAAAAAACCCTCCCCAAACAGCACATGACGCAAAGAAAAAAAGAGGCGCAATGAGGTAGCTGTGTGAGAAAGATAAGCGACCCTAGTGGCCGACACAAACACCGGGCCCATCTAGGAGTGGCACTGCAGTGTCACGCAGGATGTCCCTTCCAAAAAACCCTCCCCAAACAGCACATGACGCAAAGAAAAAAAGAGGCGCAATGAGGTAGCTGTGTGAGTAAGATTAGCGACCCTAGTGGCCGACACAAACACCGGGCCCATCTAGGAGTGGCACTGCAGTGTCACGCAGGATGGCCCTTCCAAAAAACCCTCCCCAAACAGCACATGACGCAAAGAAAAAAAGAGGCGCAATGAGGTAGCTGACTGTGTGAGTAAGATTAGCGACCCTAGTGGCCGACACAAACACCGGGCACATCTAGGAGTGGCACTGCAGTGTCACGCAGGATGTCCCTTCCAAAAAACCCTCCCCAAACAGCACATGACGCAAAGAAAAAAAGAGGCGCAATGAGGTAGCTGTGTGAGTAAGATTAGCGACCCTAGTGGCCGACACAAACACCGGGCCCATCTAGGAGTGGCACTGCAGTGTCACGCAGGATGTCCCTTCCAAAAAACCCTCCCCAATCAGCACATGATGCAAAGAAAAAGAAAAGAAAAAAGAGGTGCAAGATGGAATTATCCTTGGGCCCTCCCACCCACCCTTATGTTGTATAAACAAAACAGGACATGCACACTTTAACCAACCCATCATTTCAGTGACAGGGTCTGCCACACGACTGTGACTGATATGACGGGTTGGTTTGGACCCCCCCCAAAAAAGAAGCAATTAATCTCTCCTTGCACAAACTGGCTCTACAGAGGCAAGATGTCCACCTCATCTTCACCCTCCGATATATCACCGTGTACATCCCCCTCCTCACAGATTATCAATTCGTCCCCACTGGAATCCACCATCTCAGCTCCCTGTGTACTTTGTGGAGGCAATTGCTGCTGGTCAATGTCTCCGCGGAGGAATTGATTATAATTCATTTTAATGAACATCATCTTCTCCACATTTTCTGGATGTAACCTCGTACGCCGATTGCTGACAAGGTGAGCGGCGGCACTAAACACTCTTTCGGAGTACACACTTGTGGGAGGGCAACTTAGGTAGAATAAAGCCAGTTTGTGCAAGGGCCTCCAAATTGCCTCTTTTTCCTGCCAGTATAAGTACGGACTGTGTGACGTGCCTACTTGGATGCGGTCACTCATATAATCCTCCACCATTCTATCAATGTTGAGAGAATCATATGCAGTGACAGTAGACGACATGTCCGTAATCGTTGTCAGGTCCTTCAGTCCGGACCAGATGTCAGCATCAGCAGTCGCTCCAGACTGCCCTGCATCACCGCCAGCGGGTGGGCTCGGAATTCTGAGCCTTTTCCTCGCACCCCCAGTTGCGGGAGAATGTGAAGGAGGAGATGTTGACAGGTCGCGTTCCGCTTGACTTGACAATTTTGTCACCAGCAGGTCTTTCAACCCCAGCAGACCTGTGTCTGCCGGAAAGAGAGATCCAAGGTAGGCTTTAAATCTAGGATCGAGCACGGTGGCCAAAATGTAGTGCTCTGATTTCAACAGATTGACCACCCGTGAATCCTTGTTAAGCGAATTAAGGGCTGCATCCACAAGTCCCACATGCCTAGCGGAATCGCTCCGTGTTAGCTCCTTCTTCAATGCCTCCAGCTTCTTCTGCAAAAGCCTGATGAGGGGAATGACCTGACTCAGGCTGGCAGTGTCTGAACTGACTTCACGTGTGGCAAGTTCAAAGGGCATCAGAACCTTGCACAACGTTGAAATCATTCTCCACTGCACTTGAGACAGGTGCATTCCATCTCCTATATCGTGCTCAATTGTATAGGCTTGAATGGCCTTTTGCTGCTCCTCCAACCTCTGAAGCATATAGAGGGTTGAATTCCACCTCGTTACCACTTCTTGCTTCAGATGATGGCAGGGCAGGTTCAGTAGTTTTTGGTGGTGCTCCAGTCTTCTGTACGTGGTGCCTGTACGCCGAAAGTGTCCCGCAATTTTTCTGGCCACCGACAGCATCTCTTGCACGCCCCTGTCGTTTTTTAAAAAATTCTGCACCACCAAATTCAAGGTATGTGCAAAACATGGGACATGCTGGAATTTGCCCATATTTAATGCACACACAATATTGCTGGCGTTGTCCGATGCCACAAATCCACAGGAGAGTCCAATTGGGGTAAGCCATTCCGCGATGATCTTCCTCAGTTGCCGTAAGAGGTTTTCAGCTGTGTGCGTATTCTGGAAAGCGGTGATACAAAGCGTAGCCTGCCTAGGAAAGAGTTGGCGTTTGCGAGATGCTGCTACTGGTGCCGCCGCTGCTGTTCTTGCGGCGGGAGTCCATACATCTACCCAGTGGGCTGTCACAGTCATATAGTCCTGACCCTGCCCTGCTCCACTTGTCCACATGTCCGTGGTTAAGTGGACATTGGGTACAACTGCATTTTTTAGGACACTGGTGAGTCTTTTTCTGACGTCCGTGTACATTCTCGGTATCGCCTGCCTAGAGAAGTGGAACCTAGATGGTATTTGGTAACGGGGGCACACTGCCTCAATAAATTGTCTAGTTCCCTGTGAACTAACGGCGGATACCGGACGCACGTCTAACACCAACATAGTTGTCAAGGACTCAGTTATCCGCTTTGCAGTAGGATGACTGCTGTGATATTTCATCTTCCTCGCAAAGGACTGTTGAACAGTCAATTGCTTACTGGAAGTAGTACAAGTGGGCTTACGACTTCCCCTCTGGGATGACCATCGACTCCCAGCGGCAACAACAGCAGCGCCAGCAGCAGTAGGCGTTACACGCAAGGATGCATCGGAGGAATCCCAGGCAGGAGAGGACTCGTCAGACTTGCCAGTGACATGGCCTGCAGGACTATTGGCATTCCTGGGGAAGGAGGAAATTGACACTGAGGGAGTTGGTGGGGTGGTTTGCGTGAGCTTGGTTACAAGAGGAAGGGATTTACTGGTCAGTGGACTGCTTCCGCTGTCACCCAAAGTTTTTGAACTTGTCACTGACTTATTATGAATGCGCTGCAGGTGACGTATAAGGGAGGATGTTCCGAGGTGGTTAACGTCCTTACCCCTACTTATTACAGCTTGACAAAGGGAACACACGGCTTGACACCTGTTGTCCGCATTTCTGGTGAAATACCTCCACACCGAAGAGCTGATTTTTTTGGTATTTTCACCTGGCATGTCAACGGCCATATTCCTCCCACGGACAACAGGTGTCTCCCCGGGTGCCTGACTTAAACAAACCACCTCACCATCAGAATCCTCCTGGTCAATTTCCTCCCCAGCGCCAGCAACACCCATATCCTCCTCATCCTGGTGTACTTCAACACTGACATCTTCAATCTGACTATCAGGAACTGGACTGCGGGTGCTCCTTCCAGCACTTGCAGGGGGCATGCAAATAGTGGAAGGCGCATGCTCTTCACGTCCAGTGTTGGGAAGGTCAGGCATCGCAAACGACACAATTGGACTCTCCTTGTGGATTTGGGATTTCAAAGAACGCACAGTTCTTTGCGGTGCTTTTGCCAGCTTGAGTCTTTTCAGTTTTCTAGCGAGAGGCTGAGTGCTTCCATCCTCATGTGAAGCTGAACCACTAGCCATGAACATAGGCCAGGGCCTCAGCCGTTCCTTGCCACTCCGTGTGGTAAATGGCATATTGGCAAGTTTACGCTTCTCCTCCGACAATTTTATTTTAGGTTTTGGAGTCCTTTTTTTTCTGATATTTGGTGTTTTGGATTTGACATGCTCTGTACTATGACATTGGGCATCGGCCTTGGCAGACGACGTTGCTGGCATTTCATCGTCTCGGCCATGACTAGTGGCAGCAGCTTCAGCACGAGGTGGAAGTGGATCTTGATCTTTCCCTAATTTTGGAACCTCAACTTTTTTGTTCTCCATATTTTATAGGCAGAACTAAAAGGCACCTCAGGTAAACAATGGAGATGGATGGATTGGATACTAGTATACAATTATGGACGGACTGCCACGGTTAGGTGGTATAAAAAAACCACGGTTAGGTGGTATATATTATAATAATAATAATACAATTATGGATGGACGGACTGCCTGCCGACTGCCGACACAGAGGTAGCCACAGCCGTGAACTACCGCACTGTACACTGGTTGATAAAGAGATAGTAGTATACTCGTAACAACTAGTATGACACTATGACGACGGTATAAAGAATGAAAAAAAAACCACGGTTAGGTGGTATATATTATAATAATAATACAATTATGGATGGACGGACTGCCTGCCGACTGCCGACACAGAGGTAGCCACAGCCGTGAACTACCGCACTGTACACTGGTTGATAAAGAGATAGTAGTATACTCGTAACAACTAGTATGACACTATGACGACGGTATAAAGAATGAAAAAAAAACCACGGTTAGGTGGTATATATTATAATAATAATACAATTATGGATGGACGGACTGCCTGCCGACTGCCGACACAGAGGTAGCCACAGCCGTGAACTACCGCACTGTACACTGGTTGATAAAGAGATAGTAGTATACTCGTAACAACTAGTATGACACTATGACGACGGTATAAAGAATGAAAAAAAAACCACGGTTAGGTGGTATATATTATAATAATAATACAATTATGGATGGACGGACTGCCTGCCGACTGCCGACACAGAGGTAGCCACAGCCGTGAACTACCGCACTGTACACTGGTTGATAAAGAGATAGTAGTATACTCGTAACAACTAGTATGACACTATGACGACGGTATAAAGAAAGAAAAAAAAATACCACAGTTAGGTGGTATATATTATAATAATAATACAATTATGGATGGACGGACTGCCTGCCGACTGCCGACACAGAGGTAGCCACAGCCGTGAACTACCGCACTGTACACTGGTTGATAAAGAGATAGTAGTATACTCGTAACAACTAGTATGACACTATGACGACGGTATAAAGAATGAAAAAAAAACCACGGTTAGGTGGTATATATTATAATAATAATACAATTATGGATGGACGGACTGCCTGCCGACTGCCGACACAGAGGTAGCCACAGCCGTGAACTACCGCACTGTACACTGGTTGATAAAGAGATAGTAGTATACTCGTAACAACTAGTATGACACTATGACGACGGTATAAAGAATGAAAAAAAAACCACGGTTAGGTGGTATATATTATAATAATAATACAATTATGGATGGACGGACTGCCTGCCGACTGCCGACACAGAGGTAGCCACAGCCGTGAACTACCGCACTGTACACTGGTTGATAAAGAGATAGTAGTATACTCGTAACAACTAGTATGACACTATGACGACGGTATAAAGAATGAAAAAAAAACCACGGTTAGGTGGTATATATTATAATAATAATACAATTATGGATGGACGGACTGCCTGCCGACTGCCGACACAGAGGTAGCCACAGCCGTGAACTACCGCACTGTACACTGGTTGATAAAGAGATAGTAGTATACTCGTAACAACTAGTATGACACTATGACGGTATAAAGAATGAAAAAAAAACCACGGTTAGGTGGTATATATTATAATAATAATACAATTATGGATGGACGGACTGCCTGCCGACTGCCGACACAGAGGTAGCCACAGCCGTGAACTACCGCACTGTACACTGGTTGATAAAGAGATAGTAGTATACTCGTAACAACTAGTATGACACTATGACGACGGTATAAAGAAAGAAAAAAAAATACCACGGTTAGGTGGTATATATTGTAATACAATTATGGATGGACGGACTGCCTGCCGAGTTCCGACTGCCGACACAGAGGTAGCCACAGCCGTGAACTACCGCACTGTACTGTGTCTGCTGCTAATATAGACTGGTTGATAAAGAGATAGTATACAATACATACAACAATATACTACTATACTGGTGGTCAGGCACTGGTCACCACTAGTCACACTGGCAGTGGCACTCCTGCAGCAAAAGTGTGCACTGTTTAATTTTAAATTAATATAATATTATGTACTCCTGGGGGCTCCTGCTATAACAACCTGCAGTGCTCCCCAGTCTCCCCCACAATTATTATAAGCTTTGCCTTTTATACATTGATGTGCAGCACACTGGGCTGAGCTGAGTGCACACAGACTGAGTCACACTGTGTGACTGGCTGCTGCTGTGTATCGTTTTTTTTCAGGCAGAGAACGGATATAGCAGAGAACGGATATATTATATTAAAATAAATAAAAGTTAACTAACAACAACTGCACTGGTCACTGTGGTAAACTCTGTCTGACTCTGCACAATCTCTCTCTCTCTTCTAATCTAATTTCTAATGGAGAGGACGCCAGCCACGTCCTCTCCCTATCAATCTCAATGCACGTGTGAAAATGGCGGCGACGCGCGGCTCCTTATATAGAATCCGAGTCTCGCGAGAATCCGACAGCGTCATGATGACGTTCGGGCGCGCTCGGGTTAACCGAGCAAGGCGGGAGGATCCGAGTCTGCTCGGACCCGTGAAAAAAACATGAAGTTCGTGCGGGTTCGGTTTCAGAGAAACCGAACCCGCTCATCTCTAACATTCACCAGCAGCAATTGCCTCCAGAAAGTACACAGGGATCTGAGATGGTGGATTCCAGTAGGGACGAATTAATAATCTGTGAGGAGGGGGATGTACGCAGTGAAAGTGGTGAGGAATCGGAGGATGATGATGAGGTGGACATCTTGCCTCTGTAGAGCCAGTTTGTGCAAGGAGAGATTGATTGCTTCTTTTTTGGTGGGGGCCCAAACCAACCAGTCATTTCAGTCACAGTCGTGTGGCAGACCCTGTCGCTGAAATGATGCGTTCGTTAAAGTGTGCATGTCCTGTTTACACAACATAAGGGTGGGTGGGAGGGCCCAAGGACAATTCCATCTTGCACCTCTTTTTTCTTTCATTTTTCTTTGCATCATGTGCTGTTTGGGGACATTTTTTTTGAAATGCCATCCTGCCTGACACTGCAGTGCCACTCCTAGATGGGCCAGGTATTTGTGTCGGCCACTTGTGTCGCTTAGCTTAGTCACACAGCGACCTTGGTGTGCCTCTTTTTTTCTTTGCATCATGTGCTGTTTGGGGACAATTTTTTTGAAGTGCCATCCTGCCTGACACTGCAGTGCCACTCCTAGATGGGCCAGGTGTTTGTGTCGGCCACTTGTGTCGCTTAGCTTAGTCACACAGCGAACTTGGTGCACCTCTTTTTTTCTTTGCATCATGTGCTGTTTGGGGACTAATTTTTTTGAAGTGCCATCCTGCCTGACACTGCAGTGCAACTCCTAGATGGGCCAGGTGTTTGTGTCGGCCACTTGGGTCGTTTAACTTAGCCATCCAGCGACCTCGGTGCACATTTTAGTACTAAAAATAATATTGTGAGGTGTGAGGTGTTCAGAATAGACTGAAAATGAGTGTAAATTATGGTTATTGAGGTTAATAATACTATGGGATCAAAATGACCCCCAAATTCTATGATTTAAGCTGTTTTTGAGGGTTTTTTGTAAAAAAAACACCCGAATCCAAAACACACCCGAATCCGACAAAAAATTTTCAGGGAGGTTTTGCCAAAACGCTTCCGAATCCAAAACGCGGCCGCGGAACCGAATCCAAAACCAAAACACAAAACCCGAAAAATGTCCGGTGCACATCACTAGATATAACAAAGCACAGTAGATACTTGTATATCACAGGGTGTTTGTACCACACAGCCCTGAATGTATGCACTCTTTCTTAACTAACACTGGGGGTAATTCCTAGAGATGAGCGCCTGAAATTTTTCGGGTTTTGTGTTTTGGTTTTGGGTTCGGTTCCGCGGCCGTGTTTTGGGTTCGAACGCGTTTTGGCAAAACCTCACCGAATTTTTTTTGTCGGATTCGGGTGTGTTTTGGATTCGGGTGTTTTTTTCAAAAAACACTAAAAAACAGCTTAAATCATAGAATTTGGGGGTCATTTTGATCCCAAAGTATTATTAACCTCAAAAACCATAATTTACACTCATTTTCAGTCTATTCTGAATACCTCACACCTCACAATATTATTTTTAGTCCTAAAATTTGCACCGAGGTCGCTGTGTGAGTAAGATAAGCGACCCTAGTGGCCGACACAAACACCGGGCCCATCTAGGAGTGGCACTGCAGTGTCACGCAGGATGTCCCTTCCAAAAAACCCTCCCCAAACAGCACATGATGCAAAGAAAAAAAGAGGCGCAATGAGGTAGCTGTGTGAGTAAGATTAGCGACCCTAGTGGCCGACACAAACACCGGGCCCATCTAGGAGTGGCACTGCAGTGTCACGCAGGATGGCCCTTCCAAAAAACCCTCCCCAAACAGCACATGACGCAAAGAAAAAAAGAGGCGCAATGAGGTAGCTGTGTGAGTAAGATTAGCGACCCTAGTGGCCGACACAAACACCGGGCCCATCTAGGAGTGGCACTGCAGTGTCACGCAGGATGTCCCTTCCAAAAAACCCTCCCCAAACAGCACATGACGCAAAGAAAAAAAGAGGCGCAATGAGGTAGCTGTGTGAGTAAGATTAGCGACCCTAGTGGCCGACACAAACACCGGGCCCATCTAGGAGTGGCACTGCAGTGTCACGCAGGATGTCCCTTCCAAAAAACCCTCCCCAAACAGCACATGACCCAAAGAAAAAAAGAGGCGCAATGAGGTAGCTGACTGTGTGAGTAAGATTAGCGACCCTAGTGGCCGACACAAACACCGGGCCCATCTAGGAGTGGCACTGCAGTGTCACGCAGGATGTCCCTTCCAAAAAACCCTCCCCAATCAGCACATGATGCAAAGAAAAAGAAAAGAAAAAAGAGGTGCAAGATGGAATTGTCCTTGGGCCCTCCCACCCACCCTTATGTTGTATAAACAAAACAGGACATGCACACTTTAACCAACCCATCATTTCAGTGACAGGGTCTGCCACACGACTGTGACTGATATGACGGGTTGGTTTGGACCCCCCCCAAAAAAGAAGCAATTAATCTCTCCTTGCACAAACTGGCTCTACAGAGGCAAGATGTCCACCTCATCTTCACCCTCCGATATATCACCGTGTACATCCCCCTCCTCACAGATTATCAATTCGTCCCCACTGGAATCCACCATCTCAGCTCCCTGTGTACTTTGTGGAGGCAATTGCTGCTGGTCAATGTCTCCGCGGAGGAATTGATTATAATTCATTTTAATGAACATCATCTTCTCCACATTTTCTGGATGTAACCTCGTACGCCGATTGCTGACAAGGTGAGCGGCGGCACTAAACACTCTTTCGGAGTACACACTTGTGGGAGGGCAACTTAGGTAGAATAAAGCCAGTTTGTGCAAGGGCCTCCAAATTGCCTCTTTTTCCTGCCAGTATAAGTACGGACTGTGTGACGTGCCTACTTGGATGCGGTCACTCATATAATCCTCCACCATTCTATCAATGTTGAGAGAATCATATGCAGTGACAGTAGACGACATGTCCGTAATCGTTGTCAGGTCCTTCAGTCCGGACCAGATGTCAGCATCAGCAGTCGCTCCAGACTGCCCTGCATCACCGCCAGCGGGTGGGCTCGGAATTCTGAGCCTTTTCCTCGCACCCCCAGTTGCGGGAGAATGTGAAGGAGGAGATGTTGACAGGTCGCGTTCCGCTTGACTTGACAATTTTGTCACCAGCAGGTCTTTCAACCCCAGCAGACCTGTGTCTGCCGGAAAGAGAGATCCAAGGTAGGCTTTAAATCTAGGATCGAGCACGGTGGCCAAAATGTAGTGCTCTGATTTCAACAGATTGACCACCCGTGAATCCTTGTTAAGCGAATTAAGGGCTGCATCCACAAGTCCCACATGCCTAGCGGAATCGCTCCCTTTTAGCTCCTTCTTCAATGCCTCCAGCTTCTTCTGCAAAAGCCTGATGAGGGGAATGACCTGACTCAGGCTGGCAGTGTCTGAACTGACTTCACGTGTGGCAAGTTCAAAGGGCATCAGAACCTTGCACAACGTTGAAATCATTCTCCACTGCACTTGAGACAGGTGCATTCCACCTACTATATCGTGCTCAATTGTATAGGCTTGAATGGCCTTTTGCTGCTCCTCCAACCTCTGAAGCATATAGAGGGTTGAATTCCACCTCGTTACCACTTCTTGCTTCAGATGATGGCAGGGCAGGTTCAGTAGTTTTTGGTGGTGCTCCAGTCTTCTGTACGTGGTGCCTGTACGCCGAAAGTGTCCCGCAATTTTTCTGGCCACCGACAGCATCTCTTGCACGCCCCTGTCGTTTTTTAAAAAATTCTGCACCACCAAATTCAAGGTATGTGCAAAACATGGGACGTGCTGGAATTTGCCCATATTTAATGCACACACAATATTGCTGGCGTTGTCCGATGCCACAAATCCACAGGAGAGTCCAATTGGGGTAAGCCATTCCGCGATGATCTTCCTCAGTTGCCGTAAGAGGTTTTCAGCTGTGTGCGTATTCTGGAAAGCGGTGATACAAAGCGTAGCCTGCCTAGGAAAGAGTTGGCGTTTGCGAGATGCTGCTACTGGTGCCGCCGCTGCTGTTCTTGCGGCGGGAGTCCATACATCTACCCAGTGGGCTGTCACAGTCATATAGTCCTGACCCTGCCCTGCTCCACTTGTCCACATGTCCGTGGTTAAGTGGACATTGGGTACAACTGCATTTTTTAGGACACTGGTGAGTCTTTTTCTGACGTCCGTGTACATTCTCGGTATCGCCTGCCTAGAGAAGTGGAACCTAGATGGTATTTGGTAACGGGGGCACACTGCCTCAATAAATTGTCTAGTTCCCTGTGAACTAACGGCGGATACCGGACGCACGTCTAACACCAACATAGTTGTCAAGGACTCAGTTATCCGCTTTGCAGTAGGATGACTGCTGTGATATTTCATCTTCCTCGCAAAGGACTGTTGAACAGTCAATTGCTTACTGGAAGTAGTACAAGTGGGCTTACGACTTCCCCTCTGGGATGACCATCGACTCCCAGCGGCAACAACAGCAGCGCCAGCAGCAGTAGGCGTTACACGCAAGGATGCATCGGAGGAATCCCAGGCAGGAGAGGACTCGTCAGAATTGCCAGTGACATGGCCTGCAGGACTATTGGCATTCCTGGGGAAGGAGGAAATTGACACTGAGGGAGTTGGTGGGGTGGTTTGCGTGAGCTTGGTTACAAGAGGAAGGGATTTACTGGTCAGTGGACTGCTTCCGCTGTCACCCAAAGTTTTTGAACTTGTCACTGACTTATTATGAATGCGCTGCAGGTGACGTATAAGGGAGGATGTTCCGAGGTGGTTAACGTCCTTACCCCTACTTATTACAGCTTGACAAAGGGAACACACGGCTTGACACCTGTTGTCCGCATTTCTGGTGAAATACCTCCACACCGAAGAGCTGATTTTTTTGGTATTTTCACCTGGCATGTCAACGGCCATATTCCTCCCACGGACAACAGGTGTCTCCCCGGGTGCCTGACTTAAACAAACCACCTCACCATCAGAATCCTCCTGGTCAATTTCCTCCCCAGCGCCAGCAACACCCATATCCTCCTCATCCTGGTGTACTTCAACACTGACATCTTCAATCTGACTATCAGGAACTGGACTGCGGGTGCTCCTTCCAGCACTTGCAGGGGGCGTGCAAATGGTGGAAGGCGCATGCTCTTCACGTCCAGTGTTGGGAAGGTCAGGCATCGCAACCGACACAATTGGACTCTCCTTGTGGATTTGGGATTTCGAAGAATGCACAGTTCTTTGCTGTGCTGCTTTTGCCAGCTTGAGTCTTTTCATTTTTCTAGCGAGAGGCTGAGTGCTTCCATCCTCATGTGAAGCTGAACCACTAGCCATGAACATAGGCCAGGGCCTCAGCCGTTCCTTGCCACTCCGTGTGGTAAATGGCATATTGGCAAGTTTACGCTTCTCCTCCGACAATTTTATTTTAGGTTTTGGAGTCCTTTTTTTACTAATATTTGGTGTTTTGGATTTGACATGCTCTGTACTATGACATTGGGCATCGGCCTTGGCAGACGACGTTGCTGGCATTTCATCGTCTCGGCCATGACTAGTGGCAGCAGCTTCAGCACGAGGTGGAAGTGGATCTTGATCTTTCCCTAATTTTGGAACCTCAACATTTTTGTTCTCCATATTTTAATAGGCACAACTAAAAGGCACCTCAGGTAAACAATGGAGATGGATGGATTGGATACTAGTATACAATTATGGACGGGCTGCCGAGTGCCGACACAGAGGTAGCCACAGCCGTGAACTACCGCACTGTACTGTGTCTGCTGCTAATATATAGACTGGTTGATAAAGAGATAGTATACTCGTAACTAGTATGTATGTATAAAGAAAGAAAAAAAAACCACGGTTAGGTGGTATATACAATTATGGACGGGCTGCCGAGTGCCGACACAGAGGTAGCCACAGCCGTGAACTACCGCACTGTACTGTGTCTGCTGCTAATATATAGACTGGTTGATAAAGAGATAGTATACTCGTAACTAGTATGTATGTATAAAGAAAGAAAAAAAAACCACGGTTAGGTGGTATATACAATTATGGACGGGCTGCCGAGTGCCGACACAGAGGTAGCCACAGCCGTGAACTACCGCACTGTACTGTGTCTGCTGCTAATATATAGACTGGTTGATAAAGAGATAGTATACTCGTAACTAGTATGTATGTATAAAGAAAGAAAAAAAAACCACGGTTAGGTGGTATATACAATTATGGACGGGCTGCCGAGTGCCGACACAGAGGTAGCCACAGCCGTGAACTACCGCACTGTACTGTGTCTGCTGCTAATATAGACTGGTTGATAAAGAGATAGTATACTACTAATATTATATATACTGGTGGTCAGGTCACTGGTCACTAGTCACACTGGCAGTGGCACTCCTGCAGCAAAAGTGTGCACTGTTTAATTTTAATATAATATTATGTACTCCTGGCTCCTGCTATAACCTATAACTGGCACTGCAGTAGTACTCCCCAGTCTCCCCCACAATTATAAGCTGTGTGAGCTGAGCAGTCAGACAGATATATAATATATATAGATGATGCAGCACACTGGCCTGAGCCTGAGCAGTGCACACAGATATGGTATGTGACTGACTGAGTCACTGTGTGTATCGCTTTTTTCAGGCAGAGAACGGATATATTAAATAAACTGCACTGTGTGTCTGGTGGTCACTCACTATATAATATATTATGTACTCCTGGCTCCTGCTATAACCTATAACTGGCACTGCAGTAGTGCTCCCCAGTCTCCCCCACAATTATAAGCTGTGTGAGCTGAGCAGTCAGACAGATATATATAATATTATTTATATATAGATAATAGATGATGCAGCACACTGGCCTGAGCCTGAGCAGTGCACACAGATACGGTATGTGACTGAGTCACTGTGTGCTGTGTATCGCTTTTTTCAGGCAGAGAACGGATTATAAATAAAACTGGTGGTCACTGGTCACTATCAGCAAAACTCTGCACTGTACTGACTACTCCTAATGCTCCCCAAAATTAGTAAATCAAGTGTCTCTCTAATCTATTCTAAACGGAGAGGATGCCAGCCACGTCCTCTCCCTATCAATCTCAATGCACGTGTGAAAATGGCGGCGACGCGCGGCTCCTTATATAGAATCCGAGTCTCGCGATAGAATCCGAGCCTCGCGAGAATCCGACAGCGTCATGATGACGTTCGGGCGCGCTCGGGTTAACCGAGCAAGGCGGGAAGATCCGAGTCGCTCGGACCCGTGAAAAAAAACATGAAGTTCTGGCGGGTTCGGATTCAGAGAAACCGAACCCGCTCATCTCTAGTAATTCCAAGTTGATCGCTGCAGGAATTTTTTTAGCAGTTGGGCAAAACCATGGGGGTAATTCCAAGTTGATCGCAGCAGGATTTTTGATAGCAATTGGGCAAAACCATGTGCACTGCAGGGGAGGCAGATATAACATGTGCAGAGAGAGTTAGATTTGGGTGGGGTGTGTTCAATCTTCAATCTAATTTGCAGTGTAAAAATAAAGCAGCCAGTATTTACCCTGCACAGAAATAAAATAACCCACCCAAATCTAACTCTCTCTGCACATGTTATATCTGCCTCCCCTGCAGTGCACATGGTTTTGCCCAATTGCTATCAAAAATCATGCTGCGATCAACTTGGAATTACCCCCCATGTGCACTGCAGGGGGGGGGGGGCAGATATAACATGTGCAGAGAGAGTTAGATTTGGGTGGGTTATTTTGTTTCTGTGCAGGGTAAATACTGGCTGCTTTGTTTTTACACTGCAATTTAGATTGCAGATTGAACACACCACACCCAAATCAAACTCTCTCTGCACATGTTATATCTGCCTCCCCTGCAGTGCAAATGGTTTTGCCCAAATGCTAAAAAATTTCCTGCTGCGATCAACTTGGAATTACCCCCACTGTCCCAGAGTCCTGTAAAATGCACAGCGCTGGTGATCAGGCGGCTTTACAGAGGAGGATTTGCCCCAGCAGTCCCAGGAACAGCGCAGCTCCATTGTGATGGTGGCTGACAGGGAGTGAGGGAGAGATATGCAGCTCCAGGGTGGGAACATTCACTGAAATGGCGCCCTGGGAGAGGGGCTACAGGTTAGGCCTTATCCCCCTGCTGGCTATGTAAAAACGGGGGTTTAAGGAGAGGAAAAAACCCCACCTGTGCCCAGTGTCCAGGTGACTAGTGGAGCGGCTGCCCAATTACAGTGTCCACGCCAGCGCGCACGGCCCGTCTCCCACGGCCGCGCCGGATCGCGGTTAACAGCGGAACAAGGAGACCCCTTACCTCCCCTTGTACCTGCGCCCACACGATCCTGGAGGGCAGGGGCGGGTGTGTGTGACTGACAGAAAAGACACCGGAGCCTCCGCTGTAGATACCCGGCAACCAGGGCGCGGGAGCATACAGTGCCGCTGGGGGAGTGATGGAGCTCTAGCAAAGTATGTCTTATGACATACAGTACATAAAAGCTGCAGCACTTGAAGTCCTCAAAGTTTTCTTTCTTCTTCAATTTAAGCTATAATATGGGCTGCAAAGGCAGCCCCCCTGTTGATTGCCTGCTTACTGTATGGCACCAACTTACAAACTGAGCTCCTGTGCACGGAGGCAGGGTTATAGAGGAGGCGGCGCTGTGCATCTTGGGAACAGTCAAAGCTTTGAGCCTGTTGGTGTCTCGGATCAAGATCCTACTCTACACCCCGATGTTAATCCTTGTGGAGCCCAGTGTACCCCGCAGCAGAAATGGATGGTTTTTGAAATGTCCAAGTAATGTAGTTACGGGCTATTTAATCAGATGCAACAATCAGGAGGTAAGTGATATGAAGAGTAAGTGACTTTGTTATTAGTTCTTCAGTTTTCTTTGTTTTGTTAGATTGGTGTGCTTCTGTTTTCATTCTTTTTCACTTCGATTGAACGCTGATGGAACACTGCTGTTATGTGTCAATTTTATCACCCTTTAATAAAAATGCACGCTTAGATAATAAATGCACAGCAAACCGGAAAGAACTTAAGGATAGAACTACAGGATAGAACTTAAGTAGAGAAATACTACAAGTGAAACCAATAATTGAAATCTCCAACCACACCCCACCCCCTAGAATGCCAGGCAGTAAATTACCTTACAAAAACAAACAGGCATTCTACGTAGGCAACTGGGTTCACTGATGACCACTTAGTCGCTTTGCACTATTGTTCTGTAAACACGCCACTGCAGGCCGCCCACGAAAGTCCAACAGTCCGAGCAGAATGGGCCTTAATCGATGCTGGAACTGGAAGACCAGCTTGCGTATAAGCATGAGTAATAACCATTCTAATCCATCTGGCCAGTGTTTGCTTATTAGCAGGCCAGCCACGTTTGTGGAAACCAATAGTACAAAGAGGGCATCCAACCATTTAATGGGGGTTGTAAAGTCCATGTCTATACTGTACGTAGGGCTCTAACCACATCCAAAGACCGACCTTTACCTGACAAGTCTGAAGAGATAAAGGCAGGAACCACAATCTCTTGGTTAAATTAAAAGGATAAAACCACCTTAGGTAGGTAATCAGGCCTAGTTTTTCACGGTGAAAAATTAAAACGGGACGACAGTTGGACAATGTGCCTAAGTCCGAAACCCTCCTTGCAGAGGCAATAGCCAGAAAGAAAATGACCTTGGTCGTAAGCCATTTCAGGTCTACTGATTCAAGGGGCTCAAATGGAGTCTCTTGAAGAGCCTTTAGTACACTAGACAGGTCCCATGGAGCCACTGGAGGGACACAGAGAGGCTGAATACATACCACACCCTGAAGGAACATGCGTACATCAAGTATGAAGGCAATCTTGTGTTGGAACCATACCGACAAGGCAGAGATGTGTACCTTGAGAGGCAAGCCGAAGGCCTACTGTAAGTCGCAACCTCTCTGGAGAAAAGCCAGAATTCTGAAAGTTCTGAACTTAGAGGCATTATGATTCTTAGCAGCACACCAGGTTAAGACAGAATGCCATACTCTGTAATAAATCCAGGCAGAAGATGGTTTGCGGGTCTTCAGCATCATCTGAATAACAGCATCAGAGAACCCTTTGGTCCTTAGGAGTTATGCTTCAAGAGCCATGCCGTCAAAGCCAGTCTGGCCAGGACCGGATATAGGCAAGGGTCCTGCTGTAGAAGGTCTTGTCACTGAGGAAACACATGGGAATGCTCTACCAAGAGTCCCCGTAGATCTGATAATCAGCGACGTCTGGACCATGCTGGAGCAATCAGAATGAGAATTCCTCCTTCTTGTTTGAACTTCCAAAGGACCCTTGGCAGAAGTGACACTGGAGGGAATATGTAAGGCAGACAAAGGTTGCACAGGACTGCCAATGCATCCATGAACACCACCTGAGGATCCCTGTTTCATGATCCGAAGACTTGAACCTTGTGATTATGTTGAGAAGCCATGAGGTCCACCTCTGGGAGGCTCCATTTGTCTTCCAGGAGTTGTAGGACTTCGGGATGAGGACCTCACTCGACAGAGTGAATGTTCTGACAATTGAGGAAGTATGCTGCCCAGTTTAGGACACCTGAAATGAACACTGGGGGTGATTCCGAGTTGTTCGCTCGCTAGCTGCTTTTAGCAGCATTGCACACGCTAAGCCGCCGCCCTCTGGGAGTGTATCTTAGCTTAGCAGAAGTGCGAACGAAAGATTAGCAGAATTGCGAATAGAAATTTCTTAGCAGTTTCTGAGTAGCTCCAGACTTACTCAGCCATTGCGACCAGCTCAGTCCTTTTCGTTCCTGGTTTGACGTCACAAACACACCCAGCGTTTGCCCAACCACTCCCCCGTTTCTCCAGCCACTCCTGCGTTTTGCAACTCGAACGTGTTTTTCTGCACACTCCCATAAAACGGCCAGTTTCCGCCCAGAAATACCCACTTCCTGTCAATCACACTACGATCAGCACAGCGATAAAAAAGCTTTGTTATGCCGTGAGTAAAATACCTAACTTTTGTGTAAAATAACTAAGCGCATGCGCTCTGCGAACCTTGCACATGCGCAGTAAGCGACTAATCGCAGTATAGCAAAAATCGGCAACGAGCGAGCAACTCGGAATGACCCCCACTGCCGATATGGTCTGCAGATGGCGTTCTGCCCATTGAAGGATCTTGGATACTTCCCAAATTGCCATTCGGCTTCAGGTATCACCTTGATGGGTGATGCAGGCCACCATGGTGGTATTGTCTGATTGTACTTGAACAGGCCTGATCCTGTACCAGTGGAAGAACCAGAGACAGTGCATTGAACACTGCTCTCAATTGCAGAATATTGATGTGACGTAGGGATTCTTCCCTGGTCCAACGACCCTGAAAGGAGTGTTGCTCTGTCACCGCTCCCCAACCCCGAAGACCCTGTTGGGGATCCAGAAAGGACAGCTCATGCTCATTTGCTGGTCCTGTAGCCACCGGGACAGCAATAAGCGAACCTCCAGAGTCACGGAGATCATCTGATGAGGCAGGCCATTCCACTTGGATAGAATCAATTGTAGAGGGCGGGAAACAAACTGGAGGAAGTGTGCGCAGCCAGCCACCTGTCACCCACTGCACCCGGAGGAAGTGACCCACTAGCCCGCCCGTGTGGTATGGTGAGTTACTTGGCAGCCGCCAGTTCAGACACTATTTTATTTAGGTCTTCCCCAAACAGAATGTCTCCAGTGAAGGAAAGGATTTCCATGGTTTTCTTGGAATCTATTGCACTTTCCACAGTCTCAACCATAGAATGTGGCGCGCCAGAATGGAAGTAGCAGACGCCTAGGCAGCCAGCAGTGCCGCCTCAGATGGTTCTTCTTATATGTAATATGTAGCAGTCTAAATGTAAGACATGTATAGTCTGCCATCCTCCAGTCACTGAACCCAAGCTTCTATGGCCTTTGCATCATATACCTAAATTAAAGGTCTTGGCCTGTAGATTTGCAGAAACATATTTTCGTTGTAATTGGTTTGTTGGTTGGTTTCGGAGTTATGTGGCAAAACGTCCACCTGTCATTTACAGTGCATCATCATTGTGCTATGGAAAATGTGACAGTTAGTGAACTCTTCCCGTGCATCTGCTTGGTGACATGGAACATTTGACCTGCTGGGTGCTCTGGAAACTGTGACAGTTTTTTGCAGCCACCCACTAAGCAGGGATTTTTTATAATTTGACTCCTAAGGGGTAAATATCAGTGACGTGCGGTGAGGTCAAAGGCTGGGTAGGCACTGGCTTCTCCAGTACATCCCCAGCAGCACAAGATCACAAACCTCAGCTCACTTTTTAGTAACAGCAGATACATTACAGTATATGGGGGAAGGGCTGGTACTGCAGCCATTGTGTATATACTGTGATTACAGGACAGACCCCAAAGTACCCAGACAGCAGCTAGAGCCCGCTCCAGGCCTACTAGAACCCTGAGTGAGATCATTTGAAGTGCCCCCTCTCCCCAATGTGCACGCCTTCGCTCCTATAAGAGTGGGCATTTTCTCGCAACTATATATTATGAAATCAAATTATAAATATATATACCATATTATCACCCACCTACACACACAATTGGCAGCCTTACACATAATGCCCACAGCAGTGCTCCTTACACGTAATGCCCCCAGTATAGTGCCAGATAAATGTAATGCCCCCAGTATAGTGCCAGACAAATGTAATGCCCCTAGAATAGTGCCAGTTACACGTAATGCGTCCTGTGGTGCCAGTTACATGTAAAGACCCCAGTACAGTGCCAGATAAACGTAATGCCTTCAGTATAGTGCCAGTTACATGTAGTGCCCCCTGTAGTACAAGTTACATGTAATGCATCCTGTAGTGCCAGTTACACGTAGTGCCCATTGTAGTGCCAGTTACATGTAATGCCCCTGTAGTGCCAGATTCACGTAATGCATCCTGTAGTGCCAGTTACATGTAATGCCCCTGTAGTGCCAGATACACGTAATGCGTCCTGTAGTGCCAGTTACATGTAGTGCCCCCTGTAGTGCCAGTTACACGTAGTGCCCCCTGTAGTGCCAGTTACACGTAATGCATCCTGTAGTGCCAGTTACATGGAGTGCCTTCCTGTAGTGCCAGTTACACGTATTGCCCCTCTGTAGTGCCAGTTACACGTAGTGCCAATTACACATAGTGCCCTCTTTCTCGGATGGGGTATGAGCTACCCCCCTGCTCACACTACTTTAAGTCACCTTCCCCCCACCCAGCCCCTCTCATCTGAGTCCTGGCAGAGCCGCCGGCGGGAGAGTGCAGCAGGCCTGGTGCTGCTGCTCACAGCTGGCCCTAGATAATTTGGTGCCCTAGGCAAGATTTTTGTTGGAGCCCCCTAGCAGATAATCCCATTTCTCCTCCCAGCATGCTGTGCACAGCCAGAGAGTTAGCCACATCGGCTTGCCGTCGACTTGAAGAGTGATGATTGATCTCACCACCTTTCATTTGAACTAATGACACCACTACTATGGGTCCCATCAGAGTTTCCCAAACTTCACCATTACAGTCCAGGTTTTCAGGATATCCATGCTTGAGTCCAGATAGTTAAGTCAAATCGACTGAGTTACCAAGTCACCTGTGCTCAAGCATGGCTATCCTTAAAACCTGGACTGGATGGTGGAGTATGCGAAACTATGGCCTACATTAAAAAAGCTAGATCCAAATAAAAATACATTGAAAACGCCAGACCCATACACATATTAAGAGAGCCAGATCCACATAAAGATACACTGAAATAGCCAGATCCACATAATACATTGGAAAAAAACAGATTTACTAAAAATACATAAAATACCTGATCCACATAAAAATACATTGAAAATGTCTGATCCACCTAAATACTGTACAGTATGCTGCAAAAAGCTAGATCCACATAATACATTAAAAACATCAGATCCACTAAAAATACATTAAAAAAGTCAGATCCAGAAAAATCACTGAAAATACCAGATCCACTGAAAATACATGAACAATAAAACAGATCCATATAAAACCACATAAAAAAAAGCCAGATCTACATAAAAATACAGTTAAAAGTATCAAATGTTGTGTGGTAACAGGCTGAAGGACAGAGGTTATGGGGTGACGGACTGTGACCAGTGGGTATGTGTGTGGGGTGACAGGCTGTGAGCGGGTGGCATATTGTGTGAGGTGATAGCATGTGAACAGGGGTCGAGGGTGTGACTGTGAGGTTTTGGGGTGATGAGCTGTGGCTGGGGGACTGATGTGGAATTGGTGGATGATGATTGGGAGCCAGGGACAGGGGGTATGAGTGGAGAGAGGAGGGGGGAATACAATAAAAAATCCAATTTAACCCCTTTCACAGGTCCATTGCTGTTAGTGTATATATTACAGATGGGTGGTCTTCAGGTGGCCGGCTGTTGGGATACCGGCGCACAGTATACCAGCGCCAGTGGCGCACGCAGGGGGGGTTTCTGAGTACCCAGAACTCCCCCCCCTGACGAACCACTTTTTCTTTTTTTTTGAGACGGAGACAGCCTTTGTACCAGCCTCAGGCTTCCAGCTGTGATCGGTGATGTCCGGCCTGCCTGCCACTGCTGGTTTACCAGTATGCTTCCGTGTCAGGTTGCTATCATAGCCATACCGCCTGATGGCTGATGCGGTGCGCTGAGAGCTGAACCGGCAGTGGCTGGCTGGGCAGTGTGCCACAATAGCAGTTGTGACGGAGAGGGACTCCAGAGTCATGCAGCAGGTTCACCGTCACGGAAGAGGTCCGCAGCAGTGTAGCAGCTGAGCCCACACAATGGACAAGCTGTGTGTGTGAGTATGCTGTGTGTGTGTGCCATGTATTTGTTTGAAAATGTACTGTGTACACATATGTATATGTGTGTGTGCGTGTACAGTATGCTGCGTGTAGTAAGTATGCTAAGTTTACTGTATGTGTGCTATGTGTGTGCCCTGTGTTTGTTTGTTTACTGTAAATGTATTGTGTGTATGCATGGCTGTGGTAGGGTATTGAAAGTGGGGGCAATGATCCTGCCTATAATTGCTGGGCTGAACTTCCACCATGTTCCCTGGAAACCGTGATAAGGGGACTGCCTTAAATTGCGCATTACATTTTTTTTTCTCAAAGTCCCAGGCAGTGTCCCTAAAAATTAGAGATGAGTGGCTCGGGTAGTTTTTTTCCTGTTTGGATCCGTGCACATGACTGCATGTCATCTTCCTGACCTATACGTCATGATTGCATGCAATCTAAATCGCCAGAGTGTCGGGAACTCTGTAAAGATGACATATCTGCTCAAAAAAATGATGCACAGCCATGTGCATAGATCCGAACCTGGCTGGACTTCTGTAGAACCAAGCAGCTGCTCTCTGTTAATAATATGCATTAAAGTTTTACCCACTTTAAAGTTTAAAAGAGGATTTATGTGGGCTATTACTTAGCATGTGGCTTTTGTGATACCATAAAGATAATTTTAAATTGGGGGATTATTGTATTTATTTTGGTCTGTCTTTTCTACTATTGCGTTCTTTTTCCAGAGTGTGACTACACAAAACAGGGTGCATGGCTTTTTCGAATGCTTTTTCATAAATCTATTATTTGGAAACCCCCCTTTAAAAATCCTGCGTTTGCCCCTGAGCGCCGGAATCCCGACAGCTGGCATACCGGCACTTTTTCTCCCTCTTGGGGGTCCACGACCCCTGTGCTCGCCACGCTGTTGGTATGCCGGCGGTCGGGCTTTCGGTGCCGGTATGCTGGTCACCGGGAGCCTGGCCGCCGGCATACCCTACTACACCCATTACAGATAAAAGCATGCATATAGAAGAGTGAAAGGCCAACATACAGTACTGTATAATATGGAGGGGGGGGGGGGGGTTACAGGGTGACAGACACACAAAGGTAGCGGGAACAGTGTGTCAAACATGGGGGGATAGGGGGTACAAGGTGTCACACATACAGGGGTAGGGGGGTATAGGTGGTCACTCACCAGGATGAGGAGGCACAGGGGGTCACACACACACAGGTAGGGGGTCACACACAGAGTTACCAGGTTACTCACCATGCTGTGTCTAATCAACCTCTGGATGAGATGCATGGTGTGATTGAGGGAGGCCCGCGGACCCAGGTACAGCTCAGAGGAGGTCAGCGGAAGGAGGATCCACGCTGGATGCGGTGGCTGGCTGACTGCACAGACAGACACCGCAAAGGCCCGTGGAGAGGAGGAGCTGCTGCATCTAGGCATATGCAGTGCAGCAGTCCTCCCCCAGGACCAGCGGCCAAGTTAGTGTTTTAGCCTTCCCCTCACCCTACTCCTGCATGGCAGGTATTGATAGCTGTGCAACCGCTCTGGCACTAACCCCCCTGCTGCCGGCTCAGGTCAGCTTAGTGAGCTGCCCTGCCGGAGGCCTCCCGACAGAGCGGCATGTTTGAAATTTACAGCCCCTCTGCACCTGCTCCGGTGCTCCCTTCCGCTGCAGGCTCAGCTCAGCTGTGTGAGCTGTCCTGCCGGCTGCTGCCCGATCTCTATGCAGACGGGCAGCACAAATGCAGCAGTCGCCGGCAGGTGACCTGCCTGAGAAGGGGAGGAGAGCGTGGCCGTTGCTCTGGGCTTCCTGCGGCCACCTCTGTGCACACTGTCAAATATAATATTAGATGCCGCTGATGGGCTTTGCGCTCCCGGGTCTCCGGTGTTGTCAGATGCCCGGCGGGGAGATCACCGTGCGTGGGCGGCTGCAGGATACCACCAGCAGCAGGTGAGGAGGAGTCAGGGGAAGGTGGTTGTCATTATTGGCAGCTCAGACCCTTGTCCTGCCGCCGCTTACAGGTGATTGGATCAGCGGATCCAGCACTGGATCCGCTGTCCAATCCCATGTGCCTTGCTGACAGGGATGTGCATTGATGTGGGCTGAAAGCCCGTCACTGTTAACGAGGCACTTCTATAGTGCCTCGTTAACAGGCATAAGTATCTTCTTTGTATTATTATAATCATGAATGACAGGGGACGAACTGCCTCCCCTGACTGCACGTCCCTGGTAAATATGGGGTAAAATGTTCCACCCAGTAAGCCTTTGCCCAGTCGAAACCAGGCACATCAGCTAGTTGTTATCTCCTATATAATAGCCCAGATCTGTGACTCTGTGCCTGTGTGTATAACGCTGGGCGTGGCTAGGAGCTCTCATTGGGTTAGCAGTAGGTCTATCACACCCAGTCCTCAGCTGATTGGGTGAGAAACGCCCTCCCACACAGGTTACATCCAATGGGAGGCTCTGCCCTTTGGCTGCTGTGTGTTCCCGGAGCAGGATTAACAATGGGGCTGATGGAGCTGCAGCTCCAGGCCCACACCCCAAAATAGGCCCACTGCATGTGCAGCACTATACCCTCCAACAATTTACACATAAAAATCAAATTACTTCAAATTCCAAAAGGGGGCGTGGTCATGGGTAAAGGGGCGTGGTCACATCCCATTTCCTATTCTTTCAATGGAAGTTTGGAGAGCCAAAAATCGGTACAGACCATAAAAAAGGTACTGTACCTGCCAAAAAGGTACAGCTGGAGGGCATGCCACTGCATATGCAGCAAGTCTCCTTTTACTGCAGCATCCTATGTCCTGCTGCCAGTCCGCCTGCCCCCTCCGGCATCAACAATCCCCACTCCCTAGCCGCGGCGCAGGTGGAACAAAAGCTGCTGTGGCCACTGGCATAGATGGGTATGAAAGCAGCGCAGCGGAAGCCTTTCATAGTCCTCCCTGCGCTGCATAATCACTGAGCCCCGGAGCCTCCTCTGTGCATGATGTCACAAAATTGCCTCCCCGCCACAGCCATGCCCAGATCGCCAGAGGCCCTGACTCTGCAACACAGCACCTGGGCTGCCGGCCTGGAAGCCCCGAGATGGCTAATGTAATGGATAGAGTGGGTGATATCGCGGAGGGTAATGTCTGGAAGCTGAATCAATGTAAAAGGTGACAGTGCTCAGCAGTGCAGTGGGTGTGCAGTCAGGGCCGAAACTAGGATTTTTGTCACCCGGGGCAAGGTAGTCATTTGACACCCCCCCCCCAAAAAAAATAAAATAAAAAAATTAACAATAAAAAAATAAAAAAATAAACAATTTAAAATAAATAAATAAATGAATAAAAATATTATTTATATATATATATATATATATATATATATATCTTTCAGAACTTTTTTACCTGAAAAATTGCCTTTTCTAACATAAATTTCATATCCATCCCCCTCCCATACTTAATCAAGGGGCAGCATGTATATATATATATATATATATATATATACACAAATAAATACATACACGTATATATAACAGTCAATAGGACTGGCACTGTCATAACTGTAAAATTACAGTGCCCAAGTCCCTTCACTTAAATAAAGGAGCAGCAACACACTCTGAAACTTTGGCATTGTTGTGACAGGAGATAAAGAAATTAATTGCCTGTCAAGTAAAGATAGTTAGATAGATAGATAGATAGATAGATAGATAGATAGATAGATAGATAGATAGATAGATAGATAGATAGATAACCTTCATATCCCTCTCAGCTCTCACATCACTCACCATCTCATGAAGCTGCTGTAGTACACAAGTAGTGGTGAGGACTTGGAGCTGCTGCAACTTTCTGTCAGCCATCAGTGCTGATTGCTGGGAAGGAAACAGCTGTATCCATCCAGACCCCGCCAGACACCCGCAGCCCACCCCGGCGTATTCAAAGACACATCACCCCCTCACTGCTGCTGCTGCTGAGTGTCTTCAATCGCTCCCGGCCAGGACACTGCTGACTAATTAACTCAGGAGCAGCAGCGAGGAGGTGATGTGTCTCTATGCCGCCAGCACAGCGCTGCTGAAATACAACTCTCCCCTCTTCCTGCTTCCCCGAGCCGAGCACAGCACACAGGAAATTGAAAGTAAACTACAGCTCCCGAGGGCTGCTGGGAGCTGTAGTTTATTTTCAGTCTAATCACAGAACTCCGACGGCTCTAAGCTGCTACCATTGGCGCATAGGGAGAGGGTGTTAGGGGGTCTCGGCGCCCCCTCCAATCCGGCGCCCAGGTCGCCTGCCCCCCTAGCCCCCCCCTAGTTTCGGCCCTGGTGCAGTGTTACTGACACTGCACAGCACTCTCACCTTTTACATTGATTCAGCGAGTCAGTCAGTTCTGCCAGCCAGTCACTATTGTTAGCGCCGTTGTCCCAAAGCGCCGCATTACAGGGAAGTAAACGCACTAAAACTACAGCTCCCAGCAGCCCCTAGCGCTGAAGCATTCCGGCGCTAAGGCTTGCTGGGAGCTGTAGTTTATTGAGTGCATCTTCTTCCCTGTAATGCGGCGCATTGGGACATCGGCGCTAACAATAATGACTGGCTGCTTGGTTGCTGTGCGAGTCTCCAGGAGAGCCACTGCCAAAGGGAGGACAGCAGCTTAGCTGCTTCCAGGAGGAGAAGCATTACCTGCCCCTCCCTCACTCGCAGTACCTCCTGCCCCATCCGCGGTACCCCCACACCCCTTCCTCCACCACCCACGGTGGATCCAGACCCCCTCCCCCACCCGCAGCACCCCCGCACCCATCCCTCCTCAGTCCTCACCCACCGCACCAGCCCGTCCCCCACCAGCGGCACCCTCGGTGGCTTTGGACCCCCACCCTCGGCACCCACCAGCCCCTCCCCCACCCACGGCACCACCGCACTAGCCCCTCCCCCACCCACGGCACCCCCAAAACCACCCCTCCCCCACCCGCGGCACCCCCGGACCCCCTCCCACATTCGCGTCTCCCCCGCACCCGCCACTCCCCCAACCACAGTACCTACTAGGTGATTCATCAGGCCCAGCGTGCGCTGTTCATGCCATTGCAAGGTGCTACGACCCCTTAACCATCGCATGCCCTTATGATTGGAGGTAATACTCCATATAATACACACGACGGTGTGAAGTGCGCCCGTAGGACACGATGAATCACCTTGTTATTATTATTAGTTTATTTTTATAATGGAAACTTGTTCAGGAGTATTGAATAATGAGATCATTTTATTCAGGTACATCATTCGCTGCCCCATCAGAGCTTAAAATCTTATATATCTATTCCAGGAACACAAAAGGACCACAAGAGATACTGTAGATTAGTACTTTATTCTATATTTTTCTTGTATCAAACATGGCATAACTATGGACCCACCGAATCTACTGTTAACTTTAATAGCTAGAATCAATTTTCACATATAAATCTTACCTTTCTTTCAGTTCATATGTAGAAAGGAAGACGTTTGAAGTTCAGTACTGCCACCTAGTGACAGTACCTAAACATTTTATAGAACTATAAATTGGTTTGTTGCTGGAATGAGCAATATTTACTAAACAATTGGTTGCAGAATTTTTTTTATATTTCCTTTGTGGGATCACTGGCATATTTATAATGGGTGCAGTTTGTGGTGCACATTGGCCACCCAGCATCCATTTTTTTTTCAATACATATCCTCCAGAGTCCTGTGTTGGCAGCAGTAGCTCTGCAGAAATCACCTGAAAAATGGAGCGGAGGCCATTTTACCGGTATTCTGTGCATGCACAGTAAAAAAGTCACTGGGGAAATGGATGCGGCACCTATTTCCCGGAGACCTGCACATGCAATCTAGACTCTAGGACAGCACTAGGGTCCCTAGTGCCAAGAGACTACAGCACAGCCCTATACAGAGGAGTGGTCCCAGACGGAGTCTGCACACGGGCCTCCTCCTCTCTTGAAGCTCCCCTGAGTGGAATCTACCATTAAGTGTTATGTGTGGAATGGTTCCTTTTATTTTTCTTCCAGGATTTCTCCATTATTGGTTCCTTTTGTGTTATGATGTACCACTGTTCCGTCATATGAAAATTCAGAGACACTGTAGCAATTTTTTTTGTACTGTACATGCATTATAGTTAAAGATGAGCAGGTTTGGTTCCCTGAGAACCGAACCCCCCAAACTTCACTCACTACCCGAGCCCGGATCCGAGTCAGGCTCGGGTTTTCCCGTCTGACTCGGAAACCCGAACGAGGCAAAAGGTCATCATCCCGCTGTCAGATTCTCGGGGGAGTTGGATTCCATATAAGGAGCCGCGTGTCGCCGCCATTTTCACTCCGGCATTGGAGAGCGTAGAGAGAGGACATGTCTCCGTCCTCAGTGTCCTGCATCAGTTCAGTGGTAGTGTCTTGGGCTGCATCAGTCCAGTCCCAGTGGTGGTGTCCTCTGCTGCCATATGTCCAGTGCTGCTGTATAAGTCCAGTCCAGTGGTGCTGTGTTGTGCTGCATCAGTCCAGTGGTGGTGTCTTGTGCTGCATCAGTCCAGTCCCAGTGGTGGTGTCCTCTGCTGCCATATGTCCAGTGTTGCTGTATAAGTCCAGTCCAGTGGTGCTGTGTTGTGCTGCATCAGTCCAGAGGTGGTGTCTTGTGCTGCATCAGTCCAGTTACAGTGGTGGTGTCCTCTGCTGCCATATGTCCAGTGCTGCTGTATAAGTCCAGTCCATTGCAGTGGTGCTGTGTTGTCCTGCATCGGTACAGTGGTAGTGTCGCAGTGTCGTGTGCTGCATCAGTCCAGTCATAGTGGTGGTGTCCTCTGCTGCCATATGTCCAGTGCTGCTGTATAAGTCCAGTCCATTGCAGTGGTGCTGTGTTATCCTGTATCAGTCTAGTGATGGTGTCCCTGTGCTGCTGTATATGTCCAGTGGTACTGCCGTATTTGTCCAGTGATACTGCCGTATATGTCCAGAGATACTGCCGTACATGTCCAGTGGTACTGCCGTATAATTCCAGTGGTACTGCTGTATAATTCCAGTGATACTGGCGTATAATTCCAGTGATACTGCCGTATAAATCCAGTGATACTGCCGTATATGTCCAGTGGTACTGCCGTATAAATCCAGTGGTACTGTCATATAAATCCAGTCCAGTGATACTGCTATATATGTCCAGTGGTACTGCCATATAATTCCAGTGATACTGACGTATAATTCCAGTGGTACTGGTGTATAAGTCAGTGGTACTGGTGCATATCTCCAGTCCAGTGATACTGCCGTATATGTCCAGTGGTACTGCCATATAATTCCAGTTATACTGACATATATGTCCAGTTGTACTGCCGTATATGTCCAGTGGTACTGGCGTATAAATCCAGTCCAGTGATACTGCCGTATATGTCCAGTGATACTGCCGTATATGTCCAGCGGTACTGCCATATAAATCCAGCAATACTGCCGTATATGTCCAGTGATACTGCTGTATATGTCCAGTGGTACTGCCGTATAAATCCAGTGGTACTGGCGTATAAATGCAGTCCAATGATACTGCCGTATATGTCCAGTGGTACTGTCGTATAATTCCAGTGATACTGCCGTATAATTCCAGTGGTACTGGCGTATAAGTTCAGTGATACTGCCTTATAAATCCAGTCCAGTGGTACTGCCGTATAATTCCAGTGATACTGCCGTATAATTCCAGTGGTACTGGTGTATAAGTCCAGTCCAGCGGTGCTGTCTTGTGCCGCATCAGTCCAGTGGTGGTGTCTTGTGCTGTATATTATTTACTCCAAATAAAAGGGTTACATACATTACTTATATTTGTATCCAAATCATTTTTACAGGGTTTGCCCTGTGTGGTGTAGGGGTACGCTCGTCTGTGCTGCATATTATTATAATAGCTCCAAAATTAGGGTTATTATTATACAAATTAATTTTACAGGATTTCCGTGTGTGTGGTTTAGGGGTACGCTCTCCTGTGCCACCAATATTGTGCGTGTATTACATCTGGGCAAATTCCAGCACGTCCCATGTTGTTTGTGCCGCACACACTTGTGTCGCTTAGTTTAGTCATACAGCTACCTCATTGCACCTCTTTTTCTTCTTTGCATGATGTGCTGTTTGGGGCCTAGTTTTTTTAAGTGCCATCCTGTTTGCAACTGCAGTGCCACTCCTAGATGGGCCAGGTGTTTGTGCCGCACACTTGTGTTGCTTAGCTTAGTCATACAGCTACCTCATTGCACCTCTTTTTCTTCTTTGCATCATGTGCTGTTTGGGGCCTATTTTTTAAATCTGCCTTCCTGTCTGTCACTGCAGTGTCACTCCTAGATGGGCCAGGTGTTTGTGCTGCACACTTCGGTCGCTTAGCTTAGCCATCCAGCCACCTCGGTGCAACTTTTTGGCCTAAAAACAATATTGTGAGGTGTGAAGTGTTCAGAATAGACTGGAAATGAGTGGAAATAAATGTAATTGAGGTTAATAATACCGTAGGATCAAAATTACCCCCAAATTATGTGATTTTAGCTGTTTTTATGTTTTTTTTTCCAAAAATCATCCAGATCCAAAACCAAAACACGAAATGGTGGTTTTGGCAAAACTAATCCAGATCCAAAACAGGTAGGGGGGTTTCCTGAATCATGCTGCAGCCCAGTGTGTTACAGTTAATACAGAATGGTACTGGGCGGCCTGTCTGTGTCTGGGACATTAATAAGCTGTGTCCAGCTGTGTGGAAGCTGGCAGTTGACTGAACAACTGCAGTAATTACTTAGAATTATAAGCCAATCAGCAGGGACAAGATTAAAATTAATATTATTCAATAGAGTGCCCCCTTTATTAAAGAGGGCACCATATTGAATGATAATAATAATTTTAAACTTGTTCCTGCTGACTGGCTTATAATACCAAGAAATTACGGTTTGCCGGGCATGAGAAATGAATACCTAAATAAGAAGAACAAACTCACCTCTTCTGGAAGCTTGAACGCGGCGGCGGGAAGGCGGGCTGCAGGCCACCCACTCAAACATGTATCTCTCCCCCGCTGAGTCCAGGCTCCACGCAGCAGTGGAGGGCGTCCTGCCCCTGGGCATATTGTAATGAGCGGCGTGGTGGCATTACGCTACGTCGCTCATTACATATGCATAATGCGGCACCGCACAGGGTGGGAGGCACGTCGCATCCACAACAGGCAGCAGCACTGACTGTGTTGTCAAGAAGGAGGTCAGTGAATCAGTGAGTCAGGCTGTCTGCTCTCAATTACAGTTCAAGGCCATAGCGGGCCGTCCCTGCGTGGGTGCTCATCATTTTTCGTGGGTGCACCCACAGAATCGGCGCCTATGCCCGGGGACATCTCCTGTGCACTTGCACTTGCACACATCACTTGGAAAACCTTATCTAATTTTGTATTGGCCCCACCTACAGTAGATTTGGTTCTGACTAAATATTTTAAGGTTTTTTCATCTTTAAATATTGTAGCTTTGTTAGTCTCTCCATATAATGGTCTGTGCAGCAGGGCCACATTAAACCTTGGGGGTGCCCGGGAGACTTAAGACAGGGAGGCCCTGGTTGAAGGGGGGAGTTGTATATTAGATTGTGCATACCTCCCAACATGACCCATTCCAGGAGGGACAACCTCTACCTGGACTACCTTCTTAACATATGATTGGTAATAGGTGATAGGATCACTACCCAATTGTCCTTACCCCTACCTCTACCAGCGCTCTTCTTATTTATCCTCATCACCTTAAAGGGCTCCTCCCCAACCACACCAGGACTACTAGTACCCAACCCTGACATGCCTACACCCAATCTTCTCTACCTGCAACAGACACTTCCCCTAATGGAACAACCACAGGTGAATGTTCTGTACCAAAAACCTCCTCCTCCAATCTCTTTGCCACCTCAGGGACCTGCGCCTGATGCTATAGCCCCTTCAATGGTTTCTGAAAGTGACCGGTCCTACAGCTTACCATGTTTCTGATGTGTGTATTACATATGTTGCAGAATTATCAGTGCTATGTGTTAACTAGAGATGTGCACCGGAAATTTTTCAGGTTTTGTGTTTTGGTTTTGGATTCGGTTCCGCGGCCGTGTTTTGAATTCGGACGCATTTTGGCAAAACCTCCCTTAAAACTTTTTGTGGGATTCGGGTGTGTTTTGGATTCGGGTGTTTTTTTTTTTCAAAAAACCCTCAAAAAACAGCTTAAATCATAGAATTTGGGGGTCATTTTGATCCTATAGTATTATTAACATCAATAACCATAATTTCCACTCATTTCCAGTCTATTCTGAGCACCTCACAATGGGGGTAATTCCAAGTTGATCGCAGCAGGATTTTTGTTAGCAATTGGGCAAAACCATGTGCACTGCAGGGGAGGCAGATATAACATGTGCAGAGAGAGTTAGATTTGGGTGGGGTGTGTTCAATCTGCAATCTAATTTGCAGTGTAAAAATAAAGCAGCCAGTATTTACCCTGCACAGAAATAAAACAACCCACCCAAATCTAACTCTTTCTGCACATGTTATATCTGCCTCCCCTGCAGTGCACATGGTTTTGCCCAATTGCCATCAAAAATCCTGCTGCGATCAACTTGGAATTACCCCCCCTATTATTTTTAGTCCTAAAAATTGCACCGAGGTCGCTGGATAACTAAGCTAAGCGACCCAAGTGGGCGGCACAAACACCTGGCCCATCTAGGATTGGCACTGCAGTGTCAGACAGGATGGCACTTAAAAAAATTGGCCCCAAACATCACATGATGCAAAGATAAATAAAACAAAAAAAGAGGTGCGAGATGGAATTGTCCTTGGGCCCTCCCACCCACCCTTATGTTGTATAAACAGGAAATGCACACTTTAACAAACCCATCATTTCAGCAACAGGGTCTGCCACACGACTGTGGCTGAAATGACTGGTTGGTTTGGGCCTCCACCAAAAAAAGAAGCAATCAATCTCTCCTTGCTCAAACTGGCTCTACAGAGGCAAGATGTCGACCTCGTCATCATCCTCCGATTCCTCAACCCTTTCACTGTGTACATCCCCCTCCTCACAGAGTATTAATTTGTCCCCACTGGAATCCACCATCTCAGGTCCCTATGTACTTTCTGGAGGCAATTGCTGGTAAATGTCTCCACGGAGGAATTGATTATAATTCATTTTGATGAACATCATCTTCTCCACATTTTTGCCGATCGCTGACAAGGTGACCGGCTGCACTAAACATTCTTTCGGAGTACACACTGGAGGGGGGACAACTTAGGTAAAATAAAGCCAGTTTGTGCAAGGGCCTCCAAATTGCCTCTTTTTCCTGCCAGTATATGTACGGACTGTCTGACGTGCCTACTTGGATGCGGTCACTCAATGGTGACAGAATCATATGCAGTGACAGTAGACGACATGTCAGTAATCGTTGGCAGGTCCTTCAGTCTGGACCAGAAGTCAGTTTTCGCTCCTGACTGCCCTGCATCACTGCCAGCGGGTGGTTTTGGAAATTTGATCCTTTTCCTGGCAGCTCCAGTGGCGGTAGAAAATGAAGGAGGAGCTGTTGGCGGGTCACGTTCCGCTTGACTTGACAAGTGTCTCACCAGCAGGTCTTTGAACATCTGCAGACTTGTGTCTGCTGGAAAGAGAGATACAACGTAGGCGTTAAACCTAGGATTGAGCACGGTAGGCAAAATGTAGTGCTCTGATTTCAACAGATTGACCACCCGTGAATCCTGGTTAAGCGAATGAAGGGCTCCATCCACAAGCCCCACATGCCTAGTGGAATAGCTTTGTTTTAGCTCCTCCAATCTCTCCAGCTGCTTCTGCAAAAGCCTGATGCGGGGAATGACCTGACTCAGGCTAGCAGTGTCTGAACTGACTTCACGTGTGGCAAGTTCAAAGGGTTGCAGAACCTTGCACAATGTTGAAATCATTCTCCACTGCGCTTGAGTCAGGTGCATTCCCCCTCCTTTGCCTATATCGTAGGCAGATGTATAGGCTTGAATGGCCTTTTGCTGCTCCTCCATCCTCTGAAGCATATAGAGGGTTGAATTCCACCTCGTTACCACCTCTTGCTTCAGATGATGGCGGGGCAGGTTCAGGAGTGTTTGCTGGTGCTCCAGTCTTTGGCACGCGGTGGCTGAATGCAGAAAGTGGCCCGCAATTCTTCGGGCCACCGACAGCATCTCTTGCACCCCCCTGTTGTTTTAAAAAAAATTCTGCACCACCAAATTCATTGTATGTGCAAAACATGGAACATGCTGGAATTTGCCCACATATAATGCACGTACAATATTGGTGGCGTTGTCCAATGTCACAAATCCCCAGGAGAGTCCAATTGGGGTAAGCCAATCTGCGATGATGTTCCTCATTTTCCGTAAGAGGTTGTCAGCTGTGTGCCTCTTATGGAAAGCGGTGATACAAAGCATAGCCTGCCTAGGAACGAGTTGGCGTTTGCGAGATGCTGCTACTGGTGCCGCTGCTGCTGTTGTTGCTGCGGGAGGCAATACATCTACCCAGTGGGCTGTCACAGTCATATAGTCCTTAGTCTGCCCTGCTCCACTTGTCCACATGTCCGTGGTTAAGTGGACATTGGGTACAACTGCATTTTTTAGGACACTGGTGAGTCTTTTTCTGAGGTCTGTGTACATTTTCGGTATCGCCTGCCTAGAGAAGTGGAAACTAGATGGCATTTGGTACCGGGGACACACTACCTCAAGAAATTCTATAAGTCCCTGTGAACTATCGGTGGATACCGGACGCACGTCTAACACCAACACAGCTGCCAAGGCCTGAGTAATCCGCTTTGCAACAGGATGACTGCTGTGATATTTCATCTTCCTCGCAAAGGACTGTTGGACAGTCAATTGCTTACTAGAAGTAGTACAAGTGGTCTTCTGATTTCCCCCCTGGGATGATGATCGACTCCCAGCGGCAACAACAGAGCCAGGAGCAGTAGGCGTTACACTCAAGGATCCATCAGAGGAATCCCAGTCAGGAGAGGACTCATCAGACTTGCCAGTGACATGGCCTGCAGGACTATTGGCTTTCCTGTCTAAGGAGGAAATTGACACTGAGGGAGTTGGTGGTGTGGTTTGCAGGAGCTTGGGTACAACAGGAAGAAGGAATTTAGTTGTCAGTGGACTGCTTCCGCTGTCACCCAAAGTTTTTGAACTTGTCAATGACTTCTGATGAATGCGCTCCAGGTGACGTATAAGGGAGGATGTTCCTAGGTGGTTAACATCCTTACCCCTACTTATTACAGCTTGACAAAGGCAACACACTGCTTGACACCAGTTGTCCGCATTTATGTTGAAATAATTCCACACCGAAGAGGTGATTTTTTTTTGTATTTTGACCAGGCATGTCAATGGCCTTATTCATCCCACGGACAACAGGTGTCTCCCCGGGTGCCTGACTTAAACAAACCACCTCTCCATCAGATTCCTACTTGTCAATTTCCTCCTCAGCGCCAGCAACACCCATATCCTCATCCTGGTGTACTTCAACAGTGACATCTTCAATTTGACTATCAGGAACTGGACTGTGGGTGCTCCTTCCAGCACTTGCAGGGGGCGTGCAAATGGTGGAAGGCGCCACCTCTTCCCGTCCAGTGTTGGGAAGGTCAGGCATCGCAACTGACACAATTGGACTCTCCTTGGGGATTTGTGATTTAGAACGCAGTTTTTTGCTGTGCTTTTGCCAGCTTAACTCTTCATTTTTCTAGCAAGAGGATGAGTGCTTCCATCCTCATGTGAAGCTGAACCACTAGCCATGAACATAGGCCAGGGCCTCAGCCGTTCCTTGCCACTCCGTGTTGTAAATGGCATATTGGCAAGTTTATGCTTCTCCTCAGACGCTTTTAATTTAGATTTTTGGGTCATTTTACTGAACTTTTGTTTTTTAGATTTTACATGCTCTCTACTATGACATTGGGTATCGGCCTTGGCAGATGACGTTGATGGCATTGAATCGTCTCTGGTGGCAGCAGCTTCAGCACTAGGTGGAAGTGGATCTTGATCTTTCCCTATTTTACCCTCTCCATTTTTTTAATGTGTGGTATTATATGGCAGTAATATATCAATAGCAATGGCCTACTGTACTGTACTACTATAAACTGGTGGTCACCACAATGCTGCACTGTACTACTATATACTGGTCACAACAATGCAGCAGATATTGAGCACTGATCAGGATTCTAGAAGTGATGCAGAGCAGCAAGAAACAGCAATGGCCTACTGTACTGTACTACTATATACTGGTGGTCACCACAATGCTGCACTGTACTATTATATACTGGTCACAACAATGCAGCACAGAAATGGATACTAGAAGTGACACAGAGCTGCAAGATACAGCAAATGCCTACTGTACTGTACTACTATATACTGGTGGTCACCACAATGCTGCACTGTACTACTATATACTGGTCACAACAATGCAGCAGATATTTAGCACTGATCAGGATACTAGAAGTGACACAGAGCAGCATGAAACAGCAATGACCTACTGTACTGTATTACTATATACTGGTGGTCACCACAATGCTGCACTGTACTACTATATACTGGTCACAACAATGCAGCAGATTTTGAGCACTGATCAGGATACTAGAAGTGACACAGAGCAGCAAGAAACAGCAATGACCTACTGTACTGTACTACTATATACTGGTGGTCACCACAATGCTGCACTGTACTATTATATACTGGTCACAACAATGCAGCACAGATATGGATACTAGAAGTGACACAGAGCTGCAAGTTACAGCAATGGCCTACTGTACTGTACTACTATATACTGGTGGTCACCACAATGCTGCACTGTACTACTATATACTGGTCACAACAATGCAGCACAGATATGGATACTAGAAGTGACACAGAGCTGCAAGATACAGCAATGGCATACTGTACTGTACTACTATATACCGGTGGTCACCACAATGCAGCACTGTACTACTATATACTGGTCACAACAATGCAGCAGATATTGAGCACTGATCAGGATACTGTCTAGAACTGAGTCTAACACGGAGCTGCAAGATACAGCAATGGCCTACTATACTATACTCCTATAATATACTGGTGGTCACCACAATGCAGCACACTGAGCACAGATATTGAGCTTTTCAGGCAGAGAACATAGCCACGTTCTCTCCGCTCAATCTACAATGCACGAGTGAAAATGGCGGCGACGCGCGGTTCTTTATTTGGAATACGAATCTCACAAGAATCCCACAGCGGGAAGATGACGTTTGGCCTCGTTTGGGTTAACCGAGCAAGGCGGGAAGATCCGAGGCTGCCTCGGACCCGTGTAAAACACGTGAAGTTCGGGGGTGTTCGGATCTTGACGAACCGAACCCTCTCATCTCTAGTGTTAACATGTCTCAGTGATGTACGTATAGCATGTCTGTGTGATATTCAGTGTCTCAGTGATGTATTGTACATGTGACATGTATGGTGTACACTTGTCTGTGTTTTGGGAAGTATTCCCGGGTATTGGAATATGATGTCTCTTCCTATCTCTATAGAACATGTCTCAGTGATGTGTTGTATTTGTGATTTGTATGGTGGTGTTGGGCTGTGTTAAGGGGATGGAGTTAAAATACCGGCTGTCGTGATCCCGGCGAACAGTAGACAGGCACCAGAATTCCGACCAACGCAGTATATTCCCACTTGGTTGGCGAGTCTACGCCACCAATCTAGTGGAAATATAACCTGTGGCGAGTGAAGCAAGCCACTGGGCACAAAGTGCGGGGAGCACAGTGAGCCCACGAGGAGACTCACTGCCTCGCTGCTTGGGATTCCAACAGACAGGATGCCACTGTCTGTATACTGACAGCCTGCATCCCGTCTGCCGGTAAAACATATGTATTCCGTGTTAAGGCCAGTATTCCTGGGTATTGGTGCTGAGGGTGGTCTTCAGTATGCCGACTGTCGCGATCCCGGCGCACAGTATACCGGCGCCGGAATCCCGACAGCCGGCATACCGACACTTTTTCTCCCTCATGGGGGTCCACGACCCCCATGGAGGGATAATAAAATAGCCACCGAGCCCGCAGCGTGGCGAGCACAGCAAGCCCGCAAGGGGCTCATTTGCGCTCACCACGCTGTCAGTATGCCGGCGGTCGGGCTCCCGGCGCCGGTATACTGGTCGCCGGGAGCCCGGCCGCCGGCATACCATACTACACCCGGTGCTGATGCCTCTTCCTGTCTCTGTAGGACATGTTTCAGTTATGTGTTGTACTGTGTGGTGTAATTTGAATAACGGACACAACTGTGTGGTATAATGGGGATTGGTACTATTCTGTGGCCCCGCCTCTACCCCATGAAGCCATGCCCCTATCTTTTTGGTGCTACGCGCACAATGGGGTATATTTACTAAGCTCCCGATTTTGACCGAGATGGTGTTTTTTCTTCAAAGTGTCATCTCGGGAATTTACTAAACTCAAATCTCGGCAGTGATGAGGACATTCGTATTTTTTTTACGGCTGTGTAGTAAAAATACGAATGAATATACCATCGGTCAAATGCGGCTGTTTAGGTATAGAACTCGGTCATTTACTATGCATTCGTATTTGAAATCTCTACCGTGAAAATGCATGTGCGGCCGTGAAAAAATGCAAATCGTAAAAAAAGCCTAAAAAAAAGTAGACCTGCTTTTGAGAAGCGTGTTTACATGTGTTTCCAATTCTACATTACTCACACCTGGATTTTTTGACCTTTAAAAGGGACCCAAGCACATTTTTAACATCTCTCACTCTGAAATGGCTGCTACCGTGTGTGGTACTGATTTCTTGTTTGCTGGGGGATACCTGAGACTACTCCATGAGGCAACAATAAACCAAGGCCAGGAAACTGAACATGGTCAGCAGGTTGTACAGATTCCGCGCAGGCTGGGCAGGCCTGGTTTTTTTAGGGGGCGTTTAAACTTGAACAAATTGCCCGATGACCAGATTATACAGATGGTCCGGCTATATAGATAAAACATTTTCCGTCTGTATGACCTTGTCAAACTGAACCTAGACCCTGAGACACCACGCTCTCGCTCTGTCTCAGGCCTGCACAAACTCCTGGCTGTGTCGCACTTTATGGCTACTGGCAGCTTCCAGCCTGTGACTGGCGATGTAATTAGTATCTCACAAGCCACCTTTTCTAAATATTTAATTCAGGTGAGTTAAAACATACATACATGCCTATGTCTAAGTGGTGCTTCTGTTATGTAATATAACACAGTATTGTATTGATTACAGGTCATGACATTCACCTTAAATTTTGTAATGTCCACTCAGGTTTTGGATGTCTTGGATGCCCACATAGATGCCTCTCTCTGCTTCCCTACCCAGGAGTCGCAGTGGCATGCAGTCAGGGTAGCTTTCTCTAAGCTTGCTGGCATGCCCAATGTGCTGGGTGCCATAGATTGCACACACGTTAAGCTGAGCCCACCTAGGGGCAGGCAATATATTTATACCAATAGACATCTGGGCCAATCCACTAATGTGCAGGTGGTTTGTGTAGCAAATTAAACAATACACATATTCCGTGTGAATAATTTATTACCTTGAACACAGGCATTTTTTGTGTAACAATTCAAAAAACATTATTTGTAACAAACTATTTGCTGCAGCCGTCATTATTTTTTTTGTGTGTGTGTGCTGGGTGCAGAGGATTGCCCTGGTTCGTTGGTCCGGGTTCTGCTGGAGCGTCTAACTGGGGAGGTAACTGGGGTCTGGCTTGGTGTAGTTGTTCCCGAGCTAGAGCTTAGTTGGTGTGATGCCAACACATTAAGGCTTTGACTGAGGTTAGTTAGGCTTGCAGTGAGTTGGCTATTAGCGGCAGTGTTGTTTGCAATAATTCAGGACAGGTTTTCGTTAATCATTTGGTTGTGTTGAATCAGTTGAATGAGGGCTTGTTGCTGCCGCTGTTGCTCATCCATAATGCGTTACAGATTGGCTTGCATTTGGCTGTTGTCTGCCCTCAACTGCTCCATTGAATTGGCAATTCTGCCAACCTGAACTATCAGTCTGCCTGAGTTTCGACTGAGTCTAGGCAGATGATGGGGCAGACTGGCAAGGTATTGGGTGTGGGTGTTCAGGCACGCATAGTGTTGCGCCTGTTGTGTGGCCCAACTGCTCCAAAACTCTGGGGCCATTTGTGTTATGCACACCAGTGCTAACAGGAGTATACCGGTGTATGAACAGAGAGGGATGCAAAGCAAACGAACTCACAGACAGTATAACACAACATACACAGGAGGTGATGGAATAACTAATAAACACAAAGTGAATAGGGAAGCCCAAAGGCTCAGGAATTGGGTGTCTCCCTAGTGTCAGGAATGCTCAGATGGAATAGAGCGGACAATGAAGCAAGATGTAGTGATTTAACATGTGGAGTACCCGAAATGATGTTGCTAAGAGCAACAGAAAAAACCCCAAAGGGGTTACCAACGGGTGTGGGAATAAACTCCTTGGTCAGAGATAGAAATATAGACACAAGGAGAGTATCCACAATCCTAACCCCCACTTGCAGGGCACAGGTTCAGCTTACTGCCACTAAACTGACACCTGGACGCCCTGCACAGTGAGGGAGGATTAAGCAAGCAGGTCTGAGAGTACAGCCGCAAACCTGCTGGGATCACAGAATAGCAAAAGAACCCCAACAGGTTAAACAACTGACTCCAGTCTTAGTGCTAGGTCCGGATTGGCAGAATGAAGTACCGAATCCCAAGGCCTATTCGCAGTAAGCAACAAGTAAATACAAAGTCACAGTACTAGCTAACTCTCTGGAACTGACTAACAAACAAAGATTCAGCAGCATTTGCCTAGCCTGAGAGGATGGTTTATATAGCAGGTGCTGTCCATGCCCCACTCAGACCTCACAGACTGTGAGCACAAAACCAGCGCCGGATTCCCTGCCGTGCACAGAGCCTGTAACCACTACACAGTAAAAACCCGGACCGGAGTATAAGCTGCGCTCAGGTTACTTCGCTAACACTTGCCTCCCGGTTGCCATGGCGACGTGGCAGCACAGAACAGGAGATCCTAACAGTACCCCCCCTCTGACGAGGGGTCAAAGAACCCCTACCACCGGGTTTATCGGGGAACTACGAGAAGAAAGAGCGTATCAGTCTGGGGGCATGAAGATCATAACTGCGCACCCACGACCGCTCCTCCGGGCCATACCCCTTCCAGTGCACCAAAAATGACAGCCGACCCCGAACCATCTTGGAGTCAAGAACCCTTTCAACCACAAACTCCCTCTGACCCCGTATCAGAAGAGGAGAAGGTCTTCCACTGGAAGAAGGATTACTAACCGCCAGTTTTAAAAGGGAACAATGAAATGTTTTATTGATACCCAATGAACGGGGCAGATCTAACTGAAATGCCACCGGATTGATAACCCTGGTGATCTTATAAGGGCCGATGAACCGGGGGCCTAACTTATGAGATGGCTGTCTCAACTTCAAATTCTTGGTGGACAACCAGACGGTCTCCTAATTTGAAGCTGCAGGGTCTTCTCCGCTTATCAAAAACCCTTTTGGTCACTAATGACGCAGACACAAGGGCTTTCTTAACTTTCCTCCAAATACCCCTAAGGGCCGAAACCGCAGAGGAACCACCAGGCGTGGAATCCAGGGGGTCAAAAGAATTGGCCTTAGGATGATGCCCATACACACAAAGGAAGGGAGAGATCCCTGTAGCAGAGTGAGCCGTGTTGTTATAGGCAAACTCCGCCATGGACAGATGAGCAACCCAGTCAGTATGACACTTGGAGACATAACACCTGAGGAACTGCTCCAAGGACTGGTTCACCATCTCAGTCTGCCCATTAGACTGTGGATGGTAGCCTGACGACAAGCTCAGAGAAATCTGGAGATCAGAACAAAATGCCCTCCAGAATTTGGCCACAAACTGGGATCCACGGTCAGAGACCACATCAAGTGGCAACCCGTGGAGGCGCACAACATGCTGCATAAATAACTCAGACAGGCATCTGGCCGATGGCAACCCAACCAGTAGAACGAAATGCGCCATCTTCGAAAACCTGTCAACGACAACCCAAATGGCTGTCATCCCCGAGGATTTGGGCAAGTCCACCACAAAATCCATGGAAATGTGGGTCCATGGCTTAGATGGAATAGAGAGTGGATGTAATGGGCCGACAGGAACCCCTCTAGGAGTTTTATTTCGGGTACAAACGTCACATGCCCGAACCCACTGATCTACATCCCTAGCCACCGAGGGCCACCACACCGCCCTAGACAGCAACTCCCGAGTTCTGGCAATACCCGGATGCCCTGCCGACCTCTTGGCATGGAATTCCAGGAACACTCGCTGTCTTAACCTAGGAGGCACAAACAAGAGACCTACCGGAAGGTCTGGAGGAGCCTGCTCCTGTGCTCTAAGGACTAATGACAAGAGGTCCTGGGTAATGCCCACTTTAATACATGATGGGGACACAATGGGCAATGGCTCCTCGGTGGTCTCTTGGACTGGAGCAAAACTCTGCGAGAGCGCATCAGCCTTGATGTTTTTTGACCCAGGGCGATATGTTATCAAAAAATTAAAGCAAGCAAAAAACAAAGCCCATCGTGCCTGCCTGGCATTGAGCCGCTTCGCTGACTCTAAATATGCCAGATTCTTATGGTTGGTGAGAATTGAGACCACAAACTTAGCCCCCTCAAGCCAGTGTCTCCACTCCCCGAGTGCATCCTTTATAGCCAACAATTCCCGGTTACCCACATCATAATTCATCTCGGCAGACGAAAATTTACGGGAAAAGTAAGCACAGGGATGAAGACGATTATCAGACACCCCCATCTGAGAGAGCACTGCCCCAATACCTATCTCCGAGGCATCCACTTCTACCACAAAAGGACGCTCTGGATCTGGGTGTCGCAGCACCTTGGCCGAGACAAATGCCCTTTTGAGACGGGCAAAGGCCGCTTTGGCCTCACAAGACCAGTGAGCAACATCCGCCCCTTTCTTAGTGAGTGCCACCAAGGGGGCCACTATAGACGAAAATCCAGCGATAAACCGTCTATAAAAATTTGCAAAGCCCAGAAAACGCTGAAGCGCCTTCAAACTAGTGGGCTGCACCCAATCCAGGACTGCCTGTACCTTAGAACCCTCCATTTGGAAACCTTCTGAGGAGATAATATACCCTATAAATGCGATTTGCTGGACTTCAAATTCGCACTTCTCCAGCTTCGCCCCAAGCTGGTGGTCTCTGAGTTTCTGGAGGACTAAGGGTACATGCTTCCGATGTTCCTCCAGGGAATGGGAGAAAATTAGGATGTCATCTAGATAAACAACTAAGAATCTATCCAAATATTCCCTGAGCACATCGTTCATGAATTCCTGGAAGACTGCCGGGGCATTAGAGAGCCCAAAAGGCATCACCAAATATTCATAATGCCCTGAGTGGGTATTAAAGGCAGTCTTCCATTCATCCCCCTCTCTTATTCGGATTAGATTGTAAGCACCACGTAGGTCAATCTTAGAAAAAATGGTGGCAGTACGAAGCTGGTCAAACAAAACCGAAATGAGAGGCAGTGGGTACAAGTTTTTAATCGTGATACGGTTCAATTCCCTGAAGTCGATGCAGGGTCGCAACGAACCGTCCTTTTTACCCACGAAGAAGAACCCCGACCCAACCGTGGACTGTGAGGGTCTGATAAATCCCTTAGCCAAGTTCTCCTGAATGTACTCTGCCATAGCCTGAGTCTCAGGACGTGACAGGGAGTACAACCTGCTCTTGGGAAGCTTAGCATCCGGCAACAAATCAATGGCACAGTCATAGGGGCGATGGGGAGGTAGTACCTCCGCAACTTTTTTGGAGAACAAATCCGCAAAATCTGCATAACATCCTGGCAATCCTGGCAAACTTAGCTGCGAGAGCCTGACTGGAAGGCTCAAGCAACTCCTGAAACAATCACTACCCCAACTAAGAATCTCCCCAGAGACCCAGTCAAATTGAGGGTTATGGGCCCTTAACCAGGGTAACCCCAAAACCAATGGGGCAAAATAACAGACAGTCACATAGAAAGACAATTTTTCAGAGTGTGTGGCTCCAATAAACAAAGGAATTTGGCTGGTGCAGGAGGTAATTTTACCCTGGGACAATGGTTCCCCGTTTAACCCACAGATCTCAATCTCTGATGCCAAAGGTACTGAGGGAACAGAGTGTTCCAGGGCAAATTGACGGTCCATGAAAACCCCATCGGCCCCACTGTCAACAAAGGCCTCAGTCTTGACAGTTTGACCGAGGATCTCCAAAGTCACCGGAATGAGAAAAGTCTTTTTGGGAAATTCTGACTTCTGGCCTGACAGGATATTTCCCATAACCCACAGGCCCTGAAGTTTTCCGGCTTTTCTGGGCATGATACTACAACATGACCTTTATTCCCACAGTACAAACACAAACCCTGCTGTCTCCTCCACGTCTTCTCACGCAAGGAGAGGCGGGTAGCCCCAATCTGCATAGGCTCCTCGGAATATTCCTCAGAGTCTGAGGTTCCCTTGGGAAAAAAGGAAACTGCGGTCTCCCTTTCAAGCCTACGCTCTCTCAGCCGTCTATCCACCCGGATGGATAACTGCATGAGCTGATCTAAGCTATCAGGCGAGGGATATTGTACCAGTTGGTCCTTTATCTGGTTAGAAAGGCCCCTTCGGTACTGGTTTCTCAGGGCTGGGTCATTCCACTGGGTATCATGAGCCAACCTCCGAAACTCCGTATTATAAACCTCAGCTGGCCGTCGGCCTTGCTTAAGGACCGTAATCTGAGCCTTGGCTGAAGCCATCTTGTCAGGGTCATCATACAAAATGCCCAGTGCCGTAAAAAAAGCATCAACACTTTTAAGCGACTGACAGTCTGGCTGCAACCCATATGCCCAGACCTGTGGGTCTCCTTGTAGCAAGGAAATCACCATGCCCACCCGCTGAATCTCCGACCCAGAAGACTGGGGCCTAAGCCTGAAATATAGCTTACAGCTCTCCTTGAAACAAAAGAACTGCGAGCGATCTCCAGAAAAACGATCCGGGAGATTTACTTTCGGCTCCTTAACCCCTAAACTTGCCGCTGCTGCTGCGGGAGCTCCGCTAGCGGCCTGCGGGGTGTTCATTTTAATGGACATCTCATTAAATTGTCGAGTCAGGACCTGCACCTGATCGACCACCTGTTGCAAAGTATTTTGAGGGGTATGCTCCATATTCCCACAAAATTTTAACAGGAGTAGGGCTGCTGAATATGTTATGCACACCAGTGCTAACAGGAGTATACCGGTGTATGAACAGAGAGGGATGCAAAGCAAACGAACTCACAGACAGTATAACACAACATACACAGGAGGTGATGGAATAACTAATAAACACAAAGTGAACGGGGAAGCCCAAAGGCTCAGGAATTGGGTGTCTCCCTAGTGTCAGGAATGCTCAGATGGAATAGAGCGGACAATGAAGCAAGATGTAGTGATTTAACATGTGGAGCACCCGAAATGATGTTGCTAAGAGCAACAGAAAAAACCCCAAAGGGGTTACCAACGGGTGTGGGAATAAACTCCTTGGTCAGAGATAGAAATATAGACACAAGGAGAGTATCCACAATCCTAACCCCCACTTGCAGGGCACAGGTTCAGCTTACTGCCACTAAACTGACACCTGGACGCCCTGCACAGTGAGGGAGGATTAAGCAAGCAGGTCTGAGAGTACAGCCGCAAACCTGCTGGGTTCACAGAATAGCAAAAGAACCCCAGCAGGTTAAACAACTGACTCCAGTCTTACTGCTAGGTCCGGATTGGCAGAATGAAGTACCGAATCCCAAGGCCTATTCGTAGTAAGCAACAAGTAAATACAAAGTCACAGTACTAGCTAACTCTCTGGAACTGACTAACAAACAAAGATTCAGCAGCATTTGCCTAGCCTGAGAGGATGGTTTATATAGCAGGTGCTGTCCACGCCCCACTCAGACCTCACAGACTGTGAGCACAAAACCAGCGCCGGATTCCCTGCCGTGCACAGAGCCTGTAACCACTACACAGTAAAAACCCGGACCGGAGTATAAGCTGCGCTCAGGTTACTTCGCTAACACTTGCCTCCCGGTTGCCATGGCGACGTGGCAGCACAGAACAGGAGAACCTAACAATTTGTTGCTGGGGTGGTGTTGGGCTCAATTGAGGGCTGTGGGATGTTTGGGGTGGTTGGGGTATGTCCTGCGGCGTGGTTGGCTGGGTAGGATCTATCGCTTGCAGGTGTAGTGTGTACGTATCCTGCTGGTCACTTTCCTGCTGGGCATCCTCGGCCATGATGGGTGGTTCTGTATGGGGTTGAAGACAGCCACTATTTAGTCAATATTTTGCATTGGTCTTATTATAGCTTTATGGCAACATGCATTACTTCTTAATATTCATGTTGGAATTGATAAATAGATTGTGGCCTAAACTTAACTATGTTGCTCACCTTTTTGTATAAATATGTGGCTTCTAATGTTCACTACTCAGTTGAAAAATGTTTGAGGGAATTGTTGGACTCTGAGCCATAATTAATGTGCGAACACGAAGAACTCTAGCAAATACAAATTACTACATTTACATATTGTGTATGAAGCTTCCTTTTGTACAACACACACAATACAATAAATGTGTTGAGCAATACACTCATACATTGTTTAAGGCAGTCAGTGGTCTGGCCAAAACTTAAACAAATATAGTGGTAAAAAATGAATACATTAACAATGGGGGAAAAAGTCTTAAGATGGCCTATGTTTAGAACTGGTGATGTTGGGCATGCAAAACAATTGGATGAGACTTAAAATTTATGTAGCTGTTTCTAGCAAAGATTAAAAATAAAAAATTTTGTTGCTATGCCCAACATCACATCTGAAAATTAACAAAAAAAAAATACCTTACCCCCATGTGCTTGCTGTTGGTGATTATTACAAGGATGACTGTTTATTATTGTGACACATTTTTTTTGCTGTGCACAAATAGTGGGGCAGATGAATTAACCTGGAGAAGACATAAGGAAGTGATAAACCAGTGATATGTGCAAGGTGATAAAGGCACAAGCCAAACAGCTCCAATATGTAAATTAACAGTTAGGATCTGTTGGCTGCTGCCTTTATCACCTTGCACATAGCACTGGTTTATCACTTCCTTATGCCTTCTCCAGGTTAATACATCTACCCCACTGTTTTTTAACTTCTTTACAAGTAATTGTTATGTTTACTCACCAGACAGCTTAGGGGATTGTGGATCCTCGCTTTGTGGACTGGCCAAAATGGCTTGTGGTGGCAGGGCCGACACTGTGGAGATGCGCCGTTGGGGTGGTGAGGATGCTGCTGGTGATTCAGCTTCAAGACGGCGTCTCTTGGTTGGCCTCCTATGTTGAGTATCCGAGCCCTCCGATGTGCGCCTTAGTGGAGGAGGTTTTGCTGAAGAAGAACCTATGTGATAAGATAAACATTAACATTCTGCTTTTCTATGTGTTTTCAGAATATGTGTTTACACTAAAAGCTTACCTGCATTGCCAGCATCTACATCTCTTGGCAGTGTGGGATGTGGCCTGGCTGTGCTGCTTCTCTTTCGTACTGTAGAAATACACAAAGTGGAAAGCTGCTCAATCAGATTGTAATGTCACTCAGGTGCTAAAAGTAGAGATGAGCGGGTTCGGTTTCTTTGAATCCGAACCCGCACGAACTTCACTTTTTTTTTCACGGGTCCGAGCGACTCGGATCTTCCCGCCTTGCTCGGTTAACCCGAGCGCGCCCGAACGTCATCATGACGCTGTCGGATTCTCGCGAGGCTCGGATTCTATCGCGTGACTCGGATTCTATATAAGGAGCTGCGCGTCGCCGCCATTTTCACACGTGCATTGAGATTGATAGGGAGAGGACGTGGCTGGCGTCCTCTCCATTTAGATTAGATTTAGAAGAGAGAGAGAGAGAGAGATTGCTGTGATACTGTAGATTAGAAGAGAGTGCAGAGTGCAGACAGAGTTTAGTGACTGACGACCACAGTGACCAGTGACCACCAGAGACAGTGCAGTTGTTTGTTTTATTTAATATATCCGTTCTCTGCCTGAAAAAAACGATACACAGTCACACAGTGACTCAGTCTGTGTGCACTGCTCAGCCCAGTGTGCTGCACATCAATGTATTGTATATAAAGCTTATAATTGTGGGGGAGACTGGGGAGCACTGCAGGTTGTTATAGCAGGAGCCAGGAGTACATGATAAATAATATTATATTAAAATTAAACAGTGCACACTTTTGCTGCAGGAGTGCCACTGCCAGTGTGACTAGTGGTGACCAGTGCCTGACCACCAGTATATTAGTAGTATTGTATACTATCTCTTTATCAACCAGTCTATATTAGCAGCAGACACAGTACAGTGCGGTAGTTCACGGCTGTGGCTACCTCTGTGTCGGCACTCGGCAGGCAGTCCGTCCATCCATAATTGTATTATATACCACCTAACCGTGGTTTTTTTTTTCTTTCTTTATACCGTCGTCATAGTCATACTAGTTGTTACGAGTATACTACTATCTCTTTATCAACCAGTGTACAGTGCGGTAGTTCACGGCTGTGGCTACCTCTGTGTCGGAACTCGGCAGGCAGTCCGTCCATCCATAATTGTATTATAATATATACCACCTAACCGTGGTTTTTTTTTCGTTCTTTATACCGTCGTCATACTAGTTGTTACGAGTATACTACTATCTCTTTATCAACCAGTGTACAGTGCGGTAGTTCACGGCTGTGGCTACCTCTGTGTCGGAACTCGGCAGGCAGTCCGTCCATCCATAATTGTATTATAATATATACCACCTAACCGTGGTTTTTTTTTCGTTCTTTATACCGTCGTCATACTAGTTGTTACGAGTATACTACTATCTCTTTATCAACCAGTGTACAGTGCGGTAGTTCACGGCTGTGGCTACCTCTGTGTCGGCACTCGGCAGGCAGTCCGTCCAACCATAATTGTATTATATACCACCTAACCGTGGTTTTTTTTTCATTCTTTATACCGTCGTCATACTAGTTGTTACGAGTATACTACTATCTCTTTATCAACCAGTGTACAGTGCGGTAGTTCACGGCTGTGGCTACCTCTGTGTCGGCACTCGGCAGGCAGTCCGTCCAACCATAATTGTATTATATACCACCTAACCGTGGTTTTTTTTTCATTCTTTATACCGTCGTCATACTAGTTGTTACGAGTATACTACTATCTCTTTATCAACCAGTGTACAGTGCGGTAGTTCACGGCTGTGGCTACCTCTGTGTCGGCACTCGGCAGCCCGTCCATAATTGTATATACCAGTGACCTAACCGTGGTTTTTTTTTCTTTCTTTATACATACATACTAGTTACGAGTATACTATCTCTTTATCAACCAGTCTATATATTAGCAGCAGACACAGTACAGTGCGGTAGTTCACGGCTGTGGCTACCTCTGTGTCGGCACTCGGCAGCCCGTCCATAATTGTATATACCACCTAACCGTGTTTTTTTTTTCTTTCTTTATACATACATACTAGTTACGAGTATACTATCTCTTTATCAACCAGTCTATATATTAGCAGCAGACACAGTACAGTGCGGTAGTTCACGGCTGTGGCTACCTCTGTGTCGGCACTCCGCAGCCCGTCCATAATTGTATATACCAGTGACCTAACCGTGGTTTTTTTTTCTTTCTTTATACATACATACTAGTTACGAGTATACTATCTCTTTATCAACCAGTCTATATATTAGCAGCAGACACAGTACAGTGCGGTAGTTCACGGCTGTGGCTACCTCTGTGTCGGCACTCGGCAGCCCGTCCATAATTGTATATACCAGTGACCTAACCGTGGTTTTTTTTTCTTTCTTTATACATACATACTAGTTACGAGTATACTATCTCTTTATCAACCAGTCTATATATTAGCAGCAGACACAGTACAGTGCGGTAGTTCACGGCTGTGGCTACCTCTGTGTCGGCACTCGGCAGCCCGTCCATAATTGTATATACCAGTGACCTAACCGTGGTTTTTTTTTCTTTCTTTATACATACATACTAGTTACGAGTATACTATCTCTTTATCAACCAGTCTATATATTAGCAGCAGACACAGTACAGTGCGGTAGTTCACGGCTGTGGCTACCTCTGTGTCGGCACTCGGCAGCCCGTCCATAATTGTATACTAGTATCCAATCCATCCATCTGCATTGTTTACCTGAGGTGCCTTTTAGTTGTGCCTATTAAAATATGGAGAACAAAAATGTTGAGGTTCCAAAATTAGGGAAAGATCAAGATCCACTTCCACCTCGTGCTGAAGCTGCTGCCACTAGTCATGGCCGAGACGATGAAATGCCAGCAACGTCGTCTGCCAAGGCCGATGCCCAATGGCATAGTACAGAGCATGTCAAAACCAAAACACCAAATATCAGTAAAAAAAGGACTCCAAAACCTAAAATAAAATTGTCGGAGGAGAAGCGTAAACTTGCCAATATGCCATTTACCACACGGAGTGGCAAGGAACGGCTGAGGCCCTGGCCTATGTTCATGGCTAGTGGTTCAGCTTCACATGAGGATGGAAGCACTCAGCCTCTCGCTAGAAAACTGAAAAGACTCAAGCTGGCAAAAGCACCGCAAAGAACTGTGCGTTCTTTGAAATCCCAAATCCACAAGGAGAGTCCAATTGTGTCGGTTGCGATGCCTGACCTTCCCAACACTGGACGTGAAGAGCATGCGCCTTCCACCATTTGCACGCCCCCTGCAAGTGCTGGAAGGAGCACCCGCAGTCCAGTTCCTGATAGTCAGATTGAAGATGTCAGTGTTGAAGTACACCAGGATGAGGAGGATATGGGTGTTGCTGGCGCTGGGGAGGAAATTGACAAGGAGGATTCTGATGGTGAGGTGGTTTGTTTAAGTCAGGCACCCGGGGAGACACCTGTTGTCCGTGGGAGGAATATGGCCGTTGACATGCCAGGTGAAAATACCAAAAAAATCAGCTCTTCGGTGTGGAGGTATTTCACCAGAAATGCGGACAACAGGTGTCAAGCCGTGTGTTCCCTTTGTCAAGCTGTAATAAGTAGGGGTAAGGACGTTAACCACCTCGGAACATCCTCCCTTATACGTCACCTGCAGCGCATTCATAATAAGTCAGTGACAAGTTCAAAAACTTTGGGTGACAGCGGAAGCAGTCCACTGACCAGTAAATCCCTTCCTCTTGTAACCAAGCTCACGCAAACCACCCCACCAACTCCCTCAGTGTCAATTTCCTCCTTCCCCAGGAATGCCAATAGTCCTGCAGGCCATGTCACTGGCAAGTCTGACGAGTCCTCTCCTGCCTGGGATTCCTCCGATGCATCCTTGCGTGTAACGCCTACTGCTGCTGGCGCTGCTGTTGTTGCCGCTGGGAGTCGATGGTCATCCCAGAGGGGAAGTCGTAAGCCCACTTGTACTACTTCCAGTAAGCAATTGACTGTTCAACAGTCCTTTGCGAGGAAGATGAAATATCACAGCAGTCATCCTACTGCAAAGCGGATAACTGAGTCCTTGACCACTATGTTGGTGTTAGACGTGCGTCCGGTATCCGCCGTTAGTTCACAGGGAACTAGACAATTTATTGAGGCAGTGTGCCCCCGTTACCAAATACCATCTAGGTTCCACTTCTCTAGGCAGGCGATACCGAGAATGTACACGGACGTCAGAAAAAGACTCACCAGTCTCCTAAAAAATGCAGTTGTACCCAATGTCCACTTAACCACGGACATGTGGACAAGTGGAGCAGGGCAGGGTCAGGACTATATGACTGTGACAGCCCACTGGGTAGATGTATGGACTCCCGCCGCAAGAACAGCAGCGGCGGCACCAGTAGCAGCATCTCGCAAACGCCAACTCTTTCCTAGGCAGGCTACGCTTTGTATCACCGCTTTCCAGAATACGCACACAGCTGAAAACCTCTTACGGCAACTGAGGAAGATCATCGCGGAATGGCTTACCCCAATTGGACTCTCCTGTGGATTTGTGGCATCGGACAACGCCAGCGATATTGTGTGTGCATTAAATATGGGCAAATTCCAGCACGTCCCATGTTTTGCACATACCTTGAATTTGGTGGTGCAGAATTTTTTTAAAAACGACAGGGGCGTGCAAGAGATGCTGTCGGTGGCCAGAAAAATTGCGGGACACTTTCGGCGTACAGGCACCACGTACAGAAGACTGGAGCACCACCAAAAACTACTGAACCTGCCCTGCCATCATCTGAAGCAAGAAGTGGTAACGAGGTGGAATTCAACCCTCTATATGCTTCAGAGGTTGGAGGAGCAGCAAAAGGCCATTCAAGCCTATACAATTGAGCACGATATAGGAGATGGAATGCACCTGTCTCAAGTGCAGTGGAGAATGATTTCAACGTTGTGCAAGGTTCTGATGCCCTTTGAACTTGCCACACGTGAAGTCAGTTCAGACACTGCCAGCCTGAGTCAGGTCATTCCCCTCATCAGGCTTTTGCAGAAGAAGCTGGAGGCATTGAAGAAGGAGCTAAAAGGGAGCGATTCCGCTAGGCATGTGGGACTTGTGGATGCAGCCCTTAATTCGCTTAACAAGGATTCACGGGTGGTCAATCTGTTGAAATCAGAGCACTACATTTTGGCCACCGTGCTCGATCCTAGATTTAAAGCCTACCTTGGATCTCTCTTTCCGGCAGACACAGGTCTGCTGGGGTTGAAAGACCTGCTGGTGACAAAATTGTCAAGTCAAGCGGAACGCGACCTGTCAACATCTCCTCCTTCACATTCTCCCGCAACTGGGGGTGCGAGGAAAAGGCTCAGAATTCCGAGCCCACCCGCTGGCGGTGATGCAGGGCAGTCTGGAGCGACTGCTGATGCTGACATCTGGTCCGGACTGAAGGACCTGACAACGATTACGGACATGTCGTCTACTGTCACTGCATATGATTCTCTCAACATTGATAGAATGGTGGAGGATTATATGAGTGACCGCATCCAAGTAGGCACGTCACACAGTCCGTACTTATACTGGCAGGAAAAAGAGGCAATTTGGAGGCCCTTGCACAAACTGGCTTTATTCTACCTAAGTTGCCCTCCCACAAGTGTGTACTCCGAAAGAGTGTTTAGTGCCGCCGCTCACCTTGTCAGCAATCGGCGTACGAGGTTACATCCAGAAAATGTGGAGAAGATGATGTTCATTAAAATGAATTATAATCAATTCCTCCGCGGAGACATTGACCAGCAGCAATTGCCTCCACAAAGTACACAGGGAGCTGAGATGGTGGATTCCAGTGGGGACGAATTGATAATCTGTGAGGAGGGGGATGTACACGGTGATATATCGGAGGGTGAAGATGAGGTGGACATCTTGCCTCTGTAGAGCCAGTTTGTGCAAGGAGAGATTAATTGCTTCTTTTTTGGGGGGGGTCCAAACCAACCCGTCATATCAGTCACAGTCGTGTGGCAGACCCTGTCACTGAAATGATGGGTTGGTTAAAGTGTGCATGTCCTGTTTTGTTTATACAACATAAGGGTGGGTGGGAGGGCCCAAGGATAATTCCATCTTGCACCTCTTTTTTCTTTTCTTTTTCTTTGCATCATGTGCTGATTGGGGAGGGTTTTTTGGAAGGGACATCCTGCGTGACACTGCAGTGCCACTCCTAAATGGGCCCGGTGTTTGTGTCGGCCACTAGGGTCGCTAATCTTACTCACACAGTCAGCTACCTCATTGCGCCTCTTTTTTTCTTTGCGTCATGTGCTGTTTGGGGAGGGTTTTTTGGAAGGGACATCCTGCGTGACACTGCAGTGCCACTCCTAGATGGGCCCGGTGTTTGTGTCGGCCACTAGGGTCGCTAATCTTACTCACACAGCTACCTCATTGCGCCTCTTTTTTTCTTTGCGTCATGTGCTGTTTGGGGAGGGTTTTTTGGAAGGGACATCCTGCGTGACACTGCAGTGCCACTCCTAGATGGGCCCGGTGTTTGTGTCGGCCACTAGGGTCGCTTATCTTACTCACACAGCGACCTCGGTGCAAATTTTAGGACTAAAAATAATATTGTGAGGTGTGAGGTATTCAGAATAGACTGAAAATGAGTGTAAATTATGGTTTTTGAGGTTAATAATACTTTGGGATCAAAATGACCCCCAAATTCTATGATTTAAGCTGTTTTTTTAGTGTTTTTGGAAAAAAACACCCGAATCCAAAACACACCCGAATCCGACAAAAATAATTCGGTGAGGTTTTGCCAAAACGCGTTCGAACCCAAAACACGGCCGCGGAACCGAACCCAAAACCAAAACACAAAACCCGAAAAATTTCAGGCGCTCATCTCTAGCTAAAAGGGGAGGGGTAATTCTGTGTAGGAAAAAAACTGTGTTCCCTAATGCACACCGAGTGAATAATATTTCTACATAATAATAGTCAGATAATACGGAGATCTTAGTTGCGTATATCTGCAGATATAGGGTTAAGCCCCCAGGCCGATCGACAAGGCTTCTCCGTCACTGGGGGTCCCTAATACTAGGTATGGGCCGGGGGTGCAGGACCCCATGATGTCGGCACAGGTCGGCCACCCCAGGTCAGCACACAGGTGAGAATTAATAGGGGTTAATAAGAAGCACAGAAGTGCTATGTAAGTGGTGTGATTAAAATAATATATACAAAGTGATAGGAAAAATAATAAGTGTTAATAAAGTGTTAGGGTGTGCCGACCTGAAGCAGCCCAGCCATACCGACACAGGGGCCACCGCACCCCACACCCACCCCATAAATAATTACAAATATATCTGGGTTAAATTCCCAGTGTAAGGCCACATGGTAATGGCACCTACAGCATCTGAGAGCCAGCTTACCTGGGGATACCCCTGGCTTCCCCTATGGCACTTCTGGAGTCAGCAATCCCTCCTAATGCTGACCCATTTATGCCTCTCTATATACAATACACAAAGAGGAAAGCTGCTCAATCAGATTGTAATGTCACTCAGGTGCTAAAAGGGGAGGGGTAATTCTGTGTAGGAAAAAAACTGTGTTCCCTAATGCACACCGAGTGAATAATATTTCTACATAATAATAGTCAGATAATACGGAGATCTTAGTTGCGTATATCTGCAGATATAGGGTTAAGCCCCCAGGCCGATCGACAAGGCTTCTCCGTCACTGGGGGTCCCTAATACTAGGTATGGGCCGGGGGTGCAGGACCCCATGATGTCGGCACAGGTCGGCCACCCCAGGTCAGCACACAGGTGAGAATTAATAGGGGTTAATAAGAAGCACAGAAGTGCTATGTAAGTGGTGTGATTAAAATAATATATACAAAGTGATAGGAAAAATAATAAGTGTTAATAAAGTGTTAGGGTGTGCCGACCTGAAGCAGCTCAGCCATACCGACACAGGGGCCACCGCACCCCACACCAACCCCATAAATAATTACAAATATATCTGGGTTAAATTCCCAGTGTAAGGCCACATGGTAATGGCACCTACAGCATCTGAGAGCCAGCTTACCTGGGGATACCCCTGGCTTCCCCTATGGCACTTCTGGAGTCAGCAATCCCTCCTAATGCTGACCCATTTATGCCTCTCTATATACAATACACAAAGAGGAAAGCTGCTCAATCAGATTGTAATGTCACTCAGGTGCTAAAAGGGGAGGGGTAATTCTGTGTAGGAAAAAAACTGTGTTCCCTAATGCACACCGAGTGAATAATATTTCTACATAATAATAGTCAGATAATACGGAGATCTTAGTTGCGTATATCTGCAGATATAGGGTTAAGCCCCCAGGCCGATCGACAAGGCTTCTCCGTCACTGGGGGTCCCTAATACTAGGTATGGGCCGGGGGTGCAGGACCCCATGATGTCGGCACAGGTCGGCCACCCCAGGTCAGCACACAGGTGAGAATTAATAGGGGTTAATAAGAAGCACAGAAGTGCTATGTAAGTGGTGTGATTAAAATAATATATACAAAGTGATAGGAAAAATAATAAGTGTTAATAAAGTGTTAGGGTGTGCCGATCTGAAGCAGCCCAGCCATACCGACACAGGGGCCACCGCACCCCACACCCACCCCATAAATAATTACAAATATATCTGGGTTAAATTCCCAGTGTAAGGCCACATGGTAATGGCACCTACAGCATCTGAGAGCCAGCTTACCTGGGGATACCCCTGGCTTCCCCTATGGCACTTCTGGAGTCAGCAATCCCTCCTAATGCTGACCCATTTATGCCTCTCTATATACAATACACAAAATGGAAAGCTGCTCAATCAGATTGTAATGTCAGTACTGTAGAAATATGAAGAATGTCCTTATGAACATACTATTATGAATGTTTATGTGTTTATGCAAATTCCTTATTGTGATGTAAACATATGTGGAACCAGATGAGAAGTAAACTAAACTATGCTTATGCTTTCTGCCTGTCTTCATTGGGTGTGTATAGTTGAAATCAGAAACAATTTCACCAACCAATCCATACACAAAGGTGCATAATGCACAATATTATACTACTTATAACCCAAACGTGGTAGCTTGACACAACCAGAATATTGCTCGCTATTTTTCAAATTTTTGCTGCTAACAACAAAACACTACCCCCAAATATCTGCACAAAATTGTAAGCATCAAATACAAATATGCATGAAAAATCACATCAACCACACAAAGGACAACCCAGAACAACACACAATAACCATAAGTCCATTGAAAATCTTAAAAAAAAAAACTTTTCATAAAACACATGAATCACACTTCTTTAAAATACACCTACAACAATTTACTTTTGAATTAAAACACCAGAAAAAGCCCAAGGCAACCTGCTAAATTGACAATACAAAGAATAAAAACATAACTAATTGTGATCAAAACTACATCACCAACACATTAGAAGAATGAACCAACTTACAATCACAATTAGCTAGAAGACATTTCAGACAACTAAGGACAAAGCACAGATGTTTAAATTATAAAAAAAAAAAAACCCTCACCATCCTGCCTTGGGCGATCCGAATCCCGGACATGAGTCGCACCAACCACTTCTGGCGGAATCAGAGTACGCACAGGCTCCTCCCAATCCCGATATGACACTTGGAAGGGGTGTCCACTCCCTGTTTGGCGGGCTGATTTAGACTCCTTAGACATCTTAGTCTTGACACGGAGCTTGATGTCGTAGAATCGCTTACGACACGTGTCCTCGGTCCGCCTCACCACACCTTCACTATTAACAGCCGCAACGACCTTCCCCCACAGAACAGTCTTCCTGCGTGATGAAACCTTTGCTGCATCATGGCCAAACAGCTGTTGATGATGCCTCATCAGCTCCCGCACCAATACCATATTCTCAGCGTAGCTGAATTTAACATTGCGGCCCGTCTTTGTAGTGGTGCGTGGCTGCGGAGCCACAGCACCATCACTGTCACTATTACTGGAGGCCGCAGCAGCAACCTGCCCCTCCTCCTCACTAACCTCCTCCACCTCACTCACCTCCTCCCTCTCACTCACCTCCTCCACCACACTCACCTCCTCCACCTCACTCACCTCCTCCCTCTCACTCACCTCCTCCCTCTCACTCACCTCCTCCACCACACTCACCTCTGACTGGGACATAATCAGGACAAACAACAAATAACACTGAGAAAAAAAAACAGTAAACACACTCCTCCACTACCACTACACACCACACACCAAACACACACACACACACACACACACACACACACACACACACACACACACACACACACACACACACACACTCACTCACAAACAATGACAATAGATGTTTAAAAAAATCAAAGACAAAAAACTAGACAGACTTTTAAATAACTACACAACAAGTATGACAAGACTACTTACACAGACAGTACAGCACTCAACAATCGCAAAGAACCTCCTCAAAACCGCCAAAAACTCCTAACAACTCACCAACTCCTAACACACCTTCCTCTCACCTCTCCACTAGCTAAACCCACGAGGTGCGGACGGTTTGGGGCAGTTTTATAGTAATGAGCACAGACACTCCTCCATCACGAATCAAACCAATCACGGACGAGTGACAAAAACGAAACTTAGAAAAAAAACGCGTCCGGGAACGGATAAACACTGCCATAAACAAAAAATGACGCAGTCGGGAAAAAACCTCATAACACGGTCGCAAATCCACAAAATCGGCAGCATTCTACCTTTGAAAAACACGAATGACATCGACATCGGAAAACACGAAAATGAAAAATACGACAGCTTAGTAAATGAGTCGTAATAAATTCAAAAAGTTGTAACTTTACACATTCGATGTCATTCGTGTTTGAACTTTAATCTCATTCTGAAAAATACGAATTTTAGTAAATATACCCCAATGTCCCTATTTTGAATGGAGGGGGCACCAATTATTTTTCGGGCACAGAGAACCAAAATGTCTAGTTAACCCACAGGCTGAATGAGCTGATCGTTGCTGTTCTTTTTGTTTAAACTAGTTACTGCTGATGCTCAGCTGGACAGCAGGGCTTATAGCCACATACACAATCACTTGGGATTTAGATAAAAAGAGCTATTTGCTATCTGCCCTTTAGTAAATGCACTTTTTAAAAACCATACATCAAAGTGCATTACAATATTATGTGGTTTGAGAAAACTGCCCTTAACACAATGTGTCACTGCCACTAAAGCTTCTCAATCCAGCAACAGCTTTAACTTAAAGGGATGGGAAGAATTACTGTATCACTAATAATGCAGAAGTTTGCCGTTTTACTGGGCCAGTACTTTATATGCACCAGTTCAGATTCCAATGTATTTCTTGGTTATTTGTACACCTAGCACCTGATTGTGACTTGAGTTGCATTCAATCTCGAAAGCAGTGGGCTCTCCCATATCTTAGCCAATTGTGCATGCATCACTGCCTGTGGTGCTATTGGGAGGTAAGTGTATGCAGAGATCTGTCCAATTTCAGTTGGTTCTCCCCTTACCATTGATGAGGCTAGTGCAAATGCTGATGACAGTGATGGGGCAATGGGTGGCACAGATGCATAGATGGTACATAATTCCATTCATTGGAAGCATCCGGAATTGCCACAGCATTTCATGCAACTCAGAATCAGACCCTTAGGGGTCTACTTACAGTATGAAGCAATGGTAACTCCTTTCTTTGTCATATTTCTGGTGGGAAAAGGGGTTATCACCACTCCCTTCTATTAACAACAGGAACCCTGCATAAAACTTACTGTCTTGCGGTCCCTGTAGTTTTGCAGATTACCGTGTGTGTAGAGTACATATAGCTTAACATAGAAACATAGAATATGAATTCAGATAAGAACCACTTGGCCCATCTAGTCTGTCTTAAACACATTTACATGGCACACACTTACACACTAGTTTTTTTTTTTTGTTGGACGTCAATTAACCTACCAGTAAATTTTTGGATTTTAGGTGGAAACCGGAGTACCCAGAGTATGGGGAAAATATACAAAATCCACAGAGCCTTGGTGGGAATCGAACCCATGACCTCAGCGCTGTGAGGCAGTAATGCCAACCATTACATCATCCATACTGTGGGTGGGGTTGAACGATGCTGTTCACAGCGAGACTCCCAGACTGCTCACTTCAATGGGCAAGGTTCAAGGGTATCCGGATGTTAGGTCGACACTACTGGTATTAATCATATATTTGAAAAAAAGTTATGTCAACCTTTTCATGTGTCAGGTGTCCCATGTCGACCTTTTTGCTGTGTAAACCTTTTTCTCATGTCGGCCAATTGTGGTCAACCTTATGACTGTCAACCCTCTCCAGGTTGACCCATTGATCCATAACCAGATTGAAGTGGTTGGTTTACTCACATAGGTGTCTAAGAAAACTTGTAGAAATGAAGGAGTCTCCCAGACATTCCAGGAGTGTAGGCAAGTACAGTATGATATGGACCTGTGACATTTCTATGTCCTTATTGACTTCTTACATGTAATGCAATGTAATTGGCATGAACTTCAAACAAAGAAAGTAAATGTTTCTTTGTGCTCCTATGCATTCTTAAGCCCTGTACACACAGGGGAGATGTGTGCTGAGCGATCTAGCACAGACCGCTCAGCACGGGTATGGGTTGTTGGGTAGACACAACTTAAATCAACAGTCATTAGGTCGACCATGGAAGGTCGACATGCATTAGGGACAATAAGTCGACATGTACTAGGTCGACAGGTCAAAAGGTAGACATGGGTTTTTTTACTTTTTTTGGGCGTCATTTTCTTCGTAAAGTGACGGGGAATGCCAATTAGTGCACCATGTCCCCTCGCATCGGGCAAGGTTACCGTTCCAATCGTAGTCCACGTGGATCATTAAGTATGAAAAAATAAAAAAATAAGAATTTACTTACCGATAATTCTATTTCTCGTAGCCGTAGTGGATGCTGGGGACTCCATAAGGACCATGGGGATTAGCGGCTCCGCAGGAGACTGGGCACATCTAAAGAAAGCTTTAGGACTAGCTGGTGTGCACTGGCTCCTCCCCCTATGACCCTCCTCCAAGCCTCAGTTAGGATACTGTGCCCGGACGAGCGTACACAATAAGGAAGGATCTTGAATCCCGGGTAAGACTCATACCAGCCACACCTATCATACCGTTTAACTTGTGATCTGAACCCAGTTAACAGCATGATAACAGAGGAGCCTCTAGAAAAGATGGCTCACTACAGCAATAACCCGATCTTTTTGGTAACAATAACTATGTACCAGTATTGCAGACAATCCGCACTTGGGATGGGCGCCCAGCATCCACTACGGACTACGAGAAATAGAATTATCGGTAAGTAAATTCTTATTTTCTCTAACGTCCTAAGTGGATGCTGGGGACTCCGTAAGGACCATGGGGATTATACCAAAGCTCCCAAACGGGCGGGAGAGTGCGGATGACTCTGCAGCACCAATTGAGAGAAACTCCAGGTCCTCCTCAGCCAGGGTATCAATTTTGTAGAATTTTACAAACGTATTTGCTCCTGACCAAGTAGCTGCTCGGCAAAGTTGTAAAGCCGAGACCCCTCGGGCAACCGCCCAAGATGAGCCCACCTTCCTTGTGGAGTGGGCATTTACAGATTTTTATTTTTTTTTTGGCTGTGGCAGGCCTGCCACAGAATGTGCAAGCTGAATTGTACCACAAATCCAACGAGCAATAGTCTGCTTAGAAGCAGGAGCACCCAGCTTGTTGGGTGCATACAGGATAAACAGCGAGTCAGTTTTCCTGACTCCAGCCGTCCTGGATATTTTCAGGGCCCTGACAACATCTAGCAACTTGGAGTCCTCCAAGTCCCTAGTAGCCGCAGGCACCACAATAGGTTTGTTCAGGTGAAACGCTGAAACCACCTTAGGGAGAAACTGAGGACGAGTCCTCAATTCCCCCTGTCCGAATGGAAAATCAGATAGGGCTTTTACAGGATAAAGCCGCCAATTCTGACACGCGCCTGGCCCCGGCCAGGGCCAACAGCATGACCACTTTCCATGTGAGATATTTTAACTCCACAGATTTAAGTGGTTCAACCCAATGTGACTTTTGGAAACCAAAACCTACATTGAGATCCCAAAGTGCCACTGGAGGCACAAAAGGAGGCTGTATATGCAGTACCCCTTTTACAAACGTCTGAACTTCAGGGACTGAAGCTAGTTCTTTTTGGAAGAAAATTGACAGGGCCGAAATTTGACCCTTAATGGACCCCAATTTCAGGCCCATAGACACTCCTGTTTGCAGGAAATGTAGGAATCGACCCAGTTGACTTTCCTCCGTCGGGCCTTACTGGCCTCGCACCACGCAACATATTTTCGCCAAATGCGGTGATAATGTTTTGCGGTTACATCCTTCCTGGCTTTGATCAGGATAGGGATGACTTCATCCGGAATGCCTTTTTTCCTTCAGGATCCGGCGTTCAACCGCCATGCCATCAAACGCAGCCGCGGTAAGTCTTGGAACAGACAGGGTCCATGCTGGAGCAGGTCCCTTCTTAGAGGTAGAGGCCACGGATCCTCCGTGAGCATCTCTTGAAGTTCCGGTTACCAATTCCTTCTTGGCCAATCCGGAGCCACGAATATAGTGCTTACTCCTCTCCATCTTATCAATCTCAGTACCTTGGGTATGAGAGGCAGAGGAGGGAACACATACACTGACTGGTACACCCACGGTGTTACCAGAGCATCTACAGCTATTGCCTGAGGGTCCCTTGACCTGGCGCAATACCTGTCGAGTTTTTCCCAACGGTTTATAATCATGTGGAAGACTTCTGGGTGAAGTCCCCACTCTCCCGGGTGGAGGTCGTGTTGAGGAAGTCTGCTTCCCAGTTGTCCACTCCCGGAATGAATACTGCACACAGTGCTATCACATGGTTTTCCGCCCAGCGAAAAATCCTTGCAGCTTCTGCCATTGCTCCTGCTTCTTGTGCCACCCTTGTTTGTTTACGTGGGTGACTGCCGTGATGTTGTCCGACTGGATCAACACCGGCTGACCTTGAAGCAGAGGTCTTGCTAAGCTTAGAGCATTGTAAATGGCCCTTAGCTTTAGGATATTTATGTGAAGTGACGTCTCCAGGCTAGACTATAAGCCCTGGATATTCCTTCCCTGTGTGACTGCTCCCCAGCCTCGCAGGCTGGCATCCGTGGTCACCAGGACCCAGTCCTGAATGCCGAATCTGCGGCCCTCTAGAAGATGAGCACTCTGCAACCACCACAGGAGGGACACCCTTGTCCTTGGTGACAGGGTTATCCGCTGATGCATCTGAAGATGCGACCCGGACCATTTGTCCAGCAGGTCCCACTGGAAAGTTCTTGCGTGGAATCTGCCGAATGGGATTGCTTCGTAGGAAGCCACCATTATACCCAGAACCCTTGTGCATTGATGCACTGAGACTTGGCTCGGTTTTAGGAGGTTCCCGACTATCTCGGATAACTCCCTGGCTTTCTCCTCCGGGAGAAACACCTTTTTCTGGACTGTGTCCAGGATCATCCCTAGGAACAGAAGACAAGTCGTCGGAACCAGCTGCGATTTTGGAATATTGAGAATCCAATCGTGCTGCCGCAACACTACCTGAGATAGTGCTACACCGACCTCCAACTGTTCCCTGGATCTTACCCTTATCAGGGAATCGTCCAAGTAAGGGATAACTAATATTCCCTTCCTTCGAAAGAATATCATCATTTCGGCCATTACCTTGGTAAAGACCCGGGGTGCCGTGGACCATCCATACGGCAGCGTCTGAACTGATAGTGACAGTTCTGTACCATAAACCTGAGGTACCCTTGATGAGAAGGGTACATTTTTTACATGAAGGTAAGCATCCTTGATGTCCCGAGACATCATGTAGTCCCCTTCTTCCAGGTTCGCAATCACTGCTCTGAGTGACTCAATCTTGAATTTGAACCTCTGTATGTAAGTGTTCAAAGATTTTAGATTTATAATCGGTCTCACCAAGCCGTCCGGCTTTGGTACCACAACAGTGTGGAATAATACCCCGTTCCCTGTTGCAGGAGGGGTACCTTGATTATCACCTGCTGGGAATACAGCTTGTGAATGGCTTCCAAAACTATCTCCCTGTCAGAAGGAGACATCGGTAAAGCCGACTTTAGGAAACGGCGAGGGGGAGACGTCTCAAATTCTAATTTGTACCCCTGAGTATCACCTGAAGGATCCAGGGGTCTACTTGCGAGTGAGCCCACTGCGCGCTGAAATTCATTGAGACGGGCCCCCCACCGTGCCTGATTCTGCTTGTAAAGCCCCAGCGTCATACTGAGGGCTTGGCAGAGGCGGGAGAGGGTTTCTGTTCCTGGGAACTGGCTGATTTCTGCAGCCTTTTTCCTCTCCCTCTGTCACGGGGCAGAAAAGAGGAACCTTTTGCCCGCTTGTCCACGAAAAGACTGCGCCTGATAATACGGCGTCTTCTCATGATGAGAGGCGACCTGGGGTACAAACGTGGATTTCCCAGCTGTTGCCGTGGCCACCAGGTCTGAAAGACCGACCCCAAATAACTCCTCCCCTTAATAAGGCAATACTTCCAAATGCCGTTTGGAATACGCATCACCTGACCACTGACGTGTCCATAACCCTCTACTGGTAGAAATGGACAACGCACTTAGACTTGATGCCAGTCGGCAAATATTCCGCTGTGCATCACGCATATATAGAAATGCATCTTTAAAATGCTCTATAGGCAATAATATACTGTCCCTATCTAAGGTAACAATATTTTTCACTAAGCAGCTCAGGAGAGCCACCTAGTGTGCACCCTTCTCGTTCGGGCACAGAAATCTAACTGAGGCTTGGAGGAGGGTCATAGGGGGAGGAGCCAGTGCACACCAGCTAGTCCTAAAGCTTTCTTTAGATGTGCCCAGTCTCCTGCGGAGCCGCTAATCCCCATGGTCCTTACGGAGTCCCCAGCATCCACTTAGGACGTTAGAGAAAAATGATTTAAAAAATGTGAAAATCTCATGTTGACCTTTTGACCTGTCGACCTAGTACATGTCGACCTAATGACCAAGTAGACCTATTGACCATGTCAACCTAATGCATGTTGACATTCAGTGTTCGACCTAATGACTGTTGACCTAAGCTGTGTCGACCTAACGACCATATCCTGCTCAGCACATATCTTTCCCCCCACTCAGCACACAGCGTGCATGCATGCATGCCAAATCTAGAGTCAGCGATAGCGACATGCGGGGCCGCACATCGCTATTGCTATGGGCATACACACAGAGAGATCCGTGCTTAATTTCTAAGCAATCTGGTCAGAATACTTGGAATTTAAGCACGGATCTCTCCGTGTGTGTACCCCTTTTAAGCATTCAGAAATGACCCACTATAAGTATTACTGATAGGCTGCAATGTAAATGAACCTGTAATGTGTTACTAAAGGAATCATATAGCAATAGTGAGAATGGGAAGTGACATTTCATGCTTTCAGTGTCATGTGAAGAAGCCATAGATACTTCCGTTAGCTGACATGTCTAAAAGAACATACTGTATGCAGTCTTAAGCTGTGTACACACTGGCCGATATATCGGGCATTCTATTGAATGGCCGATATATCTCTGGTCCATCGGCCAGTGTGTACCAACGATATGCCTGTGAATACAGTCGTTCACAGACATATCGCGTTAACCCTGCAGCACACACAATGAGCAATATGTCTACAGATATGTATATTGGTACATCGTTCTGTGTGTACGGGTGGTTGGCCAACCGCCCGTACGCTTCCAACGGTTACTGACGGCTCAACTGGGCAGGTGCTGTAAATGCCCGCTCAGTTTGTGATGCCAGTCACAACAGATCGGGCAGTGTGTTTGCACAACACACTGCCTGATCCGCCTATAGATATATCTGCAGATCCATTGATCTGCAGATATATCTATCGGTGTGTACCCACCTTAAGTCATGCATATCTTAAACAATTTGTTTCTCTTGCTGGATTTTTAGGATTACCTGAACAACAAGTCAAGTAAGGCTCATTACACAGTGTGCTGATAGATCTACTGATGGCAGATCTGCTGACAAAGCAGCCATTTTGGTAAGCATGCAGTATAAACTTACTAAATGGCTGGTTGATGTGTCTGTACTAACATCACAACTTGATAGGCATTTGAATTTGCCCCAATAGCTGTGATGTCAGTCCCTGCAGCCAGTGTACGGGCGATCGGCAGGTCGGCAGCACACAGAGACAGACAAGTTGATATACAGTATCTGCAAGATAGATCGGCCTTGGCTGTGCTGTAGGACTGACCCGATATATCTGTGAACAACATCATTCACTGATATACTTGGTGTACACACCTGCCGATGCCCTACAAATATATTGCCCTTTCTTTTTTTTAAATTCAATAAGTTTTTATTGATTTTTCCAGACAAACAGACAAACCATAACATTGAATAAAAAAGTATGCACTATGTGTACACAGAGAAAAAAAAAACAACGAATGTTGTATGCATCAACAGAACAACATGAATAAAGTTGCAAACAGCTACAAGTTATACATAACGAGTGTCGTGATTTCTTTTAATTTGTTCATACAATGGTGGTACATGAAGTGACCAGATATCAATGCGAGGCAGAAGCTCGGGTACACTGGTATAGTGGGGACGATAACCACCTATCCCATATCTTGTAAAATTTATCCGGGGCTTTCCTAAAAATGTAAACAAACTTTTCATGGGACACAACCGAGTTCACTAACGGGATCCATTTATTAATGTCAGGGCCCGCAGTCGCCATCCATGAGCGTGCTATCAATACTTTGGCCAAAGCGCATAAATTAAGAATATATCTTCTAGAATGAGCATCCAATATCTCCTCATCTATGACCCCAAGGATACACACAAGGGGGGTAAACACGTCAAAGGGGATTCCCGTAGAGTCTGTTATCCATATCACCGCCTGCCAAAAGTCCTGCATCACCGGACAGGCCCACAATAGATGCCAGAAGGTACCGTCCAGAGAGGCACACTTCGGGCACCTAGAGTCACTCCGTCCCCCTATGTTGACAAGACGGGTGGGAGTAATGTAGACTCGGTGTAATATAAACAAGTGTATCTGTTGAAAACGAGTCGAGGTGGTAGCGGTACGTGAAGTCCCCAAGGCCTCCTCCCATACATCTAGGGAGACCGGTCCCAAATCAGCCTCCCATTTAGATTTAAGGTGTGAGAGACTGTCAGAGTGATGGGCACCGAGCAGAGCGGAGTAGAGAGCAGAAACAGTCACGGAGCCTAGAGTATCAGTCAGGAGCAGGTGAACCGGTGATTTCCGAAGGAGAGGTGGAGCAGCACTAAACTGAGACGCGCAGGCGTGGCGAAGCTGAATATATCTATAATAATAGGACGCGGGTATATTAAACTCAGTCTGCATTTGTCCAAAAGAAATAAACGTGCCCGAGGAGTACAATTGATTGAGGGAACAAACAACCCAGCATCCCCACACCGATCCCATTTGTAGGGACGTGAAATGAGTGAGAGCACGAGTGTGCATCAATGGCGTGTCAGGATCCCATTCCCCCCTCTCCCCCAACATAGAATGTATCTGCCTCCAAACCATAATCGCTTGTTTAACCAACGGCATCTTAAGGAGTGCAACATTGTCACTAAGTTGGAGCTGGAGGGGTGACAAATTGATTTTAGATGCTAGTAATACAGTAGAGATTAATAAATCCCCAGACGAGTCGGAGACCCAAGGAATTAGATGGAATAACTGAGCCGCTAAGCAATAGAATCTAAGTTTAGGGAGGGCCAGACCACCCGAGTCCCGAGGTCTAGTTAGAGTATCTAGTTTAATCCGAGCTCTACGGTTGGACCAAACCAGTGAGGACAAGAGACCATCTATGAGACCAAATAATCTCTGGGGGAGATAGACAGGGGAATGTTGGAGGACATACAGCATTTTAGGTAATACAACCATTTTAATTAGGTTTATCCGACCGTAACAGTAAGTGGCAGTTTACTCCACACACACACACGAGACCGTAGATAGTCCATTTGTGGGCGGATATTCAGATCAATAAATTGCGAGGACCGGTTGGTAACCCATATCCCCAGGTATTTAAAGGAGTCCACCCAGCGAAGCGGCAGGTCCCCGGGAGGGCAGACAGGACAGAGGCCTCTAAGCGGAAGGACACAGGACTTGTCCCAGTTAATGGACAAACCAGAGTATCCCCCAAAACTGTCAATTACTTCCAAGATATGAGGCATAGTGGTAAAGTAATCAGGTACAAACAACAGAATATCGTCTGCATAAAGAGCAATTTTGTCTGTCCTGCCACCCAACCGGAAGCCCGCCACCCGTGAGGAGGATCTAACAATACTGGCCAAAGGCTCTATGGCCAGAGCAAATAGGATCGGGGACAACAGGCAACCCTGTCTCGTCCCTCTCTGTAGAGAGAAAGTGGAGGATATGTGGCCGTCAACAGAAACCCTAGCCAGGGGTGCATAATAAAGCAGTTGGACCCACTTTTTTTTTTCAAAATAGGTCCAATACCAAATCGGTCCAGCGTCCCCCACAAGAAGCCCCACTCCACAGAATCAAACGCCTTAGCAGCATCCAGGGAAACTATAGCTGAGGAGCAGGACCCCTCATGAGGGGCCTGGAGATGCGTATAGAGTCTACGTAGATTAGGTAAAGTGGACCGGCCCGGCATGAACCCTGATTGGTCCTCATGTATCAATTGTATAATCCAGTGGCGGAACTAGCGAGCGGTGGGCCCAGGTGCGACAAAATGCTTTGGGCCTTTCCCCCTCCATATCCCCTCCAAATCCACCTCATCACCCCTGGAGAGGATCTGGTGAGGGGGACCTGCTCAGGGCCAGAGAAATGGATACCTAGCAACAGTGCCGTAACTAGACATTTTAGCACTGTGTGCAAGAAACGGCATCGGAGCCCCACCCCTGCATGCAAAACAGGGGCAGTGCGCGCCTTAGGCGCGCGCAAAAATACATAGTGGCGTGGCTTCGTGGGGAAGGGGTGTGGCCACAAAATAATACCAATTCATAAAACGGTGCACAGTAGTCTCTATTATTCAAATTACGCCGCACAGTAGTACCACTACACAAGGTAGAGACCCTTTTACACCTTACGGCGGACAGATTCCTCTTTTTACACATTACGGCAGACAGCGTCCCCTTTTTACACATTACGGCAGACAGTGTCCCCCTTTTTACACATTACGGCAGACAGCGTCCCCTTTTTACACATAACGGCAGACAGTGTGCCCTTGTTACACATAGCGGCAGACAGCGTACACTTTTTACACATAACGGCAGATAGTGTGCCCTTGTTAAACATAGCAGCAGACAGCGTACACTTTTTACACATTACGGCAGACAGCGTGCCCTTGTTAAACATAGCGGCAGACAGCGTACACTTTTTACACACAACGGCAGACAGCGTGCCCTTTTTACACATAACGGCAGACAGCGTCCTCTTTTTACACATTACGGCATACAGCGTGCCCTTGTTACACATTACGGCAGACAGCGTCCCCCTTTTTACACATTACGGCAGAGATTCCCCCTTTTTACACATTACATCAGGCAGATTCCCCCTTTTTACACATTACGACAAGCAGGCTCCCCCTTTTTACACATTGCGGCAGGCAGATTCCCCATTTTTACACATTGCGGCAGGTAGATTCCCCCTTTTTACACATTGCGGCAGGCAGATTCCCCATTTTTACACATTACGGCAGGCAGATTCCCCCTTTTTACACATTGCGGCAAGCAGATTCCCCCTTTTTACACATTGCGGCAGGCAGATTCCCCATTTTTACACATTGCGGCAGGCAGATTCCCCATTTTTACACATTGCGGCAGGCAGATTCCCCATTTTTACATATTGCAGCAGGAAGATTCCCCCTTTTTACACATTGCGGCAGGCAGATTCCCCATTTTTACACATTACGGCAGACAGTCCCAAGAAAGAAAGAAAGAAAGAAAGAAAGAAAGAAAGAAAGAAAGAAAGAAAGAAAGAATAATTATACTTACCCTCTCCGCTGGCTCAGGCTCCTCGGTGCAGCTTCTGGTCACGATTCCCGGGCAGGAGAGAAGGAGGAGGAGGGAGGTGGAGGAGGGAGCCGCAGCAGCGCTGTGTTATTGGTGGAGGCGCTGCTGCTGCTGCCCCTCTGCTTCACTATAGGCTGTTCTCGGAAGACAGCCTATAGTGAAGCAGAGGGACAGCAGCAGCAGCGCCTCAACCAGTAACAAAGCGCTGCTGCTGCTCCCTCCTCCACCTCCCTCCTCCTCCTTCTCCCCCGTACCGCTGTGCTCCTCTCCTCTCTGGGCGGCTGTGTGCTGCGGGCAGCGGTTGCCCGCAGCACACAGCGGCATGTAATGAGTCAGTTTGACTCATTGCATGCTTTGGGCCCCTGGACAGAGGCGGGCCCCAGTGCAACGCACTGGTTGCACTGGCGGTAGTTACGCCTCTGGTAGAATCATAGCGCTAAGCCTTGTCGCTAGTATTTAGCTACAATCTTAACGTCAGTTGTTAACAAGGAAATCGGACGATAAGATTAGACCCGTGTTGGGTCTTTATCCGGCTTAAGGAGAACTATAATTAGGGCCTCAGCCATAGAGTCAGGCAGCCTCCCCAGCGCAAATAAATTATTATATATATCAAGGAGTTTAGGACCATAAAAAAGTAAGTGCTTTTTATAAAGTTCCAGGGGCATTCCATCAAGACCCGGGGCCTTCCCTCCAGGAAAAGAGTTAACAGCGGATTCCACCTCAGTCAGCGTTAAGGGGGAGTCCAAAAACGTTATAGCGTCCTGGGACAGCTGTACATCTCTATTTCCGTCTCAGTGTGAGTAAGCCTAGAACTATACAGCCGTCTATAGTAATCTACAAAGTCCCCCACGATATCGGGAGTGTTAAAATGAGTCACACTGTCATTGGTACAAATTGCAGGCACCGTATTAGATGTCCTGTCCGCACCCGCCAATGTTGCCATAAAGCTACCAGGCCTATCACCCGTTGCATAGTACGTGTGTTGAGCATAAAGTAGACGGTACTTAGCCTTATCAGCCAAGCAATCACGCCATTCAGCCTGCGCAAGCAACCACCTCCCCCTCGTAGTGTCAAGACCATCGGCCATATACTGCAGCTCCAGCCTCCTACATCCTGCCTCAAGGTCACGGTCACCCTGGGCATAACCAAATTTCAAGCCACCCACTGTTTTGTTCAGGGTACCACGGACATATGCCTTGAAGGCATCCCATAAAACTGTGTCAGACACCGAGCCCTGATTTTCCAGCAAAAAGGCCTCCCACATCTCCACCAACTTTGCACCGGTGCCCATCTGAGTCAGCCAAAAGGAATTAAACCTCCAAAACCGTGCCCCCCTAACATCTCCCATGTCTAAACAGAGAATTACCGGGGAATGATCTGATATGCCCCTAGTAGCATACTGAACATCAACCAACCTTGGCAGCAAGCCTTTAGAGGTGAGGGCCAAATCTATCCTGGAGAAGGATAAGTAGGTAGGAGAAAAGCATGTATACTGTCGTATGCCAGGATGACGGACCCTCCACACATCGACCAAGCCCAGACTGTCCACCAGCAGGGCAAAGTCCCTCCTGCGCACCACCGGAGCATCAGGGGACTGTCTAGTTCTATCTAAAGCATGGTCGATGACGTTATTAAAGTCACCAAGACAAACTATGGCAACATTTGGATATAACGTGATAAACTCGGCTGCCTTTCTGAGAACCTCCGGGGAATAAGGGGGCGGTATATAAACAGCCAGGATAAGCAAAGACATAGAATAAACTTGACATTTTAGAAAAACATACCTGCCCCACTGGTCCAATTGGACCTGATCAAGGACAAACGGGACCGATCTTCTAACTAGAATTGACACACCCCGTGAATGCGACGTATGGGTGGAGTGGTAAGCCCAGCCCACCCATGGTTTCTTAAGAGCCAGGACTTTTGCCCCCACCAGATGGGTCTCCATGAGGCAAATAATATCTGCACCATATTGTTTAAAGTGACGGAGCACTAGTGAACGTTTGACTTTATCGTTCAGCCCCCGGACATTCCAGGATAGAAATTTAAGTTGATTAGACGCCATAAGTCAAGACAAAACAAAATATATGAACGGTCCCGCGTATCCCCGACAGGCCAACAGCACCAACACTAGATGAAGTTGAAAAGATCAATGAACCCATAGCGTCTGCAACACATGCAAGAAAAGAAAAAAAGAAAACAAATAACAAAATACAATCCCTCCCGTCCTGCCCCCCACTCCCTGTATACCCGCCCGAACTGAGGCATACCTTATCCCAATAAACTGTTCCCCTTTAACAAAGAAAAAACAAACTATACCAACATAATAGGGCAATGAATAAAATGACCCAAAGACAAAAGGCGTAGGTCCCCCACCCTCACCTAAGAAAAGTGAGGAGACTCCACACCGAGCCTTAAATATAAACATCAGTGAAGTGAAAAAATAAACATTAGCAGAGGCAATGTAGTATTATCCGGGTAACATACTGCAATGCGGATATCAGCAAGAAATACCAGCCTAAACGTAAGAATATATCAGACATTAAGGATCATCAGCAAGCGCCCGCCTGGCCGGTGCCCATCGATCCAGCCACAGAGCAGCGTCCCGAGGTGTAGCAAAAAATTTTGTTTCTCCATCCGCCACCACCATTAGCCTAGAAGGAAAAAGCATTGCATACTGTAGATTAAGTTCCCTGAGGCGTCTTTTAATCGGGACAAATTGTGCACGGTCCTTTTGCACCTCCAGCGCAAAGTCAGGAAACACAGAAATTTTGGAGTCATTCCACAACAGGGGACCCTTGGTGCGCGCCAGAGATAGAACAGCATCCCGATCTCTGTAGTGGAGAAATTTCGCTATGAGTGTGCGCGGTGGCGCACCCGGCTGCAGTGGCCTGAAAGGGATTCTGTGAGCCCGTTCAACTGTGAAGAAAGGCGTAAAGGAGTCAGCCCCAAAAGAATTTTTCAGCCAAGATTCAACGAACTGCTCCGGGGCATTGCCCTCCTCCTTCTCCGGGAGCCCCACAAAGCGGACATTATTCCTCCTCAGTCTGCCTTCCATATCCAGCATCTTGCCTTTTATATCGGATAGCTGACCATCAATGGCAGTAACTCGGGAGCTAAGCGGAGAGATCTTATCCTCCAGCGTGGATGTTCGGGTCTCGACTTCCCCGACCCGTTCTCTAACCTTTTGGATATCGTGATGGATTATGGTCAGGTCAGCCTGTACCTGGCCAATCTTGTCAGAGAGACGGGATTCGCTAGCCACCAGGACTTCCAACACTTTTTGCAGCACATCATCAGAAGCATCACCAGAGGAGGATGATTGACTGGGGGACACCGGTGGAGGGGTATCCCCACCCCCAGCCGGCGACGCTGCATGCCTTCCAGGGGTATGCGAGTACCGGGCAAGCCGGGCTGCAGCAGATTTGTGGTGATTCTACACCATTTTTAGATATATTACAATAAATCAGGATCGGTAGCTCAGTGAAGACCAGTCAGCAGCACAGAAATTGTAGAGCCCAGAATGATATAAATGTATGCACACACTCAAAGCAGGAGGATATAATCACAGCCCCTCATAAGACCATATAACAGTCCAGAGCAGATCCAGGAGAGCGTACAACAGGGACCCAGAAAGAAGGAGCACGACCCCTAGTTTATATAGGGCCCCCAGGCAGCCCCAGGTCCTGTTGCACACAGGCAGCACAGGAGAGGGGGGGGTCGCGGGTGTTACAGCTCACAGCAGCGCTGGGTTAGTGTGGGAGAGTGGTGTGCAGGCTCCGGCAGGCTTGTGCAGCAGTTCCCAGTGAGAGAACAGGTCCCGCGTGGCGTACACTGTAATGGTGCGCTGGAGAGCCGGGACCGGAAGTCACGGCGCCTTCTTAGGAGTCCAGGGGAGAGGAGACGCGGCGCTCAAATCCTCCACGGTCAGCACCCGTCCGCCGGCCCGCTATAGCTCCACGGCGGCTCGGCTCCTTCCCCCATCAGACAAGGTAGATTGGGCTCGGGGGGACCCCACAGGATATTATAATCGGATGAATGAGAGCGGAGAGCACTCACGCCGAGCTGCTACTCCATGTCCCGCTAGGCCACGCCGCCAGATATATTGCCCTTTCAATGGAACAGGTGATATATCTATTAAGCATAAGGATGTGGAGAAAAAAGTCGACACTATAGACAGGCAAGTGAAATATGGATGGGAGGCAACCATCTAACAAAATTGTTTTAGCAAACAAACTAGTTAAGATCCTCCACTTCACACTTTTGGGCACTGCATTACCCACTTTACATGGATTGCTTTTTCCAACTTTGGCAGCCTGGATTTGTTTCTGCCGACAGTCTCCCTCTGGAGAACCGAGTCTTATATTAGACTGATAACAGCAGGGGCGTAGTCAGAACTTTGTGCGCCCCATAGCAACATTTTGAAGGGGCCCCCATCCCAATGCTTCTAGAGAGACACTTCTCTGCAGCAGTTGGTAATTTTATGCCCTATAATAGAGTCCTAGTTAATTTTCTGAACCATAGTAGAGCTTTATTTAATGTTATGCCTCATAGTAGTGCCCTAGTTTCTTTTATGAATCGTAGTAGTGATTAAGTTCACCCTATGTCACATTTCAGAGCTGCCAGTACACATTATGCTGCACAGTACCCCCAATTCACATTATGATATATAGTGCTCCCCGTTCCTAGTGTGCCTCATTGCGGTGCCCCTGTTCATATTATATAACATCAAAATGCCCTCCAGTTCATTTTATACCGCACTACAATGAGCAGGTCCAGGGGCATACCTAGAAATATTGCAGGACCCAAGGAAAAAGTTTGAATGTATATAACACATGTAACATTCACATGGAAGGTGGGCCCCTCTCAGCTCTGGGCCCCATAACACATGCACTGCCTGCACCTATTGTAGCTACGCCCTTGTATATAACACATGTAACTTTGAAATTGAAGGTGGGCCCCTGTCAGCTCTGGGCCCCATAGAAGATGCACTGCCTGCACCTATGGTAGTTATGCCCTTGGATAACAGCCATTGGGGACTGTGAGCAAAGTGCAGCAGATATTTAGATCTGTGTTGCAGGGACTGGGCCTTCAGTAAACGACAACAATATTTTTATCATACTGTGACAGCAAGCTGAGCAAGTGCATTTGAAATCTGGTCCTGCTGCCCTCCTAGCCTGGCTATGTCCTCCAACCAGTGGGAGAAGTGTCATTTGGTAAACAGATCTTTCAAATCAGCTGCAGCTTTGCTAACGTTGGAGATCAGCAGCACAGAGTTACCTGAATTAGTCAGGCTAAAATTTTAATACAGCTACAAAATATCTATTCAAGTGAATACTCACTAATACATTTGTCTGGCAAGAAATTAGAGATGAGCGGATCTGGTTCTCCGAGAATCAAACTCACCCGAACTTTGCTCTTCGAGTCTGGATCCGAGTCTGGCTCGGGGCTTCCCGCAAGACTCAGATCCCATAACAAGTCAAATGACATCATCCCATTGCCGGATTCTTACAGGGTTTTGGATTCTATAAAGGTCCCGGTGATCGCTGCCATTTTCACTCCAGCTGTGGAGAGGGCACTGAACGGACATATCCATCTTAGTGCTGGGGTTGTGCAGGGTGGGGCGTGGGTGTGGGCGTTGGGCTGCTGTAGGGCTGGTGTATCAGTCCAGGGGTGCTGTCGTCTGGTGGTGTATCTGACAACAAAGGGTGATCTGTCCATATACATCCAGGGGCTCTGCCCCAGTGCTACTGTGGGTACATCCATGGGCTGGTGTGTCCTATCAGTATCAGTCCAGGGGTGCTTTTTCTGTCATCTGGTTACTTACTATTTCTGACTTATACATGTATTGTGCAACACTGTTGGTGAAATTAAACCATGTTTGATTACTATTTCTGACTCATACACATATTATGCAACACTGTGGGTAAAGGTGGTGCCACAGTAATATATTTCTGTACTCATCTCATACATGCATTGTGCGACACTGTTGGTGAAATTAAACTGCAGTGTTTGATTACTATTTCTGACTATTGCATTTTTGTAGAAATTGTGGTGTGTGCTGTACCCCACTTCATTCATGTTTGTAGATAGATATGGAGGACGAACAATTGAGAGGAGAGCAGGAAGCACATAATAGTGGTAAACCAACAACAATTAACTGCTGAAACAGCGCCTCAAAAACAGAAACAAATAAATATTGACAATCCTTGTAAAGAGCAACTCCTGAGATACTGCGCTTGCCGATATCACTATGTGGAGTGAAAGAGCAGACAAACGAAAAAAAGGGAAAAACGGCTGCGCTGTATGTCAGGAGCTATAGAAAAAGAGAGAGCCGACGTAAAGAATGTGTAACATTTATTAAAATTGCATCATAAAATAGACAATCGAAAACAACATATGTAGATACCAATAAAATATGGTGGTCACACCTTGTTAATCTCAGGGTATAAAAATATCTCCTGTGGCATATACCAATTAAAGATTGTAATGGATGGGATAGTAGTAAAAAATCCATAATCCACAGACTGCCGATTTTAGCTGGGATGTAGATAGGTGTGATGCAGCAAGTGCAGTTCCAAATTACAAAGTGCTTGTGATCGCCAGGTAGAGTGAGCAAATGATGTTACCTCTCCAGTGGGCTCGTCCCCGGCCGTGAGTCCTGCAGTGCCCACTTCCACTGTGCAGCGGAGAGGAGATGGAAAACCACCTGGTGAGAGTAGCTGACTGGAGCGGCGTGTGTCCAACAATCGCTCGTGACGGCTGGGCAGTCAGATAGAGATCCAGCTGGATCAGTTCAAGTTGCACCTGATGGAACACCTGAGCAAGGTGTGTGAAGAGGCGGGGTACTGACGCGTTTCGTCATGTACCACGTGACTTTTTCAAAGGTGTAATCCTGCCTCCCAAAAAAACTGTATTTATGGTCTGAGCCGATCATGTCTAAGCACTGCAGGACTCATGGCCGGGGACGCCCGGCTTATGACCATCCCACTGGAGAGGTAACATCATTTGCTCACTCTACCTGGCGATCATAAGCACTTTGTAATTTGGAACTGCACTTGCTGCATCACATCTATCTACATCCCAGCTAAAATCGGCAGTCTGTGGAATACGGATTTTTTACTCCTATCCCATCCATTACAGTCTTTAATTGGTATATGCCACAGGAGATATTTTTATACCCTGAGATTAACAAGATGTGACCACCATATTTTATTGGTATCTACATATGTTGTTTTCGATTGTCTATTTTATGATGCAATTTTAATAAATGTTACACATTCTTTACGTCGGCTCTCTCTTTTTCTATAGCTCCTGACATACAGCGCAGCCGTTTTTCCCTTTTTTACATAATAGGGGTGCAGGTGCTGCCACCAGTTATGATGATACAAGTCTGTCAACGTCATCTACTAAGGGCGATGACCAGGGGCATAGAGGGCTTACGTCAGGGCATGAAAAATCAAAAAAGCAATTTAATTTTACAGTGATAAAGAACAAAAACATCAAAAGGAAAGATAGCTACAGAGGCAGTAAGACAAACTATGCATTCAGAACCGTTAGACATTCCTGAGGAACGTTTCGGGGGTGTCAACATTAGCTATATGTGAGTCTGACATTTCTCAAACTGTCCTCATAGAAAGCCTCTTTCACTGGCTTCCACAATTTCTGAACCATCTGCACATGTAGATAGCAGTACAAGTAAAGATGGTGATGATAAGGACATAATATAATTTGAGTATTCGTATGTGGAAGTGGGACAGGATGAGGGGGATATGTGTGTACTAACTGACAGTGAGAATGTTGATGATGTTGTTTGTGTAAGTCAGCCAGCCACCAGTGACTACAGTTGTTGCCCATGATAAAAAAGAAAGCCATTGTGATACCTGGGCATAAGACCAAAAAAGCCACCTCCTGGGAGTGGGATAATTTTTCCCCAAATCCTGACAATATTTGTGAAGGCATCGTCTCCATTTGTGAGGCCAAAGTTAGTAGAGTTAAGGATGTTAGCCATCTAGGCACCTCCTCCATGTTACGTCATTTGTGGTGAAGACATGAAATTAATTGTACAAGATTATAATGTAATTAACACCCTCATCAACATCCTCATCATCATTGATTTGAGCTAGTGCTTAAAAAAAATTGTTTTGTGGGTCCCAAACAAACCAAGCACTTCAGCCACAAAAGTGTATGTCCCTGTCACTGAAATACTTGCTTTGTTACATTATGTATGTCCTTTTTAATATCCAATATAAGGTTGGTAGGACGGGTCCAAGGAAAATTCCATCTTGCACCACTTTTCATTTCTGCACTGCTGTGTGGCAATGTTTTATAGATGTGCTATAAACTGCTGCGTGTTTGTGCCTCTGTTGTGTCGGTTAGTGACCAGCTGGCTCATTGCAACCTTTGGCCTAAAATGGATGAAAAGAATATTGTGAACTGTGAGATGGTCAAAATCCATTGGAAACGACTGGAAAGAAATGTTATTGAGGTTAATAATACTGTAGGAACAAAAACAGGCCCAAATTCTGTGATTTTAGCTGTTTTTATGATTTAAAAAAAAATACATATCCAAAACAAATACAGATCCGAAACCTGCAAGGGTGGTTTTGGTAAAACCAATACGGATCCAAAACCCGAAGGAGATACTGATCCAAAACTAGAACCCAAAACCCAAGATTTGGGCCGGCGCACATCTCTACCAGAAACATTGTAAAACTTTGTATAATAATTGTGAAACAACTATATATAATTAAACAGTTGCCATTTTTGTTTTCAAAAGGCTGCGAGTTTGTTAATCGCAAAATTACTAAGGATTAATTCACATGGAAGTTGCATGTAACATGCAACTTTGTACTTCAAATTGCAAACAAATTACCAGCGGTACAAACATTGGGGGTAATTCCAAGTTGATCGCAGCAGGAAATTTTTTAGCAGTTCAGCAAAACCATGTGCACTGCAGGGATGGCAGATATAACATTTGAAGAGAGAGTTAGATTTGGGTTGGTTATTTTGTTTCTGTGCAGGGTAAATACTGGCTGCTTTATTTGTACACTGCAATTTAGATTGCAGATTGAACTCACCCCACCCAAATCTATCTCTCTCTGCACATGTTATATCTGCCCCCCCTGCAGTGCACATGGTTTTGCCCAACTGCTAACAAAGTTCCTGCTGCGATCAACTCAGAATTACCCCCATTGTCAAAATAGTATTGCTATCAGTGAGACGCACACATATACTAAGTTTCATCTTTACAAATGCGCATGAATTCGCGCTAAAAACGCACCTCAATGCATCAAAAAAACATGTGATAACCATGAATCAGAATGCTAATAAAAGCCCACCAAGTTACCTGCAGTACTTATTTTCTACTCTCAGCCATGGTTCAGCCAGGTTTTGGAGTAGCCTGGATGCTGGCAGTGATTTCATGTGGCCTGCACCAGCTGACTGAAAGGGCCCAGGACCAAGAAACAAAAAGTCAGATTTTTGGGGGATTTTTTCGCTTTCCAGTGACTTCTGCTGCGATTTTTGGTGCAAATCGAGGCATGAGTTGGTTTGTGTATGAATGCAACTTCTGAGGCATTGTAGTGTGACTTATAGAGCTTTCAGGTGCGACTTCTGAAGCGACTTCTCATGTCTAAGCCGCAAAATCGTACAAGCCAAAATTTGAACAAATATACCATCGAAAGCCATCATGCAAGTCAAAACACTTATTAGTGATTTTGTGAATTTTGTTCTGGCGAACAGGGGCAATTTGTAAATTCTGCCAAAATCGAATCTAAGTTAATTTCCCCCATGGGTTCTGACCCTTTTACCATCAGTATTCAGATTTTTTTTCTAAAAGCATTCTAATAGTCGATTGTGGATATTATTATTTCTAGTATACAGTACTTTGTATGAAACAATAATTGTTTTTATAAATGTATATTCTATATGTTGTACTTCAAGTGATTATTAAAATATTTAATAAAAAGAAAAAAAAACAAAACCTTTCCTTACAGTCCAGTATGTAAGTCAGTACGGTCTTTTTCTCCTTTTTTAGGCAGGGGAAATATATCTTAATTAATGAATTTACATTTGTAATAATAAAGACTAAACATGTAAAAAATGTATGACTTGCAATGAGGTTGCTACATGATAGCCATGGTCTCCACATTTACTGGCTGAGTCTTGAGTGTTAATTCTCCTGTTGCCACATCTGAGCAGATGGCTATTACAGTAGGGTTTGCCACTTTGATAAAATGTGCCTGAAACACCCTTTGTATAAAGGTTGATATGTTAGATACAGACCCTAGTGACTAAATCTGCCTGTACAATATGTCAGTTTGGCAGATCTTGAAAGAGGCTGAATCTGGTATTGTGTCCCGCCTTACTGCCATTCCGCCACCTCAGCTCTGCCTCATATCAAGCATCTGATCACTTCATGATTTCTGCAGTTGGCACAACTGCCATTTGGCATGGACATATGTCGGAACCATCCCTGATACAGTCACATAATGTTAAGTAGTTAGTTTGTGTAGATATAGGGAAGCCTTCTTTAAGCCAAGTCATGCTTCCTGATATGGCAGACTGTCTGTTGGAGCTCCTACAGTTCCCTAGTGTTTTATTAATTCAGTTCACACACGGGCTGCCAGCCAGTGCCTGTAATCCTGCAATAGAAGGAATATTCAATATTTTATGAAAACTAATTTCTTGCAAACAAGTGAATCTTTTTGCTACAGCAGCAATCCAATGGTGATTTACTGAGAAGCCTTGCTAACGGTTGCATATAAAAAAAAGTTTTAGACAATATCACCTCCATATAGTTGAGCATTACAATATTCTCTCTAGCAATAGACTGATTTTTTTTTTCCAGCAGTAAAATGTCTTTATAAAAAAGTGAGATATATCCAGATGCTATAGAAAAGACTATAGTAATCTAGTGTACAGCATTCTAACCTCTTAACCCTCAGACTTTTCTATTAACTGTGCTGCTGCAGGGAGTCTGAGAAATTGGAGTAAGGCGGATGCCTCTGCTAACACCTCAGTGCTTGCTATGTGGCCGCAGAGTACCTCCTGGGGATGTAGTGATGATGCTGGAATTTTTTCCTGTGCTGCACAGGCTTGCTCTTAGCCCAGGAATGCACACAGGATACAACATGCTACACCTGCCTGAGAACACGCCACAGCCCTAGGCTCTGAAAATTTGAAACTATGATAATAGAATGTATCTGTTAACGCTTTCACTGCTTTAACTTGTGATGTCTTTTTTTAAAAAGACTTTCAGTTTACCTTTTTTAATAAATTTACGGTTCTACCTGTTTACAGTATGAAGTAAAAAACTGGAGACATATCTCTCCAGCTTTGTGTGACATGTTGATAAATAGAAATAGGTAATAGCAGAACAAAATAGAAATAGGTAATAGCAGAACAGATTTTAAGAGACATTTACCAACAATTGTTTTTTTTTTAACTTATTTAGACCCATAGTCATCCCATGTCTGCAGTGTTACTTATCCCCTTCTCAGAGTATGCAGAATGTTTTCAGGAAAGGCTGTTGCCACCAAACTATTTGTTCAGGTTTCTAACTATTGTCAGATTTATTTTTAAGTTACTTTTATGAGATTTTAGAGGTGGGGTTTTTGAAAAGATCCCTCCCTGTGAACAAATATTGCTTCAGCTGTTGGAGCATTAATTTACTATTATAATGTTGCAGAAAAGTAGTATAAACTGATACAGAAACATTTCCAGATGAGATACTTGCCCCCAGTATAATAATAATTAAAAATAAAAGTGGCAGGTCTCTCAGTATCAGATATCTGTCAGTCACTTGCATGTGCTGAAAAGCTCTGTTTATACAGAGATATTGTGTTTCCCCATTAGGGCTTCTTTATGAAACCCTGCACAATGGAAAATGCTGAGATGGAATGGAGAAAGAAGATAGGGGGAATTGTACCAGATATACTGAAATCATTTATTTATTCTATGCCAGCAAATACACATGTCTGGATGACAAAGAACAGTTCATTCTGCTATATTGTGGGTATCCGTATAAGAGCTCATTGATCAAATGTTAGTCATTTTGGGTGGGGTATCCAATTAGCCCCGATGCTGTTTCAGCAGATCAAAACCACCTGACATCGCAATGTATGACCGATGGTTATTATGGCGGTATCAAATTAGAGGCCATTTGGTCAGCCGAAATTGGACCCGTTATTGCATGAAAACACATGGGAGGCCACTTATCGCAGATTATGCTTAAGGCACCCAAAGCATAATCTCTGATAAGTGCCAGCATCAGGGGAAGGAGCGCACTGCATCAGGGCTAATTGGATAGCTCCGGTGATACAATTACCCATGTTAATTGACCATGTGTAAATGGACACCCACATGACATAATACCATAATAAATGGAAAATATATGAAATGTGCTTAGACTACTAAATAAAGATGCAAACTTCAGCAGACCCAGTGCAGTATCAAACAATAAAATCATTCAGATAAAAAAAGAGAAAACTAATTATTGTTAGAAAGGGATTAACTGTAAACCAGAACTGTTTTTTTGTGCCAGGACAGGACACCAGGGGTCATTCCGAGTTGATCGTAGCTGTGCTAAATTTAGCACGGCTACAATCATCTTCCCAGACATGCGGGGTGTCGCCAAGCACAGGGCTAGTCCACCCCGCATGTCAGTCCAGCCTGCCCCGCACAAGTACAAAAGCCGCTGCGGCCCACCTTCCCCCTCCCGCACGATCCAGCCATACCTGCGTTGGCCCGATAATGGGTGTGCCACCCCCTCCCGCCCAGCGACCGCCTCTGCCTGTCAATCAGGCAGAGGTGTTCACTAGGTAATGACGCCCTTCGGCCGTCTGGCATGCGCCGGCGCATGGGGTATGTGTACAGTGTATTATGTGTGAATGGTATGATGTATATACAGTGCCCCTCCCCCACCCACGGCAGCACCGCACCCGTCCCTCCACCACCCGCAGCACCTCTAAACCCCCTCCCCCATCCCATCTAAAAGCAACCCCTTTGTAATATGCTTTGCAAATATACAACAATATAGGCCACTGTGGCATATGAGAAAGAGGAGCATGCTACAGTAGATTGCCCGGATGAGTATTTTCTTGCACAGTCCTTATCTAGCAACATCGTTCAGTAACAACAAAGCCACTAAGTTAAGAGCAACCCCTTTTTAAGCTTCTACTCTGACAAGACATGGATAGCCAAACTTCATCTGATATGTTAAGGCCCTGGGGCTCTTTGTGCATGCTAATGCAATGGAAGCTAGTGTCATTATGATTTACAGGTCATTAACTATTTTTTTTACCCACTATGTCTTACAGCAACCTTGTGTGCATTGGTTAAGATTCAATAGCTGTCAAGCTATCCAGAGGGGTATTGCAGCTGTTACGGCCTTGCGGGTTGTCTGCTGTTTTTTTATTGTACAGATTTTATTGTATCATTTTTTAACCTGTGAAAATTAAACTCAACTGCTTCAGGCAACATGACAGTGTTCAATTAAACAATATTCATGCTGATGTATTTACTATGGTCCGGGTACAGTAGTTATCATTTATTTCACACTCCAATAAAGTATCCCCCAACCCTTGACAGTTAATATTGTCACCAAATTTCAGCTTTCTTTTTTTAATAAAAGAAAAAAAAAATGACAACAAACCCACAAGCTCTCTGCAGCCAGAAGAGATGAAGCACTGGTGCGTATCCTTTAGTATTTTATCCACAAAGGTTTATTGAAAGTGTGAATTGAATGGGATCAGAGTAGATTGCATTTCAGAGCGGATGCAGCACAATATCATTCATAGATGGTTTTATAAGGCAGGGATTAAAGACAAAATTGCACTAGGCAACAATGTTATTGAAATGAACAACGCCAGGAACAATATCTCAGTATTCTCTCTTGTTGTTGCAAAGGCCTGCAGCACATATATCAAAGTAATGGGCAGTGTTGTGTCTGTAGATATTACCAGGAAGAAGTTTTATATCAGAATCACTGAGTAACAGAGGGACTATAGCCATTAACTCTATCAAGCGGATCAGAAGCATTCCACCGGGCTTTATACAAGGCGCATAAAGCAACACCAGAATTATTGATGTACGGCATCAAGATTGAAGCAGAGCAATAAAGGCACAATAGTGCCTCTATATATACAGAGATAAGTTAAATCGATTTTGTATATCAAAATCAATGATGTACAGGTAGTCCTCTGGCACCTGAAAACATCCTGTTTTATTCTATTTATTTACAAAAAAAAACTGGGGTGAACTGATACAGAAAAAAAATGTAAACTTTGAATGGGTCAAGTTGCAGGATGTTGACATAATACTGTTTACATGTGGAAATCCTCTAATAAATTATTTGCAAGTAACTTTGGCAAAGGTCCTGATTTATCAAATTACAGCATATTTAAGGTCCTTGAAATAATTACTTAATTGTGGCAAATTTAAAATAAATTCATCTTCAATGAACCAAATGGAATGCAGAACCAGGTCACAAATTATTCCATCTGTATGCCTTTTCTGTGTGGCTGTCCCTGGGTGGAAACAATTCATTGCACAGAGAGTGGCTTGTGTATTTGGCATCACTTTCACTGGTGTCACATGATGTATTGATTTAATACTGTATATATTCCCTCTGTTCCAGAAGATCAATACCTTGCATTATTGTTCCTGTCTGAGAACTATATTTTGAGTCTTCTATTAATTCCCTTCATGTAAGACTGTACTGGATCCAGTCTCTAGAATATGAGGATACCAGTGCAATATTTATTTTTTCACCGTCTTAAGGCCCATACACACTAGAATATTTTTTCCAGCAATTTGAGGGACAACAATGGCCCTCATTCCGAGTTGTTCGCTCGGAGTTTTTCATCGCATCGCAGTGAGAATTCTCTTAGTGCGCATGCGCAATGTTCGCACTGCGACTGCGCCAAGTAACTTTACTATGAAGAAAGTATTTTTACTCACGGCATTTTCATCGCTCCGACGTTCGCATTGTGATTGACAGGAAATGGGTGTTACTGGGCGGATGCACGGCGTTTTAGGGGCGTGTGGCTGGAAACGCTACCGTTTCCGGAAAAAACGCAGGAGTGGCCGGAGAAACGGTGGGAGTGCCTGGGCGAACGCTGGGTGTGTTTATGACGTCAGCCAGGAACGAAAAGCACTGAACTGATCGCACAGGCAGAGTAAGTCTGAAGCTACTCAGAAACTGCTAACTCGTTTGTAATCGCAATATTGCGCGTACGTCGGTCGCAATTTTAAGAAGCTAAGATTCACTCCCAGTAGGCGGCGGCTTAGCGTGTGTAACTCTGCTACATTCGCCTTGCGAGCGAACAACTCGGAATGAGGGCCAATGATTTTGAATGATCAATCGTTCAGCCTAGCTTTTGACCCTATTGTACAGGTCCAGTACCCTTGACTGCTCTCTAATCCAGATCTGTTTCCAACAAGAGAATATGGGCCTGATGTCATGTTTGTAAGTAAAGCAAAAAAAGCAAGTAACTTCGGGCTTAATTCAGATCTGATCGCAGAAGAAAATTTGTTAGCTAATGGGCAAAACCATGTGCACTGGTAGGGGGGGGGGGGTAGTGAAGGCAGATATAACGTGCAAGAGAGTTACATTTGGGTGGGGTATATAGTTTCTGTACAGGGTAAATACTGGCTGCTTTATTTTTACACTGCAATTTAGATTTCAGTTTGAACACACCCCAACCAAATCTAACTCTCTTTGCACATGTTATATCTGACCCACCGGCAGTGCACATGGTTTTGCCCATTAGCTAACAAATTTGCTGCTGCAATCAGATCTGAATTACCCCCTTTGTGTCTTGAACAAACCATGGGGGTAATTCCAAGTTGATCGCAGCAGGAAATTTTTTAGCAGTTGGGCAAAACCATGTGCACTGCAGGGGAGGCAGATTTAACATGTGCAGAAAGAGTTAGATTTGGGTGGGTTATTTTATTTCTGTGCAGGGTAAATACTGGCTGCTTTATTTTTACACTGCAAATTAGATTGCAGATTGATCACACCACACCCAAATTTAACTCTCTCTCTGCACATGTTAAATCTGCCTCCCCTGCAGTGCACATGGTTTTGCCCAACTGCTAAAAAATTTCCTGCTGCGATCAACTTGGAATTACCCCCCATGTTGACATGCAGGAGGAGCAAATACATTTACATTTTTTTCTGTGTAAGGTAAATACTGACTGCTTCTGCATGCAGCCCACAGATGTTTTGCAGCTTTACTTTTACACTACAATTTAGAATTTAGTTTGAACACACCCCACCCAAATCTAAATCCTACTTTACATCACATCTGCCCCACCTGCAGTTCAACATGGTTTTGCCCATTTCCTTGCTTTTTTGCTTTACTTACAAACATGAATCAGGCCCCATGAGTGCAGGACCAGTCTGAAAGGATATGCTGCTCTCCCAGATGACATCAATGTATGTTTTACATGTTGGTCATTTTGATTATATCATGCATGACAAACCAATAAATTGCAAGAGCTCCTATGTACCATTGTGGATACACAAGGTGCTTCCTGGTAAGTACGCAATACTGTATATTTTCAAACAATGCAACACATTGCATTTCAACTGTACTATGAGTATAAGTTGAAGTACTTTGTATACACTAGGGTAAGCCAGAGCCGGATTAAGGCTATGGGGGGCCCGGGGCCCTTCAGATAGAGGGGCCCCTAATACAGAGACAAATTAGTTTTTTATATATATATATATATATATATATATATATACATATATATATATCTATCTTTATCAATATAGAAATGTACATGTATGTGTATATACAGTATGTATATGCATGTGTGTGTGTGTGTGTGTATACACACACACACACACACACACACACACACATATATGTGTGTGTATATATGTATGTGTGTGTGTATATATATATGTGTGTGTGTGTGTGTGTGTGTGTGTGTGTATATATATATATATATATATATATATACAGGTTGAGTCTCCCTTATCCAAAATGCTTGGGACCAGAGGTATTTTGGATATGGGATTTTTCCGTATTTTGGAATAACTGCATACCATAATGAGATATCATGGTAATGGGGCCTAAATCTAAGCACAGAATGCATTTATGTTACATATACACCTTATACACACAGCCTGAAGGTAATTTTAGCCAATATTTTTTATAACTTTGTGCATTAAACAAAGTGTGTCTACATTCACACAATTCATTTATGTTTCATATACACCTAATACACACAGCCTGAAGGTCATTTAATACAATATTTTTAATAACTTTGTGTATTAAACAAAGTTTGTGTACATTGACCCATCAAAAAACAAAGGTTTCACTATCTCACTCTCACTCAAAAATGTCCGTATTTCGGAATATTCCATATTTCGGAATATTTGGATATGGGATACTCAACCTGTATATATATATGTATTTCACATACATGCACCCACACACAGATATAGACAAATAAATATACAAAAACATATGTACACATATATAAATACACTCTACCAGATCCATCATAATACATCGAGCGCCAGCCTTACTTTTTGCTGGCAGGTTGCTTTGTCACAGGAAACTGGAGAGTGAGAGATCACTCCTCTCTATCTCGTCCAAGCCGCTCGCGGTTGATCCACACGGTATTGGACAGCTGAGCCGTCGCTCAGCTGTCTTGTACTGTCAAGCTGTTAGGTTGCCACGGCAACCAAAGGGGAGACGGAAGCACTGCAGATCGGTAAGAGCTCCGATCTGTGGGGGGGGGGGGCTTTTAGGAAGGGGGGCCTGGGGTACTTAACCCCATGGCACCCCCCTTAATCCGGCTCTGGGGTAAGCCAAGGCCAGCTCTACCATTAGGCAGCTTTAGACGGCTGCCTAGGGGTGCTGGCCACTGGAGGGCACCACTGAATTCATCTAGCAAAGGACTGAAGGATGTCTCAGTATGTGGATTGGTAATGAACTTACAGATGGGGGAATGGAGCTCAATAAGGAGCATACAAATATATGTCTGTGCGCATATATATGTAGGTATACACAAGTGACGTGCGGTGGGGTGAGGTAGGTGAGGCAGAGCCTTTCCTGTCATACTAATGTTTGTGCCAGAGTGTTTACTGTATAAAGTATATGAAAAATACATAGAGTTTATCTTCTTTGCATTATTCTAATTATTTTTAAAGCCAAAACTCTGGAATAAAAAGTCTATGGCAGGTGAGGCAGTGCCCCACCTGCCTATCTTTTCCACACATCTTTGTATAATGAAGGATAAATACAGTTAGCAGGCGCCTAAGTAAAGTGAGAAAAACAGTAGTATGTCAATACATTCCTTTTGGTTTGGTGAAGGTCCTCTTCATAAGTTCATTCCCTTTTGACAGATGTAGTTTTTCACCATGTAGGAGAAAAAATCAGAAATACATCATGTGTAGTACAATTAATTTAATAAACTGACATACACATGAAACAATTTCAAACAAATACAGAATTACAGCAAAAGTCCCCAAGTCCTGGTGCAAATGGTTCAAACAGCACAATTACCGGAGTTTGTGGAGAACTGGTATGAAGCAGCTCTCAAACAGGCATGTAGGTAAATAGTCACCAGAAAGTCTTCCCGGGTTGACAGTCTGTGATCGCCCTCGGGTACAAGTGCTGTAGTCCAAGTTCTTAACCGTAACCTGGGGATCCAGATGATTACCCAACGCGTTTCGACCCAAGTGCTCTGGTGAAAAATTGCATCTGTCAAAAGGGAATGAACTTATGAAGAGGCCCTTCACCAAACCAAAATGAATGTATTGACATACTACTGTTTATCTCACTTTACTTAGGCGCCTGCTCACTGTATTTATCCTTCATTTTGTTTGCACCATATTGTTTTTGAAGTGTTTGGGGAGGCACTTTATTTGGATATTTAAGTCTTTGGGCAGCCTTAGAGCGCAGTTTACATCACTCAATTCTGTTTTTTTGTGTATCTTTGTATAATGCCCAGATGTACCATATGGCTCATATATTGCGTGTAAATCTGACTCTGGTGCTAGCCAGTGCCTCCTCAGCCATTTACCTCAAGGCATGTCCCTGGTACACATACAATTAAAGGGATGTGGATGACATCCCAGTGGATGGTATGTTGGCATTCAGTATACTGGTGCAGGAATCCCAACAGCCGGCATCCTGAATGTTGCTATGCCGGGGAGGGTTAGGGTTAGGCTGCAAGGAGGGAGAGTTAGGGTAAGGGTTAAGTAATTTCAAGGGTTAATATATTTCATTCAAAATGTCAGTTTTATGGTGGTCAGGATGCTGCTGTCAGTATTCTGACAAGCGGCATCCCGTACCCAACCGCAATATCCCCAGCAAACCCCATATATAGTATTATACAGTGTATAAAAAATAGTTGGTACTCAAGGACTTTAAAAGTGAAAGTATATTGTGGACATAGGGCCTCATTCATACCTGATCGGTGCTGTGTGAATTCGCACAGCAGCCGATCAGGTCTGAAGTGCGCATGCGCCAGCGCTACAGTGTGCTGGCGCATGGCTGACAGCCGACGGCTGTCAGAGCCCAGCGAAGAGCCTCTGCCTGATTGACAGGCAGAGGCGCTCGCTGGGCGGGAGGGGGCAGCACGACGGCATTATGCTGCCGTTTAGGGGGCGTGGTCCAGCCAATGCAGGCGTGGCCGGACTGTGCCGGGGGCGGGCCGCGGCGGCTGCATGATGTCACACACAGCTGCTGCGACCCGGGCAGCGATGAGTAGCTCCCGGACAGCGTGCAGGAGCTGCACTGGCCAGGAGCTACTCCTGAAGTGCAAAAGCATTGCCGCTATGTGATGCTTTTGCACTTCTGTGACGGGGGTCAGGCCAGACATGTGGGGTGGGCTAGCCCTGCGCATGTCTGTGTTTCTGATCGTAGCTGTGCTAAATTTAGCACAGCTACGATCAAGTCTTAATTACCTCCAAAGTCTCAAAAGTTTGTGACTTGCTTACAAAGGACTTAATTCAGATCTGATCGCAACAGCAAATTTGTTAGCTAATGGGCAAAACCATGTGCACTGCAGGGGTGGCAGATATAACGTGCAGAGAGAGCTAGATTTGGGTGGGTGGTGTTCAAACTGAAATCTAAATTGCAGTGTAAAAATAAAGCAGATAGTATTGATCCTGAACAGAAACAATATAATCCACCAAAATCTAACTCTCTCTGCAATGTTATATCTGTCCCCCCCCCCCACCCGCAGTGCACCTGGTCTTGCCCATTAGCTAACAAATTTACTGCTGTGATCAGATTAGAATTACCCCAGTATACTTTATAGCTTTAAAAGTGCTTAAGTGTTGTCCCTTTTCTCTGTATATGTATACATTCACCCCAGCCCACCTAGTGGCCACCCACATCTCCCCTCTGGTGTAGGTATGTGTGAGTGGGGGGGTTGGTGCACGTTAGGGGGCACTAGGCTGAAGCTCTGCCTAGGGTACAGACTAGTGATGAGCGGGTTCGGATCCTCGGGATCCGAACCCCCCCCCGAACTTCACCCATTTTACACGGGTCCGAGGCAGACTCGGATCCTCTCGCCTTGCTCGGTTAACCCGAGCGCGCCCGAACGTCATCATCCCGCGGTCGGATTCTCGCGAGATTCGTATTCTATATAAGGAGCCGCGCGTCGCCGCCATTTTTCACTCGTGCATTGGAGATGATCTTGAGAGGATGTGGCTGGCATCCTCTCAGTTTCTATGTTCAGTGGGCTGCAAATTGTGCTGCAAATATCTGTGCTCAGTGTGCTGCAAATATCTGTGCTCAGTGTACTGCAAGTGCAAATATCTACGTTCTCTGCCTGAAAAACACTCCATATCTGACTGTGCTCAGTGTGCTGCAAATATCTGTGCTCAGTGTGCTAATTGCTTTATTGTGGGGACTGGGGACCAGCAGAATTATATAGTAGGAGGACAGTGCAGAGTTTTGCTGACCAGTGACCAGTGACCACCAGTATTATACGTTCTCTGCCTGAAAAATGCTCCATATCTGTGCTGCATTGTAGTATAGAGTAGGAGGACAGTGCAGAATTTTGCTGACCACCAGTATAACTATATATATAGCAGTACGGTACAGTAGTCCACTGCTCTACCCACTTCTGTGTAGTCAAGTATACTATCCATCCATACCTGTGGTGCATTTCAGTTTTGCACAGTTTGCTGACCACCAGTATATATTATATAGCAGTACGGTACAGAAGGCCACTGCTCTACCTACCTCTGTGTCGTCAAGTATACTATCCATCCATAACTGTGGTGCATTTCAGTTTTGCACAGTTTGCTGACCACCAGTATATACTATATAGCAGTACAGTACAGTAGGCCACTGCTCTACCTACCTCTGTGTCGTCAAGTATACTAGTATCCATCCATACCTGTGGTGCATTTCAGTTTTGCACAGATTGCTGTCCACCAGTATATAATATATAGCAGTACGGTACAGTAGGCCACTGCTCTACCTACCTCTGTGTCGTCAAGTATACTATCCATCCATACCTGTGGTGCATTTCAGTTTTGCACAGTTTGCTGACCACTAGTATATACTATATAGCAGTACAGTACAGTAGGCCACTGCTCTACCTACCTCTGTGTCGTCAAGTATACTATCCATCCATACCTGTGGTGCATTTCAGTTTTGCACAGTTTGCTGACCACCAGTATATACTATATAGCAGTACGGTACAGTAGGCCACTGCTCTACCTACCTCTGTGTCGTCAAGTATACTATCCATCCATACCTGTGGTGCATTTCAGTTTTGCACAGTTTGCTGTCCACCAGTATATAATATACAGCAGTACGGTACAGTAGGCCACTGCTCTACCTACCTCTGTGTCGTCAAGTATACTATCCATCCATACCTGTGGTGCATTTCAGTTTTGCACAGTTTGCTGACCACCAGTATATACTATATAGCAGTACGGTACAGTAGGCCACTGCTCTACCTACCTCTGTGTCGTCAAGTATACTATCCATCCATACCTGTGGTGCATTTCAGTTTTGCACAGTTTGCTGTCCACCAGTATATAATATACAGCAGTACGGTACAGTAGGCCACTGCTCTACCTACCTCTGTGTCGTCAAGTATACTATCCATCCATACCTGTGGTGCATTTCAGTTTTGCACAGTTTGCTGACCACCAGTATATACTATATAGCAGTACGGTACAGTAGTCCACTGCTCTACCTACCTCTGTGTCGTCAAGTATACTATCCATCCATACCTGTGGTGCATTTCAGTTTTGCACAGTTTGCTATCCACCAGTATATAATATATAGCAGTACGGTACAGTAGGCCACTGCTCTACCTACCTCTGTGTCGTCAAGTATACTATCCATCCATACCTGTGGTGCATTTCAGTTTTGCACAGTTTGCTATCCACCAGTATATAATATATAGCAGTACGGTACAGTAGGCCACTGCTCTACCTACCTCTGTGTCGTCAAGTATACTATCCATCCATACCTGTGGTGCATTTCAGTTTTGCACAGTTTGCTGACCACCAGTATATACTATATAGCAGTACAGTACAGTAGGCCACTGCTCTACCTACCTCTGTGTCGTCAAGTATACTATCCATCTATACCTGTGGTGCATTTTAGTATTGCACAGTTTGCTGTCCACCAGTATATAATATATAGCAGTACGGTACAGTAGGCTACTGCTCTACCTACCTCTGTGTCGTCAAGTATACTATCAATCCATACCTGTGGTGCATTTCAGTTTTGCACAGTTTGCTGTCCACCAATATATAATATATAGCAGTACGGTACAGTAGGCCACTGCTCTACCTACCTCTGTGTCGTCAAGTATACTATCCATCCATACCTGTGGTGCATTTCAGTTTTGCACAGTTTGCTGAACACCAGTATATACTTATAGCAGTACGGTACAGTAGGCCACTGCTCTACCTACCTCTGTGTCGTCAAGTATACTATCCATCCATACCTGTGGTGCATTTCAGTTATGCACAGTATATATAGTAGTAGGCCATTGCTATTGATATATTACTGGCATATAATTCCACACATTAAAAAATGGAGAACAAAAATGCGGAGGGTAAAATAGGGAAAGATCAAGATCCACTTCCACCTCATGCTGAAGCTGCTGCCACTAGTCATGGCCGAGATGATGAAATGCCCTCAACATCGTCTGCCAAGGCCGATGCCCAATGTCATAGTAGAGAGCATGTAAAATCCAAAAAAATAAAGCTCAGGAAAATGACCCAAAAATCTAAATCAAAATCGTCTGAGGAGAAGCGTAATCTTGTCAATGTGCCATTTACGACACGGAGTGGCAAGGAACGGCTGAGGCCCTGGCCTATGTTCAAGGCTAGTGGTTCAGCTTCACCTGAGGATGGAAGAACTCATCCTCCTGCTAGAAAACTTAAAAGAGTTAAGATGGCAAAAGCACAGCAAAGAGCTGTGCGTTCTTCTAAATCACAAATCCCCAAGGAGAGTCCAATTGTGTCGGTTGCGATGCCTGACCTTCCCAACACTGGACGGGAAGAGGTTGTGCCTTTCACCATTTGCACGCCCCGTGCAAGTGCTGGAAGGAGCACCCGCAGTCCAGTTCCTGATAGTCAAATTGAAGATGTCACTGTTGAAGTACACCAGGATGAGGATATGGGTGTTGCTGGCGCTGGGGAGGAAATTGACAAGGAGGATTCTGATGGTGAGGTGGTTTGTTTAAGTCAGGCACCCGGGGAGACACCTGTTGTCCGTGGGACGAATATGGCCATTGACATGCCTGGTCAAAATACAAAAAAAATCACCTCTTCGGTGTGGAATTATTTCAACAGAAATGCGGACAACTGGTGTCAAGCCGTGTGTTGTCAAGCTGTAATAAGTAGGGGTAAGGACGTTAACCACCTAGGTGCATCCTCCCTTATATGTTACCTGGACCCCATTCATCAGAAGTCAGTGACAAGTTCAAAAACTTTGGATGACAGCGGAAGCAGTCCACTGACCACTAAATCCCTTCCTCTTGTAACCAAGCTCCTGCAAACCACACCACCAACTCCCTCAGTGTCAATTTCCTCCTTAGTCAGGAAAGCCAATAGTCCTGCAGGCCATGTCACTGTCAAGTCTGACGAGTCCTCTCCTGCCTGGGATTCCTCCGATGCATCCTTGAGTGTAACGCCTACTGCTGCTGGCGCTGCTGTTGTTGCTGCTGGGAGTCGATCGTCATCCCAGAGGGGAAGTCGGAAGACCACTTGTACTACTTCCAGTAAGCAATTGACTGTCCAACAGTCCTTTGCGAGGAAGATGAAATATCACAGCAGTCATCCTGCTGCAAAGCGGAGAACTCAGTACTTGGCAGCCTGGGTGGTGAGAAACGTGTTTCCGGTATCCACCGTTAATTCACAGGCAACTAGAGACTTGATTGAGGTACTGTGTCCCCGGTACCAAATACCATCTAGGTTTCATTTCTCTAGGCAGGCGATACTGAAAATGTACACAGACGTCAGAAAAAGAGTCACCAGTGTACTAAAAAATGCAGTTGTACCCAATGTCCACTTAACCATGGACATGTGGGCAAGTGGAGCAGGGCAGACTCAGGACTATATGACTGTGACAGCCCACTGGGTAGATGTATTGCATCCCGCAGCAAGAACAGCAGCGGCGGCACCAGTAGCAGCATCTCGCAAACGCCAACTCGTTCCTAGGCAGGCTACGCTTTGTATCACCGCTTTCCATAAGAGGCACACAGCTGACAACCTCTTACGGAAACTGAGGAATATCATCGCAGAATGGCTTACCCCAATTTGACTCTCCTGGGGATTTGTGACATCGGACAACGCCACCAATATTGTGCGTGCATTACATCTGGGCAAATTCCAGCACGTCACATCCATTGAATTTGGTGGTGCAGAATTATTTAAAAAACGACAGGGGCATGCAAGAGATGCTGTCGGTGGCCCGAAGAATTGCGGGCCACTTTCGGCATTCAGCCACCGCGTGCCGAAGACTGGAGCACCAGCAAACAGTCCTGAACTTGCCCTGCCATCATCTGAAGCAAGAGGTGGTAAGGAGGTGGAATTCAACCCTCTATATGCTTCAGAGGATGGAGGAGCAGTAAAAGGCCATTCAAGCCTATACATCTGCCTACGATATAGGCAAAGGAGGGGGAATGCACCTGACTTAAGCGCAGTGGAGAATGATTTCAACGTTGTGCAAGGTTCTGAAACCCTTTGAACTTGTCACACGTGAAGTCAGTTCAGACACTGCCAGCCTGAGTCAGGTCATTCCCCTCATCAGGCTTTTGCAGAAGCAGCTGGAAACACTGAAGGAGGAGCTAAAACAGAGCGATTCCGCTAGGCATGTGGGACTTGTGGATGGAGCCCTTAATTCGCTTAACCAGGATTCACGGGTGGTCAATCTGTTGAAATCAGAGCACTACATTTTGGCCACTGTGCTCGATCCTATATTTAAAACCTACATTGTATCTCTCTTTCCAGCAGACACAAGTCTGCAGAGGTTCAAAGACCTGCTGGTGAGAAAATTGTCAAGTCAAGCGGAATGTGACCCGTCAACAGCTCCTCCTTCACATTCACCCGCAACTGGGGCTGCGAGGAAAAGGCTAAGAATTCCGAGCCCACCCGCTGGCGGTGATGCAGGGCAGTCTAGAGCGAGTACTGACATCTGGTCCGGACTGAAGGACCTGCCAATGATTACTGACATGTCGTCTACTGTCACTGCATATGATTCTGTCACCATTGAAAGAATGGTGGAGGATTATATGAGTGACCGCATCCAAGTAGGCACGTCAGACAGTCCGTACATGTACTGGCAGGAAAAAGAGGCAATTTGGAGGCCCTTGCAGAAACTGGCTATATTTTACCTAAGTTGCCCCCCCTCCAGTGTGTACTCCGAAAGAGTGTTTAGTGCAGCCGCTCACCTTGTCAGCAATCGGCGTACGAGGTTACTTCCAGAAAATGTGGAGAAGATGATGTTCAACAAAATGAATTATAATCAATTCCTCCGTGGAGACATTCACCAGCAATTGCCTCCAGAAAGTACACAGGGACCTGAGATGGTGGATTCCAGTGGGGACGAATTAATAATCTGTGAGGAGGGGGACGTACACAGTGAAAGGGGTGAGGAATCTGACGATGAGGAGGAGGTGGACATCTTGCCTCTGTAGAGCCAGTTTGTGCAAGGAGAGATTGATTGCTTCTTTTTTGGTGGGGGCCCAAACCAACCAGTCATTTCAGTCACAGTCGTGTGGCAGACCCTGTCGCTGAAATGATGGGTTCGATAAAGTGTGCTTGTCCTGTTATCCATCTTGCACCTCTTTTTTCTTTCATTTTTCTTTGCATCATGTGCTGTTTGGGGACTATTTTTTTGAAGTGCCATCCTGCCTGACACTGCAGTGCCACTCCTAGATGGGCCAGGTGTTTGTGTCGGCCACTTGTGTCGCTTAGATTAGCCATCCAGCGACCTTGGTGCACCTCTTTTTTTCTTTGCATCATATGCTGTTTGGGGACTATTTTTGAAATCTGCATCCTGTCTGACACTGCAGTGCCACTCCTAGATGGGCCAGGTGTTTGTGTCGGCCACTTGTGTCGCTTAGCTTAGCCATCCAGTGACCTTGGTGCACCTCTTTTTTTCTTTGCATCATGTGCTGTTTGGGGACTATTTTTTAAATCTGCCATCCTGTCTGACACTGCAGTGCCACTCCTAGATGGGCCAGGCGTTTGTGTCGGCCACTTGTGTCGCTTAGCTTAGCCATCCAGCGACCTTGGTGCACCTCTTTTTTTCTTTACATCATGTGCTGTTTGGGGACTACTTTTAAAATCTGCCTTCCTGTCTGACACTGCAGTGCCACTCCTAGATGGGCCAGGTGTTTGTGTCGGCCACTTGTGTCGCTTAGCTTAGCCATCCAGCGACCTTGGTGCACCTCTTTTTTTCTTTGCATCATGTGCTGTTTAGGGACTATTTTTTAAATCTGCCATCCTGTCTGACACTGCAGTGCCACTCCTAGATGGGCCAGGTGTTTGTGTCGGCCACTTGTGTCGCTTATCTTAGCCATCCAGCGACCTTGGTGCACCTCTTTTTTTCTTTGCATCATGTGCTGTTTGGGGACTATTATTTGGAAGTGCCATCCTGTCTGACACTGCAGTGCCACTCCTAGATGGGCCAGGTCTTTGTGTCGGCCACTTGGGTCTCTTAGCTTAGTCACACAGCTACCTCATTGCGCCTCTTTTTTTATTTGCATCATGTGCTGTTTGGGGACTATTTTTTGGAAGTGCCATCCTGTCTGACACTGCAGTGCCACTCCTAGATGAGCCAGGTGTTTGTTTCGGCCACTTGGGTCGCTTAGCTTAGTCATCCAGCGACCTCGGTGCAAATTTTAGGACTAAAAATAATATTGTGAGGTGTGAGGTGTTCAGAATAGTCTGGAAATGAGTGGAAATTATGGTTATTAAGGTTAATAATACTATGGGATCAAAATGACCCCCAAATTCTATGATTTAGGCTGTTTTGAGGGTATTTTGTAAAAAAAACCCGAATCCAAAACACACCCGAATCCGACAAAAAATTTTCAGGGAGGTTTTGCCAAAACGCGTCCGAATCCAAAGCATGGCCGCGGAACCGAATCCAAAACCAAAACACAAAACCCTAAAAATTTCCGGTGCACATCACTGGTACAGACGGAGAGACCTTGCACCGGCCCTGGGGTAAGCACATTATTGTTGGTTCTGTATAGGCATGCATGAGTGTTTTTACTTAAGCGTTTGTATAAAACAAGTCAAGCTAAGTATTATAATGTAATGTGAAAGTACAGATACAATTGATGCAGAAGTCATCCTACAGTCCTTGGAGTATTTCTCTAAAATCAATATATTCCAAGTAAAATAGTTTTATTCTAAAAGGGCTAAATTTACTCTTCCAAATGCAGTAATATAGTAATCTTCAAGAATATACACATCACTGAAAACCTGACAGATAAAAAATGGTACGTAAAATTTACAGTATACAGTATGTACATTAAAACCAATGCAGGAAAATATATCAAAGCCACTTTGGATTTTAAAAAAATCAGCTCGGCAAAGAAATAAAAATTAAAAACATTGATTCTAGGACTCAAGAAAAAAATACAACTATCTGCAAAGGAGCAAGGAGGTAGCAAAAACAGAAAGTACATGATTGCTGATGTTCAAGGAGTTGAGCAGTAGCGCACGCAGAGGAGTTTTCGAGTACCTAGAAACCCCCCCCCTGCTGACGATCCATCACCACAGCAGCAGCAATGTTGATGTTTTTTTTCTTTTCGGTGAGCTGAGCTCCGACCATATAGTCAGTCTAGGAAAGCTGGAGCTGCTCAGCAATCGCACATGTGACTATGAGGGCGGAGCGGCAAGTTATTTGCCGGGTACCCGAAATCGCTTCCGCACCACTCGGCAGACGTGTGCCGGTATCTGAGAGGAAGCATGACTTGAGCGGTGCGGAGTGACACAGCTGTGGGGCACCTGATCTCACCACAGACAGAGAAGGTGCAGAGGCCGCAACTGCTGCTGGATCAGGTGTGCAGAACAGCTTCAAGGGGAAGTTGCAGCAGTCAGCAGGCCGTGGATAATCCAGGGAGGAGGAGAGAACACAAGTGAGGCTGGGGCAGGACTGGTGGGGGGATTGTGACATAGTGGCTGGGACAGGACAATGGGCAGGGGGGGGGGGACGGTGAGAGTTGTTGAGAAAGTGGTTGAAACTTGAAACATAGTGGCAGTGAGAAAACACAAAGGGGGGTGAGGGTGACAGTGGCTGGAAAAGAACACAGAGGTGAGATTTGTGACACAGTGCCTGGTATAGAACATGGGGGGGGGGGGGGGGTGACACAGAGTCGTGAAGAGAGCACTTCATCATTATATGGAAACCCACCTTTAAAAATCCTGCGTCTGCCCCTGTTGAGTGATTATTTACTACTGTGCATGCAAGAAAATCCCTAAACACTTAAACAGTGCATGCGTTATACAGAGTGTATGCAGAAAGGCCCAATTACAATTTAGATGCATTAGGCGGGATGTAATGCCGTCCGAGTTTGCCGGATGTGCAGGTTGTGGGCTGAACTCTGACAATTTTTAAAGGGGCAATCATTTGCAAGGCAAAACCATGCCTTGTAAATGATTGCCCCTTTAAATTACATACAGTCCATAGTATCAGAAAGGTCTTGGAAAAGTGTTGGGTGTTCCTGGATGCTGAATGGGAGGTGGCTATTAAGACCTTCAAATATAGTCTGTCTTATGGGCATGCTCTGAGAGTGTTGTGACCATGTTGCTAATGTCTATACCTAGGTGATCCAGGCGCTATGACATGGGATGTCTCACTGAGCAACTGCCTTAAAAATGTGGAGGAGTCAACCCCACATATGATGACACAATAAAAAACAATTAAAAAAATCCTCTTTTTATTGTTTTTTATGTTGCTAATGTGTTTACGTACACAGATGCTTCATAGTTCACATTAAAGGCCATACGCAGACAGAAAATCTGCACCTGCCATAGAGCTGGTGCAAATATCAGCGGTGCAACCAGAGGTTCATCTACAGATGCACCAGGCAGTATTACAGCATCTACAAAGGCTCAAAGTGAACATCTCAGTCCTTGTACATACACTGCGCTGATGTACACCAGGGTTGGGCTTTGTAGTGGTATTTGCCATTGCTGCGTTTGTGTTCACCTCTAAATCAGGCCCATAATGTAAACAGGGATTCGATGAAAGCAAGTGAATGCAATATCCATTTTATTCTTAAACTGCATACAAGGTAAAGATGTGGAATATTAAAATATACAGTTTCAAAGTGATATAAACAAAAGGAACTTATTTATGAACATAAATTTTAAGGAATCAATGAAAATTAGTGTAAAGCTTAAGTTTAAGAAAACATTTGTATGGGGTAGTCTAAATGTTAAATGGCACACATACAGTAGATATTAACATAAAAAATAGGCTTCCATAAATTTGACACCATTATTAACAGATTATATTTAAATATACATACTGTATATATATGATGGCTGTCCAACCGCTGCCACATTGATACCGCACAAAGGACTTGTTACGCCCCTGGACAGCACTTATCACTACCGCTGTCCTTGCAAGTTTCACTTAATACATAACGGGGATATTTTCATAAAAAATGTAAATATCCAACACGATTATTAATCCATAGGCCCCCAAGTCTCACATATCAATGATATTATGTAATATTGTGTTCTAATAGATACAGTATTATTTATATAACCTAAATTTATATTTTTCTTATGTTTTTTCCTTGATGTTTATAAATGTTTTCAAATAAGTAAATCTCAAAAATGAATTAATAATTTAAATAATTCCTTTCTTTATGGCTGAATTAAATTGTTATATGTCATACTATATTAAAAGAAGGGTATATTAACAGCTCCTTCCCATACATACTTGGGGCCTGATTCAAAGATGGATATAAACTAAAATTGTACACAGTTGAATGACTATCAGCCATGTGATTGACAGTTAGAGACTGCTCAGTGGTGGTTACGGGGAGTGGCAGTAAAAATGCAGGCATGTTGTGACAGTTTTCTGGTCATGTCTCAGCCTGCAACTGCAATCCCATACAGAGCTACACAACTACAGGCCTATTCAGAAGTTCAATAATGCTGCTTTCAGATCGCAAATGCCGGATTCTACCCGGTAAGAGAAACGTGTCCTTACTGGGTGGGATCCGGCATTTGCTCTCCTCTGCTGGCTTTCCGACCCGGCAATATACCGTGTCGGTTGCCATAGCAGCGGGGAGAGCAGCAGCAGCAAGGGCGGGGGTGGAGGCGGCGCTGGGAGATGAGCTCATCTCCTGCGCCGCCTCTCCCTATGCTGTGAATGGGAGCTGTGTCACATCGAAACAGCTCCCATTTACACTGCACCTGACCCGGTATTCAACCCGGTAATAACCCTTCTTTTTAACCGGGTTGAATTACCGGGTCAGGCGACCCGCTAATTCGGCAAAGGTGCTTTCACATCGCACACTGACCCGTTTCGACACGGCAATATGCCGTGTCGATACCGGGTTATTTGTGCGATGTGAAAGGGGTATAACTGACATACCTGCAACTGACACTGGGATAACAGGGGTAAATGTATGATGCAGTGAAAAGAATGAAATGTGCCAGTGGACAAGTAAACCCATAGTATCAGCCCCTGTATTTTTCATACCTGAAATACTATATGTATTATTTAAGTAAGGACAGTTATCTTGATTATTGGCATTCTTCCTAGCCAAGATATAGAGGGGACATTCCAATTAACCATGTACTGTCCTGTTGATATAAGCAAAATTATACTCATATGGTCAGTTTAATTCTTCAGTATCGGAAGTGTTAAGAAGATCATTGGAATATATATTTCTTTTTCAAGTTTGTATGTTATCCTGATGCATAGATATCCCAAGCATTTCTGTTTTACAATGGCACATCTAAAATGATAGGTTGCTAAATCCATTTAAAGCCTGGAGGACCTGGAGGAACTATCTGCTCAGATTTCTAAGGATAAGAACAGTATCATCTATAAAAAGTGCACGTTTCTGTTCCCAATTGCCCATGGTAAATCCTGACTTTTATTTGTTTGGTCTCATTGTGATTGTTGTTTTAATGGTAAAGATGAAAAGGAGCGGTAACAGTAGTGACCCTGTTGGGTGCCATCTGACAACATGAATTTATCTGGCATTATCCCTAATCCTTGCTGTGGGTAGGAATCTAGAACTTGAATTAAATTTATGAAAGAAAAGGCAAAGCCAATCTGTTTTAGTTTTAAATTCCAATTCAACCTATCAAAAGGTTTCTCTGCATCTAATGCTGGTAACATTAGTCGTGCTGTGAAGTTTATTAGTTAATATATAATTACAGATTAGTCTACTTGTATTACCGTGTATATCTAGCTTCTCTACTCAGAATGAACTAACTTTTCTAAGGCCTTTTTTGACTATGGAAGCATAATTATGTGTCCATCTGCCAGGGGCGTATCTAATTATTGGCACTCGCCAGGGGCGCCACCCAGCGGTCCCACCCACGGCCAGTTGGTAGCAGCTGAATCCGTTCCTCCTCCCCTCCCACCCTCCTTCCCCTCCCGTGCCGGGTAGTTTCTCACCTGCTGTAAGGGCCAGCAATGAACAAAGAATTCAGCAGTGGGCGCCGGGGTCCGGCACTGCACCGCACTACAAACAAGAAACTCTACATAAACTACACCTCCCAGCAGCCCTTGCAACCAGGAGCTCTCAACAGCAAGGGCTGCTGGGAGGTGTAGTTTATGTAGAGTTTCTTGCTATTAGAGCAGTGCAGTGCCGGACGCCAGCGCCAAATACAGCAGCTGCCGCTGCTGCTTGCTGTGTCCATTGCTAGCTATCACAGCAGGGGAGGAAGTACGGGGGGAAAGGGGTTCAGCTGCTGCCTCAAAAAGTGCAAGAATTATATATACATATATATATAACAGAGCGAGGTAAACAGGCGGCACTCATCAGGCTGAATAAACGTGGTTACTTTATTGGCTGAAGGCCGACATGTTTCGGAGATAGCTTCTCTGTCCTCAGGGCCAGACAAACATACAACAAGTGTACAAGTGACTTATAAGACATGAAACCCCCCCAATTAACAAACCTAACCGTACTCACCTGCTCCACGGTGCACCCGCTCGTCGACCGCCACGAGGCACTTCCACGTCTCACTGCCGCGACGTCACAGATGCGCCGCGTCGCAGGGGAGCTCCATGGAAACCGGAGCGTAAACAAATCACGTCCCCAGCGTCCTCTGAAATAACAAAACATATAGATACTAATCAAACAATTCACTATAACTAAATTAAAAACACATGAAGCAAGGACTAGGAAAAAGCAAAGGCTAGAAAAAAGCAAGAAAAAAGTAAATACATGACCCAATTGCAACTAGGCAATCAATCCATTTTTACAACCACTATCTATTATAGGTGTCCCCAGAATCCCTAGGCCCCATATTGTTCGTGGTATTAACATGAGAATGAGTGAACACTATAATAATGTTGCATTGGGGCCTAGAGGCCCTAGGGCCACTCAAAAATAGACAGTGAGGTAATTTGTCTCAAAAACTAAAATGTAATTATTAAGGAAGCATGTAATTATTATAAAAAGCATTGGAGACCCAGGTTCTCATTTAGACCCTTGGGGAAAATGGTCCCCAGGGAATAAATCCACCGGGCCTCCTTTTGTAGTAGGAGCCTATCTCTATTGCCACCCCTTAAGGACTTAGGGACATGGTCTATGAGGATGGCCCTAATGCTTGACACTCCATGCTTGGCTTCCATACAGTGACGGGCAAATGGCGGCTCACTATGGCCCTTTTCATGGGCTTTTTAATTGCACTCCGATGCAGGGCCATACGTTCCCTAAACTGCCTAATGGTCTTACCGATGTATGTAAGGCCACATGGGCACGTGAGTAGATACACTACATGTGTTGAAGTGCACGTTAGCCTATACCTGATTTTAATTTTACGACCTGTATGGGGATGATTAAAGGTGGCCCCTATGCTAAGAGTGTTGCAGGTCGCACATCCCAAGCACCTAAAGCAGCCCTGTTAGGTTTGTTAATTGGGGGGGTTTCATGTCTTATAAGTCACTTGTACACTTGTATGTTTGTCTGGCCCTGAGGACGGAGAAGCTATCTCCGAAACATGTCGGCCTTCAGCCAATAAAGTAACCACGTTTATTCAGCCTGATGAGTGCCGCCTGTTTACCTCGCTCTGTTATCTGATGGGAATCGTTTTTCCATGAGGAAGGCACCACAGCCAGCTATCATTTCATATGAGAGTGCCGGATGTTACACTGGACGATATTTGGGATTGTACTTTGGCAGCTGCCATACTGCCAAGCACTTTATCCGGTCAAGGCACCTCTACACTTTCATAAAGTTGACTTCTCGGCAGGGGACCAGCATCCAGTTAACAGCTACCATCCATTGCTGTTTTTTAAGCACACCTTGATTTCGGGACCTGGGGATTAGCAACTGACCCCTCTGGCAGCTAGGTATCATAGGTTGCTTGTACAGAAGTTCAAGACCGAGTACTAGCTATAGATATGGCAGGAGTACATACGGATTTGGAAGCTGCCTTTGAACTGATACATAAAGATGCTAGTGAAAGATTGAGTTTCTCCGATGCTGAGGCAAATGCCATTCTGGTAGGGCAACGCATGGAGGATGAGCCGATCACAAATTCAAATGATGAATTATTCAGAACATGGCTTCGTCTCAAACAAAGAGAATGTAATTATACATACCACGGCATTACGCTCTCAGACTATTACCGTAGTAATTTAATCCCACGGGGCTTCAGGATACGCAACTCACCGACCATAGGGCGGTATAACGCACAATTCTGCCGGCGGTGGGTTGCGATCCTCAATAAGTGCTCGATGGACCTGATCCTTCTGGTGGTGGAGGAGTCCACTAGGGAACTTAATGTAACTAAAGAACAGTTACTACAATTTGAAAGACAACATAAGACGACTATGGCCCAGGACACCCAGAATGACTGGATCAATAAACTTGGGGTGCAGGTTGAACAGTATCGTCAAAACCTCATTAGGTTTAAAAAAGATAAATTGACGAAGGTACAGAGAGACTATGCACAAAGACAGGTGTATCCATGGTTGGGTAGCTCCACCCCCGGCCAGGAACAACTAAAACACCAAAGGCGCAGATACCAGCCGAGACGCCACAAGGATCATATCCCGGGTACCAGTACGTCGGCCAGCGATTCAGATGCAGCTTCTTCAGTAGCGGAACAACAAGAAGGGTGCACCCCTTTAGGACATACCCCTACTCTGATCCAGACTCGATCAAACCAGACCCCTCCGACCGGACGAGGAAGAGGACGCGGCGCGCGAAACAAAATCAAAGGATCGCACGGTCCAAAACCGCCTCGAGCCTCAAGGAATTAGTATTCAATCTCTCTTCAACTCCGTTATCTGATCAGGAGTACAAGCTATTAGCTAAGGGACTGTCATTTGTTCGTTCAAGTAGACCAGATCCACTTGAATGGAAGGTGGAGGTTCATCGTTTTGGCAGGACTTTACGGAGAAGAGAGTTTTTTAATGATAAACCTTCGAGTGATATCAATAGTTCTATTCCACCTCAATTACGACGGATTATTCCTGGTTCGACCTTTGACCCTCCAAGCCTTAACCCTTCTATTCGGCCTTTTCTGCGCATGTTAGAAAGAGAGGGGAATGTGGTCCCCGATCAAAAACCATTTAGTAACATGTCTAAAGCAGAGATGAACACACTAAGATCTTTAGCAGCCAGAACAGATATAGTGGTGCGCAAGGCTGATAAGGGGGGTTCCATAGTGGTCCAGTACCTGGAAGCGTATATGTTAGGGAATGTAATCGTCAGCTAGAGGATACGGCCACTTATAGTAGGCTTACTGTGGACCCTACACATCAGTTCAAAATTGAATTAGACCAGTACTTGGCATCCATTAGTGAACAGGGTTTCATTTCAGATGACATAAGTAAAGCACTTAAAGTGGAATTCCCCAAAGCTCCTCTTTTTTATACAGTACCTAAGGTACATAAATCACTGGTGGACCCACCCGGCAGGCCCATAGTATCTGCTAGGGGGTCCCTGTACCATCCGGTGGCGGTGTATTTTGACGCTTTTTTAAATCCGTGTGTCCAAGCCCTTCAATCTTATCTTAAGGACACCAGCTCTTTGTTGATACAATTACAGGAGTTGGGTGATGTCCCCGAAAATCTGTTACTGTGCAGTGCCGATGTGACTAGCCTCTACACCTGCATCCCGCATGATGCGGGTGTGGAGGCAGTCCGTCTGCTCATACAGGATAACGACAAGTACCTAGGCCCTGATATTACAGTATTTTTGAAGCTATTACATTTGGTACTTAGCAGAAACTACTTTGTATTTAATGGTAGGTTTTATCTCCAGGAGGCGGGCTGTGCGATGGGGTCAGCAGTGGCCCCATCGTACGCGAATGCCTTTATGTTCCAAGTGGAGAAACAGATGTTTTATTTAAATGCACAGGTAAAATCTAAAATTATCTATTATAGACGTTATATAGATGATCTGCTGATCTTTTGGCAGGGGCAGAAGGATGAGTTGGTACAGTTATGGTCTGACCATAACCAGACCACAAATGTGGTTAAGTTTACAACAACAGTAGATGAAGAATCTATTAACTACCTTGATGTAACAATAACATGTAAGGGTAATAAGTTATCTACCTCTATCTACGTAAAAGCCACAGATAGGAATACCCTCCTATGTCATGAAAGTTTTCACCCACTGTCACTTAGGAAGGGCCTTCCCTACTCGCAATTTCTGCGTGTTAGACGGATCACCTCAGATCCGGAGAAGACGGAAGTAGCCCTTGACAGCATGTTAGCTAAGTTTGCTCAAAGGGGATACCCGATGAGAGAATTACAGGCTTCACGGTCCAAGGTTCTCAGCATACCACGTATGGAACTACTCAGACAGACAAGTGTTTCACTCCAACAGGTCAACCCTAGATTGGCCATGGTAAACAAATACACCACGGCCAGCACCAGGGTGACCCGTCGGGCCAAACAGCTTTGGCCTATCATACAGACGGATCACTCCATGACTTCTTTGGCAAATACACGCCTTATGCCCAGTTACACACGAGGCAGAAATTTGGGTGAACACATTATGAAACTTGATGTTTCTAGTCTCACCAGGGATAATGAACCCCATTTCCTACGATTAAAACAGGGCTGCTTTAGGTGCTTGGGATGTGCGACCTGCAACACTCTTAGCATAGGGGCCACCTTTAATCATCCCCATACAGGTCGTAAAATTAAAATCAGGTATAGGCTAACGTGAACTTCAACACATGTAGTGTATCTACTCACGTGCCCATGTGGCCTTACATACATCGGTAAGACCATTAGGCAGTTTAGGGAACGTATGGCCCTGCATCGGAGTGCAATTAAAAAAGCCCATGAAAAGGGCCATAGTGAGCAGCCATTTGCCCGTCACTGTATGGAAGCCAAGCATGGAGTGTCAAGCATTAGGGCCATCCTCATAGACCATGTCCCTAAGTCCTTAAGGGGTGGCAATAGAGATAGGCTCCTACTACAAAAGGAGGCCCGGTGGATTTATTCCCTGGGGACCATTTTCCCCAAGGGTCTAAATGAGAACCTGGGTCTCCAATGCTTTTTATAATAATTACATGCTTCCTTAATAATTACATTTTAGTTTTTGAGACAAATTACCTCACTGTCTATTTTTGAGTGGCTCTAGGGCCTCTAGGCCCCAATGCAACATTATTATAGTGTTCACTCATTCTCATGTTAATACTAAGAACAATATGGGGCCTAGGGATTCTGGGGACAGCTATAATAGATAGTGGTTGTAAAAATGGATTGATTGCCTAGTTGCAATTGGGTCATGTATTTACTTTTTTCTTGCTTTTTTCTAGCCTTTGCTTTTTCCTAGTCCTTGCTTCATGTGTTTTTAATTTAGTTATAGTGAATTGTTTGATTAGTATCTATATGTTTTGTTATTTCAGAGGACGCTGGGAACGTGATTTGTTTACGCTCCGGTTTCCATGGAGCTCCCCTGCGACGCGGCGCATCTGTGACGTCGCGGCAGTGAGACGCGGAAGTGCCTCGTGGCGGTCGACGAGCGGGTGCACCGTGGAGCAGGTGAGTACGGTTAGGTTTGTTAATTGGGGGGGGTTTCATGTCTTATAAGTCACTTGTACACTTGTTGTATGTTTGTCTGGCCCTGAGGACGGAGAAGCTATCTCCGAAACATGTCGGCCTTCAGCCAATAAAGTAACCACGTTTATTCAGCCTGATGAGTGCCGCCTGATGAGTGCCGCCTGTTTACCTCGCTCTGTTATCTGATGGGAATCATTTTTCCATGAGGAAGGCACCACAGCCAGCTATCATTTCATATGAGAGTGCCGGATGTTACACTGGACGATACATATATATATGTGTGTGTATATATATATATATATATATATATATATACACACACACACACACATATATTTTTAAATATAGTCCCATGAGCATCCGCACTAATCCGTAATTCAAAGGCCAACCAGATGGTGCTCAACTCCAAGGAATGGTAGATTCCAGAATACAGTCATTTTTGAAAGAGGGCACTCACTGTCAAGACATCAGCAAAGTATTGTAGACAGCAGGACACTAAAGGCAGCATGTCCAGCCAGCTCACCTCATGTGATATTTATACCCCCATCAATCAGAGAACACCAGACATGCCCACAACCACTTCCTGTATAGCGAAAACCTTTCAATAATGCTAGCTCTGGTGACTACACACACATAACAGTATCCAGGGCACAAAGTGGTGGCTATACTAATCATAACCAATAGATCCAGTCAATCACAAACAGCGCAAAATGGGCCAAATCGTGTAAAACACCAAACAGGAAGTGTTCGTGCGTTCCAACACCTGGAACGCACGCCGAGGGCGGAAGTGACGCGACTAGGACCGGACGTGACATCACGTAGTCATAGCGACCACTGGTGGCCACTGTACAGGCTAAAGGCAGCTTAATGGACATTACTCATGCGTTCCACCGCATGGAACGCACTCCAGGGGCGGAAGCGGCACACCAGAGATCAGACGTGACATCACGTCGTCATGGTGACCGACAAAAATAAATATATAGATTACATAAATTAGAAGACAGAGCGACAAACGCTCGTAGTTATAGGGAATCTATAATAGGAAAAACGCTCCAAAGCCACTGAAAATAAAAGCCTAAAATATATAGTAAGCCACAGGCTTCACTGGACCGATGGCCTAAAGTGGGCATGTCTGATGTCTCTAGTAATGGCGACACATATTCCAATATTATATAACATGAGACCAAATAAAACATAACTTTTACTGTTCACATTAAAAAACAGTGATCATCCGAAGCGCTACATGGGCAGCCTGCATAAGTGACCACCATGAATACGGTGTCAATCATGCAAGTGTGTCCATGAGGACCCAGGATGTGAATATCAAATACACATAAACAAAAATACAAATATACATAAATGACTCTGCTGTAGGTGCTCAAAACACAACAGTAAAAGATTATACGAATTGTTTAACCGCATCCACATCCACATAGAAAACTCATCAATGTCAAGACAAAAAGACGCCATAGGGATTAGCTTCATTAAGACCATGTGGGGTAATCGTAACGAGCTCAAAAATCCATCTGGATTCACGTTGTTTTAATTTTAGTTCTCTATCACCGCCGCGAATAGACGGCGGGATCTGATCAATCAACATACACTTGAGACTCGATATCGAGTGTTTTTGTTGAAGCCAGTGCCTTGCTACAGGCTTGTCTGTTTTGTTCGTCTCTAGTGCCTGACGGATGGAGTAACGGTGATTGGCCATCCGTTCGCAAAAGCAACGAGTCGTGAGTCCAACATAATAGAGCCCACATGGGCAGATAATAATGTATATAACAAACTCAGACAGGCATGTTAGCTTGTGCTTTATTGGTATCCGTTTCCCACTATGTGGGTGTGCAAATGAGGATCCACTCGCCATTGATCGACAGGTCGTACAGTCAGGGCATCTGAAACAGCCTGTCTTTTTCGTTTTCAACCACATTGGGTTGGTCTTTTGTGGTAGCAAAGCTGGTCGCATCAATAACTGGCGAAGATTTGGTCCTCTCCGGTATGAGTGTATAGGAGGTTTTTGGCTTATCCCTTCCAATTTAGCATCAGTTGCAACTATGGACCAATGTTTTCTAATAGCTTTCTCAGCAACTTGTGCATTGGTGTTGAAGGTTGATGTGAAAATCAGTCGGCTAGAAAATTGTCACATCAAGAAAGTTCATAGATTCATAGTCAATCTGATGCGTAAAACGGATGGGACTATCAATAGAATTGAGAAATTGGACCATGTCACAGAACTCACTCTTAGTACCCCTCCACAAAATAAAAATGTCGTCTATTTAACGCCTATAATAGGCAAGCTTGTCAGCAAAATTAGGGAGGATATGGGTGTTCTCGTATTGATACATGAATAGGTTGGCATAAGACGGCGCCAGGTTAGAGCCCATGGCAGTCCCCGTGTTCTGGATGTAAAACTCATTCCCATAGCAGAAGTGGTTCTTGCCAAGAACCAGCTCAGCCAGGGCCAATAGGAATTCAACAGGGGGACCGGTATGCACACCACCCCCAAGCGCCGTCCGTAATGCTTCCAAACCGGCAGAATGCGGAATCACTGTGTATAAAGAGTTCACATCTAATGAGGTCAACCAGATATCATCAGAGATATAAGAGAACTGAGATATTTTTTTCTAAAAAATCACCGGTATCCCTGATGTAACTCAACATACCACTTACTGAGGGTTGTAAAAAACTATCCACAAATTTAGCAATCAGTTGTAAAATAGAATCTCTAGCAGAGATAATTGGACGACCGGGAGGGGCGTCCAATGACTTGTGGATTTTAGGAAGCGTGTAGAGTTTTGGACACACAGGGTGGTCAACAGACAAATAAGTAGCAATTTTCTCATCAATCCACCCATTTTGTAGACCCATGGTAATCGTGGTATCAACCGACTTCTTAATTGAAGGCATAGGGTTAGAACCAACCTTACAATAGGTTAAAGGGTCAGATAATTGTCAGCGTATCTCGGCGTCATACATGGCCCAGTCTTGCACCACTATGGCCCCGCCTTTATCTGCTGGGCGGATAACAAGTTGATCATTTTTCATAAGGGACTGTAGTGCTGTCCTTTGGGATTTACTCAAATTGTCATATTGATGCTCCACCCTGTGTGTCCGCATCTCTAGTTCAGTCAATCTGAGAAAATATTTAATGCTTGGATTTTGTGAGATAGGGTCAAAGGTACTTGGTCTGGCAAAGGCCCTTTCATGTGATGGGTCAATGCTTTGATTATTGACAGACAAGCCTGTAGCAAGGCACTGGCTTCAACAAAAACACTCGATATCGAGTCTCAAGTGTATGTTGATTGATCAGATCCCGCCGTCTATTCGCGGCAGTGATAGAGAACTCAAATTAAAACAACGTGAATCCAGATGGATTTTTGAGCTCGGTACGATTACCCCTCATGGTCTTAATGAAGCTAATCCCTATGGCGTCTTTTTGTCTTGACATTGATGAAGTTTCTATGTGGATGTAGATGCGGTTAAACAATTCGTATAATCTTTTACTGTTGTGTTTTGAGCACCTACAGCAGAGTCATTTATATATATTTGTATTTTTGTTTATGTGTATTTGATATTCACATCCAGGGTCCTCATGGACACACTTGCATGATTGACACCGAATTCATGGTGGTCACTTATGCAGGCTGCCCATGTAGCGCTTCGGATGATCACTGTTTTTTAATGTGAACAGTAAAAGTTATGTTTTATTTGGTCTCATGTTATATAATATTGGAATATGTGTCGCCATTACTAGAGACATCAGACATGCCCACTTTAGGCCATCGGTCCAGTGAAGCCTGTGGCTTACTATATATTTTAGGCTTTTATTTTCAGTGGCTTTGGAGCGTTTTTCCTATTATAGATTCCCTATAACTACGAGCGTTTGTCGCTCTGTCTTCTAATTGATGTAATCTATAAATTTATTTTTGCCGGTCACCATGACGACGTGATGTCACGTCTGATCTCTGGTGTGCCGCTTCCGCCCCTGGAGTGCGTTCCATGCGGTGGAACGCATGAGTAATGTCCATTAAGCTGCCTTTAGCCTGTACAGTGGCCTCCAGTGGTCGCTATGACTACGTGATGTCACGTCCGGTCCTAGTTGCGTCACTTCCGCCCTCGGCGTGCGTTCCAGTTGTTGGAACGCACGAACACTTCCTGTTTGGCGTTTTACACAATTTGGCCCGTTTTGCGCTGCTTGTGATTGACTGGCTCTATTGGTTATGATTAGTATAGCCACCACTTTGTGCCCTGGATACTGTTATGTGTGTGTAGTCACCAGAGCTAGCATTATTGAAAGGTTTTCACTATACAGGAAGTGGTTGTGGGCATGTCTGGTGTTCTCTGATTGATGGGGGTATAAATATCACATGAGGTGAGCTGGCTGGACATGCTGCCTTTGGTGTCCTGCTGTCTACAATACTTTGCTGATGTCTTGACAAAGATCACTGTGATGTGATTGAAACGTTGACTGTCTTCATCATGTGGTAATAAATAACCTTTGACCTTTTTTAAAAAAATTGGCGAGTGCCCTCTTTCAAAAATGACTATATATATATATATATATATAATATAAATATATGTGTGTGTATATATATATATATATATATATATACATATATGTGTGTATATATATATATATATATATATATATATATATATATATATAATATGTAAAGGCGGCATCAGAATCCACAATCATGTCCCAACAGGGTGCTTTCATAAATTTGTGTTTCGGGGATGTTCTCCCCTCCCTTCACTATTGTGGAGTTTCCGATTGCCGCCTGTTCTTTCCTGTCTGCATATTTGGGGGCACATACCCTAAAGGAGAGCACTTTAGCATGTGTTACCCTGAGGGGATCCAGGAATAGTGTGGATATATATTTTATATATATATATATATATATATATATATATATATTTTTATATATATATATATATATATATATATATATATATAGTCTTCCAAAAAAGAAACTGGCACTCAGGAGACTGTTGAGAATGTTAAATGTATTGCCCCAATATCAACGTTTCGGGGGTATAAGCTTCGTCGTCAGGACCATATAGCAAGACAGGTATATGGACCTGATAATGGGGTTTATACCTCCGAAATGTTGATATTGAGGCAATACATTTAACATTCTCAACAGTCTCCTGAGTGCCAGTCTCTTGTTTGGAAGGATATGTATCACTGGTCGGGGCACCAGAGCAGATGAAAAAAGCATAGGGGTGCCAGCAGTCATTGGATTGGTATATATAATAGAGATGAGCGCCTGAAATTTTTCGGGTTTTGTGTTTTGGTTTTGGGTTCGGTTCCGCGGCCGTGTTTTGGGTTCGAACGCGTTTTGGCAAAACCTCACCGAATTATTTTTGTCGGATTCGGGTGTGTTTTGGATTCGGGTGTTTTTTTCAAAAAACCCTAAAAAACAGCTTAAATCATAGAATTTGGGGGTAATTTTGATCCCAAAGTATTATTAACCTCAAAAAACATAATTTACACTCATTTTCAGCCTATTCTGAACACATCACACCTCACAATATTATTTTTAGTCCTAAAATTTGCACCGAGGTCGCTGTGTGAGTAAGATAAGCGACCCTAGTGGCCGACACAAACACCGGGCCCATCTAGGAGTGGCACTGCAGTGTCACGCAGGATGTCCCTTCCAAAAAACCCTCCCCAAACAGCACATGACGCAAAGAAAAAAAGAGGCGCAATGAGGTAGCTGTGTGAGTAAGATTAGCGACCCTAGTGGCCGACACAAACACCGGGCCCATCTAGGAGTGGCACTGCAGTGTCACGCAGGATGTCCCTTCCAAAAAACCCTCCCCAATCAGCACATGATGCAAAGAAAAAGAAAAGAAAAAAGAGGTGCAAGATGGAATTATCCTTGGGCCCTCCCACCCACCCTTATGTTGTATAAACAAAACAGGACATGCACACTTTAACCAACCCATCATTTCAGTGACAGGGTCTGCCACACGACTGTGACTGATATGACGGGTTGGTTTGGACCCCCCCCAAAAAAGAAGCAATTAATCTCTCCTTGCACAAACTGGCTCTACAGAGGCAAGATGTCCACCTCATCTTCACCCTCCGATATATCACCGTGTACATCCCCCTCCTCACAGATTATCAATTCGTCCCCACTGGAATCCACCATCTCAGCTCCCTGTGTACTTTGTGGAGGCAATTGCTGCTGGTCAATGTCTCCGCGGAGGAATTGATTATAATTCATTTTAATGAACATCATCTTCTCCACATTTTCTGGATGTAACCTCGTACGCTGATTGCTGACAAGGTGAGCGGCGGCACTAAACACTCTTTCGGAGTACACACTTGTGGGAGGGCAACTTAGGTAGAATAAAGCCAGTTTGTGCAAGGGCCTCCAAATTGCCTCTTTTTCCTGCCAGTATAAGTACGGACTGTGTGACGTGCCTACTTGGATGCGGTCACTCATATAATCCTCCACCATTCTATCAATGTTGAGAGAATCATATGCAGTGACAGTAGACGACATGTCCGTAATCGTTGTCAGGTCCTTCAGTCCGGACCAGATGTCAGCATCAGCAGTCGCTCCAGACTGCCCTGCATCACCGCCAGCGGGTGGGCTCGGAATTCTGAGCCTTTTCCTCGCACCCCCAGTTGCGGGAGAATGTGAAGGAGGAGATGTTGACAGGTCGCGTTCCGCTTGACTTGACAATTTTGTCACCAGCAGGTCTTTCAACCCCAGCAGACCTGTGTCTGCCGGAAAGAGAGATCCAAGGTAGGCTTTAAATCTAGGATCGAGCACGGTGGCCAAAATGTAGTGCTCTGATTTCAACAGATTGACCACCCGTGAATCCTTGTTAAGCGAATTAAGGGCTGCATCCACAAGTCCCACATGCCTAGCGGAATCGCTCCGTGTTAGCTCCTTCTTCAATGCCTCCAGCTTCTTCTGCAAAAGCCTGATGAGGGGAATGACCTGACTCAGGCTGGCAGTGTCTGAACTGACTTCACGTGTGGCAAGTTCAAAGGGCATCAGAACCTTGCACAACGTTGAAATCATTCTCCACTGCACTTGAGACAGGTGCATTCCACCTACTATATCGTGCTCAATTGTATAGGCTTGAATGGCCTTTTGCTGCTCCTCCAACCTCTGAAGCATATAGAGGGTTGAATTCCACCTCGTTACCACTTCTTGCTTCAGATGATGGCAGGGCAGGTTCAGTAGTTTTTGGTGGTGCTCCAGTTTTCTGTACGTGGTGCCTGTACGCCGAAAGTGTCCCGCAATTCTTCTGGCCACCGACAGCATCTCTTGCACGCCCCTGTCGTTTTTTAAAAAATTCTGCACCACCAAATTCAAGGTATGTGCAAAACATGGGACGTGCTGGAATTGGCCCAGATTTAATGCACACACAATATTGCTGGCGTTGTCCGATGCCACAAATCCACAGGAGAGTCCAATTGGGGTAAGCCATTCCGCGATGATCTTCCTCAGTTGCCGTAAGAGGTTTTCAGCTGTGTGCGTATTCTGGAAAGCGGTGATACAAAGCGTAGCCTGCCTAGGAAAGAGTTGGCGTTTGCGAGATGCTGCTACTGGTGCCGCCGCTGCTGTTCTTGCGGCGGGAGTCCATACATCTACCCAGTGGGCTGTCACAGTCATATAGTCCTGACCCTGCCCTGCTCCACTTGTCCACATGTCCGTGGTTAAGTGGACATTGGGTACAGCTGCATTTTTTAGGACACTGGTGACTCTTTTTCTGAGGTCTGTGTACATTTTCGGTATCGCCTGCCTAGAGAAATGGAACCTAGATGGTATTTGGTACCGGGGACACAGTACCTCCAACAAGTCTCTAGTTGGCTCTGCAGTAATGATGGATACCGGAACCACGTTTCTCACCACCCAGGATGCCAAGGCCTCAGTTATCCGCTTTGCAGTAGGATGACTGCTGTGATATTTCATCTTCCTCGCAAAGGACTGTTGAACAGTCAATTGCTTACTGGAAGTAGTACAAGTGGGCTTACGACTTCCCCTCTGGGATGACCATCGACTCCCAGCGGCAACAACAGCAGCGCCAGCAGCAGTAGGCGTTACACGCAAGGATGCATCGGAGGAATCCCAGGCAGGAGAGGACTCGTCAGACTTGCCAGTGACATGGCCTGCAGGACTATTGGCATTCCTGGGGAAGGAGGAAATTGACACTGAGGGAGTTGGTGGGGTGGTTTGCGTGAGCTTGGTTACAAGAGGAAGGGATTTACTGGTCAGTGGACTGCTTCCGCTGTCACCCAAAGTTTTTGAACTTGTCACTGACTTATTATGAATGCGCTGCAGGTGACGTATAAGGGAGGATGTTCCGAGGTGGTTAACGTCCTTACCCCTACTTATTACAGCTTGACAAAGGGAACACACGGCTTGACACCTGTTGTCCGCATTTCTGGTGAAATACCTCCACACCGAAGAGCTGATTTTTTTGGTATTTTCACCTGGCATGTCAACGGCCATATTCCTCCCACGGACAACAGGTGTCTCCCCGGGTGCCTGACTTAAACAAACCACCTCACCATCAGAATCCTCCTGGTCAATTTCCTCCCCAGCGCCAGCAACACCCATATCCTCCTCATCCTGGTGTACTTCAACACTGACATCTTCAATCTGACTATCAGGAACTGGACTGCGGGTGCTCCTTCCAGCACTTGCAGGGGGCGTGCAAATGGTGGAAGGCGCATGCTCTTCACCTCCAGTGTTGGGAAGGTCAGGCATCGCAACCGACACAATTGGACTCTCCTTGTGGATTTGGGATTTCGAAGAACGCACAGTTCTTTGCGGTGCTTTTGCCAGCTTGAGTCTTTTCAGTTTTCTAGCGAGAGGCTGAGTGCTTCCATCCTCATGTGAAGCTGAACCACTAGCCATGAACATAGGCCAGGGCCTCAGCCGTTCCTTGCCACTCCGTGTGGTAAATGGCATATTGGCAAGTTTACGCTTCTCCTCCGACAATTTTATTTTAGGTTTTGGAGTCCTTTTTTTTCTGATATTTGGTGTTTTGGATTTGACATGCTCTGTACTATGACATTGGGCATCGGCCTTGGCAGACGACGTTGCTGGCATTTCATCGTCTCGGCCATGACTAGTGGCAGCAGCTTCAGCACGAGGTGGAAGTGGATCTTGATCTTTCCCTAATTTTGGAACCTCAACTTTTTTGTTCTCCATATTTTATAGGCAGAACTAAAAGGCACCTCAGGTAAACAATGGAGATGGATGGATTGGATACTAGTATTGGATACCTGCCGACTGCCGACACAGAGGTAGCCACAGCCGTGAACTACCGCACTGTACACTGGTTGATAAAGAGATAGTAGTATACTCGTAACAACTAGTATGACACTATGACGACGGTATAAAGAATGAAAAAAAAACCACGGTTAGGTGGTATATATTATAATAATAATACAATTATGGATGGACGGACTGCCTGCCGACTGCCGACACAGAGGTAGCCACAGCCGTGAACTACCGCACTGTACACTGGTTGATAAAGAGATAGTAGTATACTCGTAACAACTAGTATGACACTATGACGACGGTATAAAGAATGAAAAAAAAACCACGGTTAGGTGGTATATATTATAATAATAATACAATTATGGATGGACGGACTGCCTGCCGACTGCCGACACAGAGGTAGCCACAGCCGTGAACTACCGCACTGTACACTGGTTGATAAAGAGATAGTAGTATACTCGTAACAACTAGTATGACACTATGACGACGGTATAAAGAATGAAAAAAAAAACCACGGTTAGGTGGTATATATTATAATAATAATACAATTATGGATGGACGGACTGCCTGCCGACTGCCGACACAGAGGTAGCCACAGCCGTGAACTACCGCACTGTACACTGGTTGATAAAGAGATAGTAGTATACTCGTAACAACTAGTATGACACTATGACGACGGTATAAAGAATGAAAAAAAAACCACGGTTAGGTGGTATATATTATAATAATAATACAATTATGGATGGACGGACTGCCTGCCGACTGCCGACACAGAGGTAGCCACAGCCGTGAACTACCGCACTGTACACTGGTTGATAAAGAGATAGTAGTATACTCGTAACAACTAGTATGACACTATGACGACGGTATAAAGAATGAAAAAAAAACCACGGTTAGGTGGTATATATTATAATAATAATACAATTATGGATGGACGGACTGCCTGCCGACTGCCGACACAGAGGTAGCCACAGCCGTGAACTACCGCACTGTACACTGGTTGATAAAGAGATAGTAGTATACTCGTAACAACTAGTATGACACTATGACGACGGTATAAAGAATGAAAAAAAAACCACGGTTAGGTGGTATATATTATAATAATAATACAATTATGGATGGACGGACTGCCTGCCGACTGCCGACACAGAGGTAGCCACAGCCGTGAACTACCGCACTGTACACTGGTTGATAAAGAGATAGTAGTATACTCGTAACAACTAGTATGACACTATGACGACGGTATAAAGAATGAAAAAAAAACCACGGTTAGGTGGTATATATTATAATAATAATAATACAATTATGGATGGACGGACTGCCTGCCGACTGCCGACACAGAGGTAGCCACAGCCGTGAACTACCGCACTGTACACTGGTTGATAAAGAGATAGTAGTATACTCGTAACAACTAGTATGACACTATGACGACGGTATAAAGAATGAAAAAAAAACCACGGTTAGGTGGTATATATTATAATAATAATACAATTATGGATGGACGGACTGCCTGCCGACTGCCGACACAGAGGTAGCCACAGCCGTGAACTACCGCACTGTACACTGGTTGATAAAGAGATAGTAGTATACTCGTAACAACTAGTATGACACTATGACGACGGTATAAAGAATGAAAAAAAAACCACGGTTAGGTGGTATATATTATAATAATAATACAATTATGGATGGACGGACTGCCTGCCGACTGCCGACACAGAGGTAGCCACAGCCGTAAACTACCGCACTGTACACTGGTTGATAAAGAGATAGTAGTATACTCGTAACAACTAGTATGACACTATGACGACGGTATAAAGAAAGAAAAAAAAATACCACGGTTAGGTGGTATATATTGTAATACAATTATGGATGGACGGACTGCCTGCCGAGTTCCGACTGCCGACACAGAGGTAGCCACAGCCGTGAACTACCGCACTGTACTGTGTCTGCTGCTAATATAGACTGGTTGATAAAGAGATAGTATACAATACATACAACAATATACTACTATACTGGTGGTCAGGCACTGGTCACCACTAGTCACACTGGCAGTGGCACTCCTGCAGCAAAAGTGTGCACTGTTTAATTTTAAATTAATATAATATTATGTACTCCTGGGGGCTCCTGCTATAACAACCTGCAGTGCTCCCCAGTCTCCCCCACAATTATTATAAGCTTTGCCTTTTATACATTGATGTGCAGCACACTGGGCTGAGCTGAGTGCACACAGACTGAGTCACACTGTGTGACTGGCTGCTGCTGTGTATCGTTTTTTTTCAGGCAGAGAACGGATATAGCAGAGAACGGATATATTAAAATAAATAAAAGTTAACTAACAACAACTGCACTGGTCACTGTGGTAAACTCTGTCTGACTCTGCACAATCTCTCTCTCTCTTCTAATCTAATTTCTAATGGAGAGGACGCCAGCCACGTCCTCTCCCTATCAATCTCAATGCACGTGTGAAAATGGCGGCGACGCGCGGCTCCTTATATAGAATCCGAGTCTCGCGAGAATCCGACAGCGTCATGATGACGTTCGGGCGCGCTCGGGTTAACCGAGCAAGGCGGGAGGATCCGAGTCTGCTCGGACCCGTGAAAAAAACATGAAGTTCGTGCGGGTTCGGTTTCAGAGAAACCGAACCCGCTCATCTCTAATATATAATATATATATGCACTACTGTGTGGCATAATGTGTATAAGGGGCACGACTGTGTAGCATAACCTGAATAACGGACATTACTGTGCTGTGTAATGTGAGTAAGCGACACTGCTTTGTGGTGTAATTTGAATTGGGGTACTATTGAGTGGCCACACCCCTTTTTTTACACACGCGCCTTCTCTATTTCAATTATGAGGGGGTGGCGCTAGTTCTTTACTTTGCCAGGGGCGCTCGGAACCCCTAAATACACCCCTGCCATCTGCTATACAGTATGTCCACATCTATGCATGCACTCTGACAATTCTCATTTTACTCAGAGAATAAAGATAAGAAAGATGTCCAAATGAAATGGATTTCACAGTTGCATCATTGCATTTACTTCAGGCAAAGCGGGAACTATTGGACTAGAGTAAATATAGAATATGTGCACTGCATAGACTCACATCAAGCTATACTATGATTCTCTTGGGTGAAATAAGTATGTTACTAATCATGGTACGGTGGGTGGGATGTAATAAGCATTGCATTAGCAATACAATGTCATCTACTAAAGCCAATGCCCAAGGGCATAGAGGGTTTAAATCAGAACATCTGAAATAAAAAATATATATTTTAGAGTCTTAAACAAAAAAACATCTCTAATAAAGGGAAAGGTTAGTGCAGAAAAACTTATAAGTGGCTACATGCAATTTTCCACACACTGTGGAAAGGAAAGGATCAGGCCTTGGCCTTTATTTATGAGTGGTGGTGCTGCTGCAACTGTCAATGAGGCATCTTTTTCTGCCACTCATGATGATGCAAAACCTTTTCAATCAGACTCTATAAGAGGTGTACAAACAATAAACACCACTAAGGCAGTAGAACAAACTGTGTATTCAGAACCATCACACATCCCTGAGGAGAGTCTAGGGGTATCCAATTTAGCTATGTGTGAGCCTGACATTTCTGACACTCTCTTTATAGAGAAGCCTCTTTCATATTCTTCCAACATTTCTGCACCATCTGTAAATTTGGGGAGCACTAAAAGTAAAGATGGTGATGAGGACATAATAGAAATTGAGGATGCTTGTGTGGAAGTGATGAGAGGGATATGTGTGTACTATTAGTATCTAACACTGAGGATGAGGATGTTGATGATGTTGTTTGTGTAAGCCAGTCACCAGTGGCTGCAGTTCTTGCCAGTAATAAAACGAAAGCCATTATGATGCCTGGTCATAAGACCAAAAAAGCCACCTCTTGGGTGTAGGATTATTTTTATCCAAATCCTGACAATGTTTGTGATGGCATCTGTGCATTTGTGAGGACAAATTTAGTAGAGGTAGGGACGTTAGCCATCTAGGCACCTCCTCCATGTTACGTCATTTGCGGCGAGTTGATGAAATTTATTTTACAAGATTATAATATAATTAACACCCTCATTAACAACCTCCCCATTAGTGATCAAAGTTAGTCCTTACAAAACATTGTTTTGCGTTGGGCCCAAACAAACCAAGCACTTCAGCCACAAAAGTGGCAGTCCCTGTCATAGAAGTGCTTGGTTTCTTAAACTGTGCATGTCATTTTTACTATCAAATATAAAAGTGGGTGGGAGGGACCAAGCACAATTCCATCTTGCTCCAGTTGTTTTATTTTTTGTTATGGCCTGCATTTGGGGGGGGGGCATCGGTGACTGTTATTCTTTTATTGTCTTTTTGCTGCTAAGCCTCACAAAGAATAGTACATTTATGTCAGTGTCTGAACATAGTGGACCATACAGTTGCCAATGCCTACCACAATCAGTCAATTTTTAAAATAATTCTTATTTTATTAAATTTTTGCCGCTAGGCCTCACCTCACAGAGAGTATTTATTCATTCACACCAGTCTCTTCCCTAGTGGACCACACAGTTGTCAGTGCCTACAACAATCAATCAATTTTTTAAATTCTTCTTTTATTGTCTTTTTGCTGCTAGGCCTCACAGAGAATAGTTCATTCACACCAGTGTTTTCCCTAGTGAACCATACAGTTGCCAATGCCTTCCACAATCTGAATCAATCAATAATTTTTTTTTTATTCTTCTTTTATTGTTGATATAATAATTATAAGAGGGGTGATTCACCGCTGTGAGTTGTCAGTTGTAAAAAAAAAAAGTAAAAAATGCTCTTTTTAATTGTACAACTTGTGTATGTTGAGTTCAGCAATATGGTTAACGTGGTCCATACAGCTGCCGACCATAATCAATGGAAGGGCATGGATTTATGACTAGGGGATGTGGCTTTGTGGGAAGTGCTGCAATCGCAAGCCGTGCCCAGTTCTCATCACTCTGGGGGTATGCCCAGCACATGCCTGCCTGCCATGCCCCCAGTACCCATCTCCCGATATAATCAACGCTGCTCTGCTCAACTAAGCAGTGCAGCAAGTGACAGAGAGTATCCTAACTGCCCTCCCCCCCCCATTCACCATGAGACACGCATCCCGCAGGTGGGACAGTGCACAAAAAAATGGGATTGTTCCACTAAAACCATACCTCCCAACATGACCCTCTCCAGGAGGGACACAATGCTCTGCTTCTGGACTTTTCTCTTAATTTATGATTGCCGGCACCTGTTTTGAACATGTTAATGGATAAGAAAGGTGTTTCAGCACAGGTGATGGCAATCACACATTAAGAGGGAAGTCCAGGAGCAGAGCATTGTGTCCCTTCTGGAGAGGGTCATATTGGGAGGTATGCTAAAACTGTTACAGTTGGGAAGTATGGTATGGTAAGGCTGGTCTAATTTTACTGGATCCCAATGTCAGGGTTAATCCTGATATGCTTAGGGCTGGCCAAACTAGGACTTTGGTTCTACTCCCAGTCATATCAGTCAACAGCACAAAAAAATATATAAAATAAAATACATAATAAATATAAACAGACACAGGTTGACAAAATTATTCCCCGTGTAGGTTGGGCTCATAATTCAAGGGGCCAAAGTCCAGAGAAGTCCTCTTGACTCATGTGACTTCTTGCACTGCAGCCTGAATACATAGCATACCTCCCAACATGACCCTATCCAGGTGGAACAAAATGCTCTGCTCCTGGACTTCTTTCTTCATTTATGATTGCCAGCACCTGTTCTGTACAGGTTCATGGATAAGAAAGGTGTTTCACTACAGGTGATGGCAATTATGAATTAAAAGGGAAGACCAGGAGCAGAGCATTCTGTCACTCCTGGAGAGGGTTATGTTGGGAGGTATGACATAGAGATTCAACAGCTTAATTCAAAAGAAAAATAAAACTGTTTTACATCATAGCAGTATAAAATACTGTATTTTGGATATTTTGTTTTATATAAAGTGGCAAAGTGATATTCAAATTCACAGATAAGAAACTGCTGCATTGCTATAGGACAGTGGTTCTAAACCTCAGCCCTCCAGTACCCCCAACAGGTCATGTTTTGAGGATTTCTGTCTAATTACTGACCCAGCAAAATAGATTAACTCACCTGTGCATGATTAAAGAAATTCACAAAACATCACCTCTTGGTGGAACTGGAGTTGAGAATCACTGCTATAGCGAATTAAAGTTTAAACAAGAGTAGATTCTGGTAAAATGCAAAACTGGAAATATTGAATTGTTGGTATGACTGTGGCCTGTTCAATTGAGACCAATGAAAACAAGTTAATAGGATACAAGTATATTTCATTTCATAGAAAAAAAAGTAAATATAGGCTCACAATACAGTTAGTTTTCTGTAAATATGCCTATTTGTTATGCAAGGTCTAAACGTAGTATATGCTCATATCCTGGTTTTGGGACGTGCAAATGTTCCACACAACTGTTTGCATTAATGTGATCCCTGGCGGAAAGCGCATATCAGAAAAAGGTTCTCTGACAGTTCCAAGCCTTGGCTTCTATCACTTTAGAAAACCACTTTAATGAAATCTCAATTTGATTACATTAATATTTGTTGTTGGTGTAGAAAATAAATTCATTGAAATTAATTTATACAATGCAAAAGTGTGGAACAGCAATGCTTATTTATGAAAGCAAATGCAGATACTTGTCCAACATGCACTTTGCAAGGAGCACACCCATTACAAGGTCCATTAAAGTTCTCCAGGAAAACCAATTTGCACCTAACCATACAAGTTTGTAGATTTATATAAAGCAATTAGGCAACAGAGTAAAAAGATACTTCCCCCAACAACACATTCCCCTTTATTGATTTAGACATTTTACATTTTCTCTTAAAATACTGACATATTTGTCCTTAAAGATTGCAAAAGTGTGAAAATTAATCTTCTATTATTAACTCTTTCAGACATAAGACCTTGGAAATACACGAGTGCAACCCGATCTATCAGACAATGGTGCAGATGTATTAACCTGGAGAAGGCATAAGGAAGTGATAAACCAGTGATAATGCAAGGTGATAAACGCACCAGCCAATTAGCTCCTAACTATTAATTTACATATTGGAGCTGATTGGCTGGTGCATTTATCACTGGTTTATCACTTCCTTATGCCTTCTCCAGGTTAATATATCTGCCCCAATATACCATATGTATACATACTTCAGAGACGACAACATATTACAGGGATATTCCCCCTTAAGGGTACAATAGTTCAGATTTTATAACAGCTGTTTTCTAACGTGGTGCAGTATGAAGCGATGATACATATGGTGCCATCTACAAACAGCCAATAAGAACATTTTCTTAAATCCCGGGTCTAAAAACCTGTGTTGGATGCATTCACACTAGGGGCAACACGGGTCACACCCGGAAAATACCCTGGTATAGAGCAGGGATGCAGACTCAGGACTTTGACCAGAGTCGTTTCTGTTCATACATAGCAAAAACCCAGGTTGATGCATTTTCATGAACAAAGACCCAGGTTTTTGCTGTATGTCTGAAAAAGCGTATTAATGAAAGTTATCAGTCTCTTTTCACACTACACCTTGGACCAGGAAAAATCTTTCCCCATTTTTCTAACACATCTGTGTGAAAGAACCCTTACATTTCAAAGCATTTGTTTGCAGTAGTTTTGTTAATTATCATTTGAATAGTGGTTTGCGAATACAGTAAGGGGCTTATAAAGAGTTTGACACATTTGCACCCCAAACATATGTAGGAAAAATGCGCATCAAAAGCACCTTCACCTACATACAGTATATGCAGTCAAAAGATGATGTGCACACACACACTCCACTTAAACACAAACATGCTTACTTCAATAAACATAAATACAGCTGCCAATAATATTATTTAAGATTAGAGATGTGCGACGGGCACTTTTCGTGTTTGGTGTTTTGGTTTTGGTTCTAATTCCATTTTTGTGTTTTGGTTTTGCCTTGGTTTTGCCAAAACCACCCTTTTGTGTTTTGGTTTTGGATCTGGATGATTTTTGAAAAAAAAAACAAAACACCATAAAAACAGCTAAAATCACAGAATTTGGGGGTAATTTTGCTCCTATGGTATTTATTAACCTCAATAACAATCCTTTCCACTCATTTCCAGTCTATTCTGAACACCTCACACCTCACAATATTGTTTTTAGGCCTAAAAGTTGCACCGAGGTGGCTAGGTAAGTTGCACCGAGGTATGACTAAGCTAAGCGACACAAGTGTGCGGCACAAGCACCTGGCCCATCTAGGAGTGGAACTGTAGTTACAGACAGGATGGCAGATTTAAAAAATAGGCCCCAAACAGCACATGATGCAAAAAAGAAAAAGAGGTGCAATGAGGTAGCTGTATGACTAAGCTAAGCAACACAAATGTGTGCAGCACAACCACCTGGCCCATCTAGGAGTGGCACTGCAGTGGCAGACAGGATGGCAGATTTAAAAAATAGGCCCCAAACAGCACATGATGCAATAAAGAAAAAGAGGTGCAATGAGGTAGCTGGATGGCCAAGCTAAGCGACACAAATGTGCAGCACAAACACCTGGCCGATCTAGGAGTGGCACTGCAGTTACAGACAGGATGGCACTTAAAAAAACTAGACCCCAAACAGCACATGATGCAAAGTTGAAAAAGAGGTGCAAGATGGAATTGTCCTTGGGCCCTCCCACCCACCCTTATGTTGTATAAACAGGACATGCACACTTTAACAAACCAATCATTTCAGCGACAGGGTCTGCCACATGACTGTGGCTGAAATGACTGGTTTGTTTGGGCCCCCACCAAAAAGAAGCAATCAATCTCTCCTTGCACAAACTGGCTCTACAGAGGCAAGATGTCCACCTCATCATCATCCTCCGATTCCTCACCCCTTTCATTGTGTACATCCTCCTCACTGAGTATTAATTCGTCCCCACTGGAATCCACCATCACAGGTCCCTGTGTACTTTCTGGAGGCAATTGCTGGTAGAGGTCTTCCCGGAGGGATTTATAATTCATTTTCTCCACATTTAGTGGAAGTAACCTCCCACGCCGATTGCTGACAAGGTTACCGACTGCAGTAAATACTCTTTCGGAGTACACACTGGGGGGGGGGGGGAGCAACTTAAATTAAATAAAGCCAGTTTGTGCTAGGGCCTCCAAATTGCCACTTTTTCCTGCCAGTCTACATACGGACTGTCTGACATGCTTACTTGGATGCTGTCACTCATATAATCCACCACCATTCTTTCAATCGTGACAGAATCATATGCAGTGACAGTAGACATGTCAGTAATCATTGGCAGATTCTTCAGTCCGGACCAGATGTCAGCTATTGCTCCTGACTTCCCTGCATCACCGCCAGCGGGTGGGCCAGGAAATGTTTTCCTTTTCCTTGCAGCCCCAGTGGCGGGAGAAATTGAAGGAGGAGCTGTTGACAGGTCACGTTCCGCTTGATTTGACAATTTACTCACCAGCAGGTCTTTGCACCTCTGCACACTTGTGTCTGCTGGAAAGAGAGATACAACGTAGGCTTTAAACCTAGGATTGAGCACGGTGGCCAAAATGTAGTGCTCTGATTTCAACAGATTGACCACCCTTGAATCCCGGCAAAGCGAATGAAGGGCTCCATCCACAAGTCCCACATACTTTGCGGAATCGCTCCGTTTTAGCGCCTCCTTCAATTTATCCAGCTGCTTCTGCAAAAGCCTGATGAGGGGAATGACCTGCCTCAAGCTGGCAGTGTCTAAACTGACTTCACGTGTGGCAAGTTCGAAGGGTTGGAGAACCTTGCACAAGACGGAAATCATTCTCCACTGTGCTTGAGTCAGGTGCATTACCCCTCCTTTGCCTATATCGTAGGTGGATGTATAGGCTTGAATGGCCTTTTGCTGCTCCTCCATCCTCTGGAGCATATAGAGTGTTGAATTCCACCTCGTTACCACCTCTTGCTTTAGTTGATGGCGGGGCAGGTTCAGGAGTGTTTGCTGGCGCTCCAGTCTTCAGCACGCAGTGGCAGAATGCCGAAAGTGGCCTGCAATTTTTTGGGCCACCGACAGCATCTCCTGCACACCCCTCTCATTTTTCAAAAAATTCTGCACCACCAAATCAATTGTATGCGCAAAACATGGGACATTCTGGAATTTGCCCAGATGTAATGCACGCATAATGGCCCTCATTCCGAGTTGATCGCAGCAGTTCATCGCATCGCAAACGGCGAAACTCAGCAAACTGCGCATGCGCAGATGCTGAACTGCGCGTGCGCAAAGGGAGCGATACGATGCTTGTGCAAACTTACTAACTGAAATGTCCCCGAAAACAGGGAGTGACGGAGGCGTGACAGAGGCTCGGCTTCGCTATCTTACGAAATGGGCGTGAAAGTGGGCGGCTAGTGTGGGAGTATGCAACCAGCAGTAGGCGTGTTTTTAGCAGAAATGCGTCTCCGATGGTAAAATGCACACAACAAATGTTCGCTATCTTGTCGCAGCCGAGGAGTAAAGGTGCATACACACGGAGCGATATAACTGAGCGATTTTGACTATATAGTCAAAATCGCTCAGAAAGTTAGTGCAGATCGCTCCGTGTGTACACAGCCAGCGATAGCGATGCGCGTCCCCGCTAGGTCGCTATCGCTGGGAAAAATAGTCAGTGCAGGCAAGTCAATTTTGGCTATGTCGCTGCAAAAGTTAGTCAAAATCGCTAACACTTTAAGAGGCCAGCGATTTTTCCCAGCGATAGCGATGTGCAGGCGGCGGTGGTGCGGGCGGCGGCGGGTTGTGGCGGCGGGTTGTGGCGGCGGTGCGGGCGGCGGCGGGTTGCGGTGGCGGTGTGGGCGACGGCGGGTTGCGGCGGCGGTGGGTTGCGGTGGCGGTGTGGGCGGCGGCGGGTTGCGGCAGCGGTAATTTACCTTTCTATTGCAGAGTTTGGCAGCGGAGCGGTACCAGTTTCAAAAATGGCGCCTCAGCGTCATTTTTGAAATTCAAGATGGCCGCCGCGAGCCAATCACGGCTCGCCGCGTCATCGCCCCGCCCCCTCCTGCTGACTTATATAAGTCAGCGCGAGGCAGCGGCTTTCAGTCCGACGGCGGAGGAGGAGCGGAGAAGAGCTCCTGAAGACGCCGTGGAAGTCCTGGATGGGCGGCGGCTATGCAAAAGAGCTTAGCAGCCGCCGCCCACCAGGTGAAGACGCCGGAGCAAGACCCCAGAAGCCCTGGGGAGGTGGCGCCCCCCCAGGTGAAGACGCCGGAAGCCCTGGGAAGGCGGCGGCCATGCAAAAGAGCTTAAAGGCCGCCGCCCCCAGGTGAAGACCCAGTTTAATAAAGGATTTTTAAAAGAATGTGTTGTGTTGTTTTTTTAATATTTTCTTTACAGGTGGACTACAGGTGCCAGCGGGCCCTTTATGTCCGGGCATGCTGGCACTTGTGGTTCTCCAAGTGCCAGCATGCTGGGGCAGGCTTGCTGGGACCTGTAGGCCACCTGTAAAGAACAATATTACTATTGAAAGGCTATCAGCCTCCCATCCACCGCCCACGGATGGGGGGGACAGCCTCGGGCTTCACCCCTGGCCCTTGGGTGGCTGGAGGGGGGGACCCCTTGATTTAAGGGGTCCTCACTCCTCCAGTGTACCCCGGCCAGGGGTGACTAGTTGGGGGGGTAATGGCACGGCCGCAGGGACCAATATAAATGTGTCCCCCGGCTGTGGCATTATCTCCCTGGCTAGTGGAGCCCGGTGCTGGTTTTACAAATACGGGGGACCCCTATGTCTTTTGTCCCCCGTATTTTTTAAACCAGGACTGGACGCAGAGCCCGGTGCTGGTTGTCTAAATATAGGGGAACCCTACTCATTTTTTCCTCTGTATTTTAACAACCAGGACTGGCTCAAAGAGCCCGAGGCTGGTTTTACATAGGAGGGGGGACCCCACGCAAAATTTTTTTTTTTTTAACTTTTAGCTATTTAAATACCAGCCACCCTGTAAAATCGTCCTATATATGACACTCATCCCCTTATTTAAATGAGATAGTCAAAATCTCCCATAGCCAAAATCTCCCATAGCCAAAATCTCTTGCATAGTTAGACAAAATCTCTGGTAAAGTTAGTCAAAATCTCCTACTGCCAGTTCAAGGGAAAAGTTAGTCAAAATCTCTCATAGTCAAAATCTCTCCGTGTGTATGCACCTTAAGTCTGCAGCTACTCTGCACTTGCGAAGTACTGTTACAAGTGTGTTTGCCCTAATTAGCAATTAATTAGCAAAAGAATTCAACTGTTGACCAATTACTTGGCAAACACTGCTCTGACAAAATGCTACAAACAGCAATTGTCTGGCCACATAACATTTTGATTGTTAGCACCTATAAATCTGAGACGGAACCAAATAATGCATTTTTTTTTTAATTTCTAAATAAACTTTGTTGTTAAATGCATGTTGTAATTATTTCTTTAATACTAGCAAATGTAATCAAGTGTGAATAAACCAACTTCTAAACTACATCAGCTAAATCTTCTCGACATAGACATATTCCTTTGTACATACCAAATAACATGTGCAACATAATGCAGACTACACTTAATGTTACTTAATACAATTTTTTAGACATTTGGTGGGAATATGTGTCCATATCGAATATTAGGCCATGTTGCCCCTAGTAACCCAAGGTCCTATTTTTAAAATTTTTATATATATGCCCAGTTAAGTGTTGTGCAAGGCATACATGTTTTAAATTATAATATGCAATGTTTGTATGAATATTCTGATTGTTCCCTTGTTCCACAAATGTCTATATGCCATGTTAAAGTTTACAGGACTCAGTTTTCCATAGTGCATAACCTTTAATAAAACACACAAACAATTTTGTATTCAATCTTTTTTTACTTAAAAAAATATAATAAATCAGAAATACAACATGGCTCCAGATGAGCATCACATACAAAGATGGACATAGCAACAAGCAGATGGCAGTGCAAAAATTCACATAGCAGAACCCAGTACTATGGTAACACCATCTTCTGACAAAATATGATGTTTAAAATGTAATAAGTATATGTTGTGAGCCCCCAGCCTGATGAAACTTTTAGGGGAACTGTGGTCGATTCTGGTACCAACACACAAACACAAACATACACAGCACGCTATGAAGAGGAAGATTGCTCAGGTGTAGACGAAAATAACTCACAGGCTACAATTTAACTAAACACAAATATACCCTTTCACTTTGAGGGAGTTGTACATTCTGGCCACACAAGCAAAAAAAAAAAAACACATCGAGGCAACATGTAAAACATGGGTGCTGCCCATCTGGAGAGACATCACTTTCTCTTCTTTTTACCCGCCTGATGTAGTTCTTCACGGCTCGGTCTGCGAAGCGACCTTCGAGGGCCCTGCCCAGTGGGATGTTCTTCCTGGGCAGAGGGAGGGGAGGGAGCAGATGTGGCTGGCTCTCTGCCACTGTGGGCAAGGGAGACAGCGATGTCCTGGAGCCCTTGCAGAATGGAATTGGCAATTTGTTGGAAGGAGGAGGCGAGTTGCTCTTAGCCCTGCCTGATCTCTGCCAGACCTTGGCAGAGTTGAGCTACACCTTGCTCCACACTGGTTCTGTGCTCAGTGAGCCGGACAGGTATCTGGCTTACCTCCCGGATCATCCTGTCTTGAAAAGCATTCAGGCTCTCACCATACCTTGCAATTTCAGACAGGATGTCCGGGATAGCAGAGGGTTGGGGGGGGGGGGGGAGGCAGTTGGAATCTGGACGGATGGAATTTGTGGTCCCACAGTGCCAGAGACACTGGGTTCCCCCACCTCAGCCTCAGCCACATAACCCTCCTCTGACTCTACCTGCTCACCCACCTGTGCTGAGTTATGTTCAAATCAAAAATAAGAATGAGTGGAAAAAGAGTAGAAAAAAACAACATGAGACTTTTTTAAACACTAAATTAGTTGTTTAGGAATATGTGTGTAAACTTACCTGGCAAGTCATGTGCCATCAGTATTTCAGGCAGGTCCGTGTCCATATGAGACACCCCAACCCCCTCCTCGTAACTCACACACTCCATCGCCATCTCCTCAAGATCTGTGTACTCCACAGTGGCAGCTAGACCTCCCCCTGTTGCCCTCGAGGCATTCCACTCCGCAGACCTCTTGCCTTTCAGGCGGGATTTGAAGTCGGCCCAACTACATATGTGATGAAAAATAGGGGCAAGGTACAGAAAAGTTATGAATACCTGCTTTAATTGATAGTCCACATGTTATGTACTTGGTTGCTATGGGCAACATCACATCTAGCTAAGTTGATAATAATACTTGGCTCAGAAAATGGTGTGTCAATATACACTTACCATCTTCTAACTTCCTGTGATGTGCGGACTATTGAGCCGACTTCATTAACAGAATCAGTGATGTCCCTCCAGATTCGCTCTTTGGATGCAGCACCCATGTTTTTGGGACCTCGATGAATTTTTGCCATGGCCTGTGTGACCAAAATACGTAACTCCCTCTTAGTGAAGGCGGGCTGTCTTTTTTTTTTGATGTAGCCTGTGAACTATCGTCCTGTCCCTCCTCACCATCTTCCTCTTCACTAGCTGCTTGTGTACTTTATGTTTGAGATGGTATTCCGGAATCTCCCTCAGTAACCCCAGTATCTATGTCTGGCAGGGGATTCACTCCTAACTCCTGGGTATCCAAAGATGGAGTTTGTACAGTACTGGGTCCTGCTATTTCAAAATCAGAACTTGCAGCTTCCAGCATCTGCCTCCACAGCGCAAGGCGCCTATGTGTCAAAGCGGACATCTGCTGCTGCACGCGGTCCATCTCTGCTGCCATCTGCTCACGAGTAGCCATGTTGCTGGTGGCATGTGTGTTTGTGCAGGTGTCTAGCGATTTATAGCTGCGTGTGGTTTCCAGTGCAGTAATTCGCACAGGTGTCAATTATGCTAATTCTTCCAGTAATTGTACAGCCTATTTAAAGGCAAGGATTGCAGCCTGTGTGAGTGGGTGTATGATGCCAAATGCAGTTTTGGCAAGTTTCATACAAGGTGGTCGTGTTTGCTCAAACATTTCTGAGTGAGTGTTTATTTCAGTATATTGCAGACAAATGTGCGTTTGTTTGCTTGCAAATGTTTTAATGTTGTGTTGCGTATTGCTTCTTTTGTGCAAATTTTTATTTGTTAGTATTACTAATTTAGGATATTAACAAACCAAGTATGTATGGGTGTGCAATGGTCGTTTGTAGTGTTTTAAATAGAATATTAGTAGTTTGGTGGATAATGTTTTTGCCTATAAATTTAATCTCATGTACTATCTAATATTTGTGTTACCTGTAATTTACAGTGTGTCCGTTCTATTGTTGAGAGTGGATACTTTATTTCTTATAGGCCATTTCTCTCTCTTGTAGGTGTCTCATTAGTGGTTTGTTGAAACCAATTTCTTTTGTGCCCAAGTAGGCCGCATTTTTTTGCTTTAGCTTCCAAATTTGATTATTCCTTTATTGAGCAGGTAAGTTGCCTATCCCTGTGTGTCCTGGTGTGTGTTTGTAGCTAGTGTGTATCTGATTTCTTATAGGCCATTTCTCTCTCTTGTAGGTGTCTCATTAGTGGTTTGTTGAAACCAATTTCTTTTGTGCCAGAGTAGGCCGCATTTTTTTTGCTTTAGCTTCCAAATTTGATTCTTCCTTTATTGATCAGGTAAGTTGCCTATCCCTGTGTGTCCTGGTGTGTGTTTGTAGCAAGTGTGTATCTGATTTCTTATAGGCCATTTCTCTCTCTTGTAGGTGTCTCATTTCTTTGTTTACAAAGCATTTACTTTGGTCAAAGTAGGGCTCTTTTTTGCTGTATTAGCTACTAAAGGACCGCCGTTTTTTTTTTGGATCTGTGTTTTATGTGGGTTTTTTTTATTATTTAAAATTATACTTAGTTGTTTAAAAATATATTGTGGCAGTAATTATATGGGTATGTTTGAAATCTCAAATACTTTTTGATTTGTGATGTTAACCTATGTTGGTATTAATTAGCTAAAGGTTTTTTTTTATTTTTGTTTACCCAATTATGTGTTTTGGACCCGTATTTTAATCTTGAAGAAATGGAGTACGCTCCTGCAGTAAGTTTACACCCATACACTTTGACTTTGATTATGGATGACAATGTGTGTTGTTATTTTTTATTTTGGTTTAATGATTGTGACCTTCATTTTAAGTTGGTGATGTCCATTCATGTGGCAGCTGAAGCCCTCCCACCACAACCCACGGAACCACTCCCACCCCAACCGCCGCAAGCCCTCCAACCCCAACCGGCTCCTAATCATCCAAGGCAACGGAGGCGTGCTAGGCCACCAATTTTTCGTACCTGTGTCCTCCTTTTTGGGATGCCTGATGATGTTGTGTTGCGCAGATACAGACTGCCACCTCATCTAATCCTAGACACTCTCTCCATAATAGCGAGTGATCTAGAACAATCCATTAGGTATCCTACAGCAATACCAGCATTGACTCAATTCCTTGCTGTGTTACATTTTGTGGCCACTGGTTCATATCAGCATGTGGTGGGAGATCTGGTTGGCATGTCGTAGGGCCAGTTCAGTAAGGTCCTGCGGCGTGTCAGCCAGGCTTTCATAAAGAGAGTAAAGCAACTTATAGCAATGCCTTTGGATGCTGGTGCCCTGGATGTGGTGAAGCGGCAATTTCAGGAAGGTGGTAGTCGCTTCCCACACGTTATTGGGGTTGTGGATGGAACACATGTAGCTATTGTTGCACCAAGACATAATGAAGAAATTTATAGAAACAGGAAACTGTTTCATTCTCTGAATGTAATGGTTGTTTGTGGGCCATCCCTCCAGATCCTGTCCCTGAATGCTAAGTTCCCGGGGAACTCCCATGATGTACATGTCATTAGACGATCAGGGATATGGCAGAGATTAAGAACGATGGAAGGCCAAGACATATGGTTATTGGGTGAGTATTTTATTTTTATAAGTTTTGAGCAGTCTATATTTTGGTATTACATTATGTTTTGTCCAATTTGACTTTTGCTATTTTCATCTTATCAAACAGGAGACCGTGGATATCCTTGAACCCCCTGGCTCATGACTCCTTACAGTAAACCCAGGCCAGGACCACAGACGGCATTTAACTCCGCGCTTACTGCCACTAGACAGCTGGTGGAGCGCACGATTGGTGTCCTTAAAGGGCGTTTTCGTATGCTCCACCGCACTGGTGGCGACATCATGTATTCGCCGGAGATGGTAAGTAAAATTGTGGTCCTGTGCGCTATCCTACATAACATCGCTGTAAGGAGTCGCGTAGAGCTTCCTCAAACGGAGGAATTGCCTGATGAGGAGCAAGGGGTTGGCCGGACAATCGGTGGGGGGAGTGTGTCCCGGCGGGGGAATGAAGTAAGGGCAAGAATTGTCCGAGATTATTTCAGGTAATTTTTTTCCCCTTCCTTTATTTAGTTTTTCCTAAACTCTCTGTTTTTTCATTTTTTATTTTGGCCTGATGTCATTTAGGTAGCTTGGTAAAGTTGATAGTGTGTTGGTGTTGTTTTGTGAGTCTTTTTTTTTTGTGGTTTTTACTAAAAATCTGTAATGTTCTCCTTATCATGTTTTTTGGAGTAATATTGTTGACAATGTTTATTATTGTTTTTAAATTATATTTAATTGTATTTATGTTTATTGTGTTAATGACCATTTTTACATTTTTTTGTTATGTTTGGATTGTGCATCTGTTTACATTACAAATGACACAACATAAGATCCTAAATGTCGTACCCTTTATGACTTTGTGTAGCTGATTGTTCCCTCAAAATGTGGTGAGTAAACATTTTTAAAATTTTTGCATTTTGGTTTTTTGGTTTTTAGTTGGGTTTTGTCGCTTTCTCTCTCTCTCTCACTCTCACTCTCTCTCTGTCTGTCTCTCTCTCTCTCTCTGTCTTAAAATTTGATAAATTTTATTTTACAGTTAAACATATATATAATGTTGGATTTTTAAAAAACATATAATGTAATAATAAAATATATATATATATATATATATATATATATATATATATATATATATATATATATATATATATATATATATATATATATATATATATATAAAGAGAGAGAGAGAGAGATATGTTTATGATTACCAAACCAAATTAACAGGTGTATGTGTGTGTGTGTGTGTGTGTGTGTGTATGTATATATATCTAACTCTGTAGAGGCATATTTATAAACCTACTTTGTTTTTAAATTTATCTTTTATCAGACAAATCTACAATGCTAGTAATTTTAAATCCTGTATGTGGACACCAAATTTGCACCAAGAAGTGTGTTTGTGTATGTGAGTGTGTTAGTGTGATTGTGATTGAGTTTGTGTGTGAGTGTTTTTTTGTATCATTTTTTTATAACACTAAATTTAAGCAGATACGAATTTCCGCTGATGCTAAATGTACACACTGTCCTGAACATTAATGTACACATATCAATAAAGTTTAATACAGATGACACCATCCCATTTCAACCAATCAAAATGCACCCCACACACTATAAATATATGTCCATGTATGGAAAACGCCATTGGCACCATGCACGCAGCTGCCTTCTCACGCCGGGACCTGCGCGTGCTTGTGGCCGTGATGGACCGCCGCGTAGGCCATGCAGGGCCCGTTATCCCTAATACGGTAAAGTGCGAGGCCTACGCGGAGATCTGCCACATACTGCGGAGAAACACCCGCACTCGCAGGAGCATCATCCAATTAGAGAGGCGGTGGAGCGACCTCCGCCGTCGCACGCCGGAGCTGTTGGCGGAGCTACGCCAACAAATCCGCATACGGCGTAGACGCAGTAAGTTGAATACTACATAAATTGCGTTTACACTGAGATAATTTGCTGCACTTTTAAATTGTCTATAAAACACATTTTCAATAAGAGGACCTATACTTATACTTTTGAAGACTGTGTAATGACAGTATTGTAGCCCAAAACTTACAAAAGTTTCTACATTGTGTGTGTTTATGGTTTGCAGTACTGAGTGTGTAGCAAAGTGCTTGTGAAACTGTTAATGGCATAGTACTGAGTTGGTACACATGCTATCGGCTACACAAAATAACTTTATATGTGTTTTTAACATGGTAACTAACAATGTTTTTGAAACATGATGTTTTGTAAACAATAAAAGCCACAACCTAATTATTACATATGTCATTCTAGGGCAAGCACAACGGCTCGCAGTGGCTCGCAGAAGAATACGGCCAGCCCAAGCCCCTTCTCCACAAACCTCCCCTTCTGTGGCGCGCTACCCCTCTCCGCACCCCTCCCCCTCTCTTTCCCAATCCCCCTCTCCGGCCACCTCCCCCTCTCCGGCCCACTCCCCCTCTCCGGCCCACTCCCCCTCTCCGGCCCACTCACCCTCTCCAGCCCAATCCCACTCTCTTTCCCAATCCCCCTCTCCGGCCCAATCCCCCTCTCCGGCCCAATCCCACTCTCTTTCCCAATCCCCCTCTCCGGCCCAATCCCCCTCTCCGGCCCAATCCCCCTCTCCGGCCCAATCCCCCTCTCCGGCCCAATCCCCCTCTCCGGCCCAATCCCCCTCTCTTTCCCAATCCCACTCTCTTTCCCAATCCCCCTCTCTTTCCCAATCCCCCTCTCTTTCCCAATCCCACTCTCTTTCCCAATCCCCCTCTCCGGCCCAATCCCACTCTCTTTCCCAATCCCCCTCTCCGGCCCAATCACCCTCTCCGGCCCAATACCCCTCTCTTTCCCAATTCCCCTCTCTGCCCCCTCCCCCTCTGTGTCCCAAAGCACCTCTCCACCACCTTCACCCTATCATTCTCAAACCCCCTCTGTAAGGTCCTCCCCCTTCCATCCTCTTACAGAAATTGACCCTCCTTCCCCCATCCTGCCTCCTTCCCCCATCCAGCCCCCATCCAGCCAACCTCACCCATCCAGGCTCCATCCCCCAGCCAGCCACCTTCGCCCCCATCAGAATGGGCAGCAGAGGCACCGGAGCCACTTGAGGGAGGTGGGCAAGTGGCAGAGGAGAGTAAGTTCACACACATTGTTTTTATTTATCAAAAAGTATTTTACGACACATTCAAATAAATGCAGTGTTGTACTGTGGCCAATCTTTTGTCAAGGTTAAATGCTTGTCTTCTTCATCATGGTATGGATGATGCATTTACATTTGTGTAAGGAACATTATATGTACAGTGTCTACATCTGCAATGTTGAGGATGGCCACTCTGGGTCGCCAATCACTATGTCGACAGGTTTGCCTGCACAACAAGGTTTGTATGTGAAACATTATATGCCAAACATTTAGACCTGAGTGGTACTTTTTGTGTGGTTTTACTTTTACAATTGTGCCTGGTTATTGCAATATTTGCACATTAAATTTGCAGGAGTCACTTTGTTAGGCAGGCTAAGGACACAGTGATTTGGGTTGTGAAAGTTACACTCCTACTCTTTAGGCATTTTACTTTTTGTAAGCTGTTAGACCTTATGTTGTAAGGCAGGCTTTCATGGAGGGTGGTCATGCTAGGATATGTGGTCCTTCTGAAGATGTGGATATGCAGTGTGATGATGCCGGACCAAAAACAACAAAGAAAAGACTGCTTCACTCCAGATGAGAATGAATCCCTGCATGAGGCTACATTTACTAAGATGGTATTACTATTTAAGTTGGGATGTTGCCCATAGCAACCAAGCAGATCATACTTTTCATTTATTTTGCACCTTCTACAAGATAATATGTTGAATTTGATTGGTTGCTATAGGTAACGTACCATCTAAAATATAACTCCCATATTACTGTTTGTACCCCATGGTGTCGTACACTTTGTTTTTAAAATAAAAATAAAACCTTGCTGAGCAGGCTTGTGTGTTGTTCTGCTAATGTTTTATCATTCAAACATCCATGATGTAGTCACTTTGCCATTAAAGTGTGCTTTGTGCCTTGCTTGTATAATAGGTAATGTGAGTAAGTTTGTAATGTTTATTTTGCCTCTTCATTTCAGATGTTGCAGTTGGAGATCCCACAACTTTGCCAGGAATTGTGGCCAGGATGAAGTCAAATTTGCGGGCCGTGCTGGCTGACTTGGACCAATTAGAAAAAAAAATTCTAAAAAAAAAAAAAAAAAAAATTTGGTTTGATAACAAAACGAATATTTTTCTTTAATAAAACAAAAAATTCCAAGAATAAAAAAAATTGTTGTTCAAGTTAAGCGGGTGTTGTGTTTATTAATGCTATAAAAGAACAGCAGATTGGCGTGCAGAAATTGTTGACGTAAAACAGTTCACACATCTTACTTAATAATAGTTTTTATATATACACAAAAAAAAAAAGACAGTTAGGAGCTTATTGATTCGAAAAACATGTAAACACATTTATTCACACACTACACCTCTACACCAAAAAAACAAATTAGCATTACACCAGGAACATTTACGTCTCTTTCTTTAAAATTACAAGAAAAATGTTGATGGCCAATTATGCCTACAAAGTGTTGTGCAGGTATTCTTTGAAGACTTAATTGGTCATGAGCATTATCAGTCATTACACTAATTGGAATCGTAATTGAGGAAGGCTTGTTCAGTTTGAACTGAAAGGTGTAATTTAACTTTAAAAAAAAAAACATTGCTGTGCATTTTTTTGCGAAAGCGTGTGCAATTTTAAGAAGTATGTGTAAATCTACGATAAGTAAGGATTTTTACGATGAGGTTTGTGGTAATGCGATGGATTCGCTTTAGTGCGATGTCTTTTGGTATACGCCTACTTTGTGTAATACTGCGTACGAAATAGCAAAAATACGTTGGGGGCGGAAATTCGCTATTGTGCAACATATTCGCAATTTTGCGTATATGTTGTGCGAACAAAAAAAATAGCGAACAACTCGGAATCACCCCCAATATTGGTGGCTTTGTCCGATATCACAAATCCCCAGGAGAGTCCAATGGTGGATACCGGACACACCTCTAACACCAACATAGCTGTCAAGGCCTCAGTTATCCGCTCTGCAAAAGAATGACTGCTGTCATATTTCATCTTCCTCACAAAGGACTCTTGGACAGTCAATTGCTTAATGGAAGTAGTACAAGTGGGCTTCCAACTTCCCCTCTGGGATGATGATCGACTCTCAGCAACAACAGCAGCGGCAGCAACAGCAGGCGTAACACTCAAGGATCCTACAGAGGAATCCGGTTAGGAGAGGACTCTTCAGTATTGACAGTGACATGGCCTGCAGGACTACGGACATTCCTGAATGAGGAGGAAGTTGACGTTGAGGGAGTTGGTGGTGTGGCTTGCAGGAGCTTGGGTACAGGAAGAAGAAGGGATTTAGGTGTCAATGGACTGCTTACGCTCTTACCCAAAGTTTCACAACTTGACAATGACTTCTGATGATCCTTACCCCTACTTATTACAGATTGACAGAGGCAACAGATGGCTTGACACCTGTTGTCCGGATTTGTGGAGAAATAACTCCACACCAAAGAGGTGGCTTTTTTGGTAGTTTGCCCAGGCATTACAATGGGCTTCTTCATCCCAAGGACAACAGGTGTCTCCCCCGGTGCCTGACTTAAACAAACCACATCACCATCAGAATCCTTATCTCCAACTTCCTCCTCAGCACCAGCAACACCCATATCCTCATCCTGGTGTACTTCAACAGTGACATCTTCAATTTGAACATCAGGAACTGGACTGTGGGTGCTCCTTCCAGCACTTGCATGGGGCATGCAAATGGTGGAAGGAGCCACCTCTTCCCGTCCAGTGTTGGGAAGGTCAGGTATCGCAACCGCCGACACATTTGGACTCTCCTTGGGGATTTGTGATACCATCTCAGAGTGCATAGTTCTTTTCTGTGCTCTTTCCAGCTTAACTCAGGAGGATGAGGGCTTCCATCGTCATGTGAAGCTGAACTACTAGATATAAACATAGGCCAGGGCCTCAGCCGTTCCTTTCCACTCCGTGTCGTAAATGGCATATTGGCAAATTTCCATTTCTCCTCAGACGATTTAAATTTATTTTTTTTGGTTCTTTTTACTGAACTTTAGCTTTTTGGATTTTACACACCCTCTACTATCACATTGGGCATCGGCCTTGGCAGATGACGTTGATGGCATTTCATTGTCTATTTCATGGCTAGTGGCCGCAGCTTCAGCACTAGAAAGAAGTGGTTCTTCTTGATTTTTCCCTTATTTTGTCCTCAAAATTTTTGTTCTCCATTATTTTTTGGGAGTTATATAAGACAATATGCGTCACAGCAATGACTGGAATGACTGATGAGACAGGACACTACCACTGGTCTGATGCAGCCCAACAGGTTGTTGTTATAATTGTTATACTGCAGCAGTGGACATATAGTATCAGCGTATATCGTCACTGGAATTACTGAAGACACGGGACACTACCACTGGTCTGATGCACCACAACAGGTTGTTGTTATGATTATTATACTGCAGCAGTAGACATATAGCAGCAGCGTATATCGTCACTGGAATTACTGTTAACACAGGACGCTACCACTGGTCTGATGCAGCACAACACATTGTTGTTATAATTATTATACTGCAGCAGTAGACATATAGCAGCAGCGTATATCGTCACTGGAATTACTGATGACACAGGACACTACCACTGGACTGATGCAGCACAACATGTTGTTGTTATAATTATTATACTGCAGCAGTGGACATATAGCAGCAGCGTATATCGTTCGTCACTGGAATTACTGATGACACAGGACACTACCACTGGTCTGCACAACACAGCACCACTTTATACAGCTACACTGGATATATGGCAGCAGAGAACACCAACACTGTGAATGGCTGCACTGATGCAGCACAATACACTGACTACACTGGACTGGTCTGCACAACACAGCACCACTTATACAGCTATACTGGATATATCGCAGCAGAGAACACCAACACTGTGACTGCCTGGACTGATGCAGCACAATACACTGAGTGACTACACTGCACTGAACAACACTTGCCACCCCACTTTCCCGCCCCAACACACAGACACTGAACACTGAGGACTAGAGATGAGCAGGTTCGGTTCCTCGGAATCCGAACCCCCCCGAACTTCACCCATTTTACACGGTTCCAAGGCGGACTCGAATCTTCCCGCCTTGCTCGGTTAACCCGAGCGCGCCAGAACGTCATCATCCCGCTGTCGGATTCTCGCGAGATTCGTATTCTATATAAGGAGCCACGCGTCGCCGCCATTTTCACTCGTGCATTGGGAGAGGACGTGTGCAGTGTTCTCTCAGTTGTGTTCAGTGTGCTGCAAATATCTGTGCTCAGTGTACTGCAAATATCTGTGCTCAGTGTGCTTGCAAATATCTGTGCTCAGTGTGCTGAAAATATCTACGTTCTCTGCCTGAAAAACGCTCCATATCTGTGCTGCATTGTAGTATATAGTAGGAGGACAGTGCAGAATTTTGCTGACCAGTGACCACCAGTATTATATCAGCACGGTACTATAGTCCACTGCTCTACCTACCTCTGTGTCATCAAGTATACTATCCATCCATACCTGTGGTGCATTTAAGTTTTGCGCAGTATATATAGTATATATGGGTCTAAGATTAACCAGCAAGGAGCCACATGAGAGGTTCCTGCATTAGGAGGAGGTGCAGGCCCTGACATGCCACATGGAGCATTATGGGGTTGCTCCAAGGTAGGTAGCTCTTAGCTTAGACATATTGTAGTAAGGAGCCATTATCATGTGGCTCCTTGCTGGTTAATCTTAGACCCAGATTGGGGTAATGGAGGTGTGAGGTGTGGTGCCTCTGGACTGGCTGAGCTGGATGGCCTTAGTGTGGCATACCTTTACATTCTACTAACACTTTTCACTTATTAATTTTTTTAACACTATTTCTCTATTTTAATTGCATTTCATTTTTGTATCACTTTCTCTATAGCTTCGGCTTCCTAAATACTAATTTATTAACACTATAGTTTTTTCACTGGTATGCTACCCTGGGCTTTCTGGCTTTTGCTGGTGTTTTGGGGTGCCACACCCTGCACCTAGATTTAGCGCTAGGGACCCCAAATATACAAAGACGCCTTGATGCGGCTTGGGGCTTATTCACACATTTGCGCAAATATGTGTAACGAAGATCTCTGAATTCTATTATTATGTGGAATTTATATCTGGTTACGGTTATCATTCAGGGTGCTGGGGGAAACAAATGCCTTTTTTTCTTGCTTAGAAATACCCCTCCCTTTCGAGCACCTGAATGATATCACAAAGCTAATTGAGCATCTATCAATATATATGTTTGTTGTGAGAGGCAAAGAGGTTCCTGCATTAGGAGGAGGTGCAAGCCCTGACATGCCACATGGAGCGTTATGGGGTTGCTCTAAGGTAGGTAGCTCTTAACTTAGACATATTGTAGTAAGGAGCCATTATCATGTGGCTCCTTGCTGGTTAATTTTAGACCCAGAATGGGGTAATGGAGGTGTGAGGTGTGGTGCCTCTGGACTGGCTGAGCTGGATGGCCTTAGTGTGGCATACCTTTACATTCTACTAACACTTTTCACTTATTAAATTTTTTTAACACTATTTCTCTATTTTAATTGCATTTCATTTTTGTATCACTTTCTCTATAGCTTCGGCTTCCTAAATACTAATTTATTAACACTATAGTTTTTTCACTGGTATGCTACGCTGGGCTTTCTGGCTTATGCTGGTGTTCTGGGGTGCCACACCCTGCACCTAGATATAGCGCTAGGGACCCCAAATATACAGAGACGCCTTGATGCGGCTTTGGGGCTTATTCACACATTTGTGCAAATACTGGTTACGGTTATCATTCAGGGTGCTGGTGGAAACAAATGCTTTTTTATTGATATATTACTGGCATATAATTCCACACATTAAAAAATGGAGAACAAAAATGTGGAGGGTAAAATAGGGAAAGATCAAGATCCACTTCCACCTCGTGCTGAAGCTGCTGCCACTAGTCATGGCCGAGACGATGAAATGCCATCAACGTCGTCTGCCAAGGCCGATGCCCAATGTCATAGTAGAGAGCATGTAAAATCCAAAAAACAAAAGTTCAGTAATATGACCCAAAAATCTAAATTAAAAGCGTCTGAGGAGAAGCGTAAACTTGACAATATGCCATTTACGACACGGAGTGGCAAGGAACGGCTGAGACCCTGGCCTATGTTCATGGCTAGTGGTTCAGATTCACCTGAGGATGGAAGCACTAATCCTCTCGCTAGAGAAATGAAAAGACTTAAGCTGGCAAAAGCACAGCAAAGAACTGTGCGTTCTTCAAAATCACAAATCCCCAAGGAGAGTCCAATTGTGTCCAATTGTGTCCGGTTGCGATGCCTGACCTTCCCAACACTGGATGGGAAGAGGTGGCACCTTCCACCATTTGCACGCCCCCTGCAAGTGCTGGAAGGAGCACCCGCAGTCCAGTTCCTGATAGTCAAATTGAAGATGTCACTGTTGAAGTACACCAGGATGAGGATATGGGTGTTGCTGGCGCTGAGGAGGAAATTGACAAGGAGGATTCTGATGGTGAGGTGGTTTGTTTAAGTCAGGCACCCGGGGAGACACCTGTTGTCCGTGGGACAAATATGGCCATAGACATGCCTGGTCAAATTACAAAAAAAATCGGTGTGTAATTATTTCAACAGAAATGCGGACAACTGGTGTCAAGCCGTGTGTTGCCTTTGTCAAGCTGTAATAAGTAGGGGTAAGGACGTTAACCACCTCGGAACATCCTCCCTTATACGTCACCTGGAGCGCATTCATCAGAAGTCATTGAGAAGTTCAAAAACTTTGGGTGACAGCGGAAGCAGTCCACTGCCAATTAAATCCCTTCCGCTTGTAACCAAGCTCCTGGAAACCACACCACCAACTCCCTCAGTGTCAATTTCCTCCTTAGACAGGAAAGCCAATAGTCCTGCAGGCCATGTCACTGTCAAGTCTGAAGAGTCCTCTCCTGCCTGGGATTCCTCTGATGCATCCTTGAGTGTAACGCCTACTGCTGCTGGCGCTGCTGTTGTTGCTGCTGGGAGTCGATCGTCATCCCAGAGGGGAAGTCGGAAGACCACTTGTGCTACTTCCAGTAAGCAATTGACTGTCCAACAGTCCTTTGCGAGGAAGATGAAATATCACAGCAGTCATCCTGCTGCAAAGCGGATAACTCAGGCCTTGGCAGCCTGGGTGGTGTTAAACGTGTTTCCGGTATCCACCGTTAATTCACAGGAAACTAAAGACTTGCTTGAGGTACTGTGTCCCCGGTACCAAATACCATCTAGGTTCCATTTCTCTAGGCAGGCGATACCTCATAAAAAGAGTCACCAGTGTCCTAAAAAATGCAGTTGTACCCAAGGTCCACTTAACCACGGACATGTGGACAAGTGGAGCAGGGCAGACTAAGGACTATATGACTGTGACAGCCCACTGGGTAGATGTATTGCCTCCCGCAGCAAGAACAGCAGCGGCGGCACCAGTAGCAGCATCTCGCAAACGCCAACTCGTTCCTAGGCAGGCTACGCTTTGTATCACCGCTTTCCATAAGAGGCACACAGCTGACAACCTTTTACGGAAACTGAGGAACATCATCGCAGAATGGCTTACCCCAATTGGACTCTCCTGGGGATTTGTGACATCGGACAACGCCACCAATATTGTGCGTGCATTACATGTGGGCAAATTCCAGCACGTCCCATGTTTTGCACATACATTGAATTTGGTGGTGCAGAATTATTTAAAAAATGACAGGGACATGCAAGAGATGCTGTCGGTGGCCCGAAGAATTGCGGGCCACTTTCGGCATTCAGCCACCGCGTGCCGAAGACTGGAGCACCAGCAAACACTCCTGAACCTGCCCCACCATCATCTGAAGCAAGAGGTGGTAACGAGGTGGAATTCAACTCTCTATATGGTTCAGAGGAAGGAGGAGCAGCAAAAGTCCATTCAAGCCTACACAGCTACCACAGCTACCTACTATATAGGCAAAGGAGGGGGAATGCACCTGACTCAAGCGCAGTGGAGAATGATTTCAACGTTGTGCAAGGTTCTGCAACCCTTTGAACTTGCCACACGTGAAGTCAGTTCAGACACTGCCAGCCTGAGTCAGGTCATTCCCCTCATCAGGCTTTTGCAGAAGAAGCTGGAGAGATTGAAGGAGGATCTAAAACAGAGCGATTCCGCTAGGCATGTGGGACTTGTGGATGAAGCCCTTAATTTGCTTAACCAGGATTCACGGGTGGTCAATCTGTTGAAATCAGAGCACTACATTTTGGCCACCGTGCTCGATCCTAGATTTAAAACCTACGTTGGATCTCTCTTTCCGGCAGACACAAATCTGCAGAGGTTCAAAGACCTGCTGATGAGAAAATTGTCAAGTCAAGCGGAACGTGATCCGTCAACAGCTCCTCCTTCACATTCTCCAGCAACTGGGTCTGCGAGGAAAAGGCTAAGAATTCCGAGCCCAGCCGCTGGCGGTGATGCAGGGCAGTCTGGAGCAAGTGTTTAGTGCAGCCGCTCACAGTGTCAGCAATCGGCGTACGAGGTTACTTCCAGAAAATGTGGAGAAGATGATGTTCATCAAAATAAATTATAATCAATTCCTCCGTGGAGACATTCACCAGCAATTGCCTCCAGAAAGTACACAGGGACCTGAGATGGTGGATTTCAGTGGGGACGAATTAATAATCTGTGAGGAGGGGGATGTACACAGTGAAAGGGGTGAGGAATCGGACGATGAGGAGGAGGTGGACATCTTGCCTCTGTAGAGACAGTTTGTGCAAGGAGAGATTGATTGCTACTTTTTTGGTGGGGGCCTAAATCAACCAGTCATTTCAGTCACAGTCGTGTGGCAGACCCTGTCGCTGAAATGATGGGTTTGTTAAAGTGTGCATGTCCTGTTTATACAACATAAGGGTGGGTGAGAGGGCCCAAGAACAATTCCATCTTGCACCTCTTTTTTTCTTTAATTTATCTTTGCATCATGTGCTGACTATTTTATAAAGTGCCATCCTGTCTGACACTGCAGTGCCACTCGTAGATGGGCCAGGTGTTTGTGTCGGCCACTTGGGTCACTTAGCTTAGTCACAAAGCTACCTCATTGCACCTTTTTTTTTCTTTGCATCATGTGCTGTTTGGGGACTATTTTTTAAACTGCCATCCTGTCTGACACTGCAGTGCCACTCCTAGATGGGCCAGGTGTTTGTGTCGGCCACTTGGGTCGCTTAGCTTAGTCACACAACTACCTCATTGCACCTCTTTTTTTTCTTTGCATCATGTGCTGTTTGGGGACTATTTTTTAAATCTGCCATCCTGTCTGACACTGCAGTGCCACTCCTAGATGGGCCAGGTGTTTGTGTTGGCCACTTGGGTAGCTTAGCTTAGTCACACAGCGACCTTGGTGCACCTCTTTTTTTCTTTGCATCATGTGCTGTTTGGGGACTATTTTTTGAAGTGCCATCCTGTCTGACACTGCAGTGCCACTCCTAGATGGGCCAGGTGTTTGTGTCGGCCACTTGGGTCGCTTAGCTTAGTCACACAGCTACCTCATTGCGCCTCTTTTTTTCTTTGCATCATGTGCTGTTTGGGGACTATTTTTTAAATCTGCCATCCTGTCTGACACTGCAGTGCCACTCCTAGATGGGTGATAAAGCTGAATTCCTTTATCGTATAAACCACCCTTTATGAGGTCTAAGAACACTGTACGCTGTTTACTTAAGAAGTACCGTAAGGGTACGCAAGTTGCGTAACGATCGCTCAGCCGTAGGCGAGACGCTCAAGCGTCACGTTCGCTCACGGCCCAGAGATCACAGACAAGCACGCTATTGGCTATGACTAACGTAATGATTCGCTATGGCGTAGCGGACGCTCGAGACCACGAGGAGATCACCAGCGGCGCAGACGCTCACAACGCTATACCTTGATATCTATACCTTTAACAATGAGATACACAGTATACCTTTATGTAGAGACAGTGTGTAAGTGCAACCTGGTGTAACCTGATTAACTACAAAGCTGCTTGAGCGTCACCGACGCTCTGTGAACACTTAACACTATGAGAAAATACACAGATACTTGTTTAGGGTCCAAAGCCTATTAAATGTATTATAACTAATATTCTTGCAAAAAGGAATCACAGTACAAATGATACACTACAGTATAACATAAACCAACTAACCAGATAACTATGCAGGAAATACAATACAATCTAATCAAGGGAAAATACGAGAGAAAGAGAAGAGAGGGAGAGAGAGAGATGAGAGAAATGGCTCACAGTAAGACAATATGATCACGGAGAAAAACTTACGCACAAGGGGAAACGATCGCATGCGCCTGGACATCCAGCACCCGATTTTCAGCAATGAGAACCGTTGAAGAGTGAGAGCTGGATGTGGTCGGCCTGCCTATTTATGCCCCACACACAATGCAATCTAATGGTCCCTACAATCTGATCGTCCATTGGACACAGGAATTCGGCTTCGCATTATAACAAAAGGTCATAGGTTGATTCATACAGGTGGGCTGTGATGATTTCAAACAGCTCAGGTGGGTGGGACACTGGGTTTCCCGCCGCATACCTGAGTAAGAGTAAATAATAGTAATGGACATAAACTTCTTATGTCCATAACTATTCGCACGAGCGATTAATACGCTCCAAACCAACACCGGAATATTGCTATTTAAATACTCTTCCGATGGGTACCAAACACTACTGTATGACTCCTGTTAGACCCTTCCCACAATACAAAGAGGGATCCCTCCGTTCAGGGACATTCTATATTAACCAAACTTTCAGAATCTATCAAAGGGACCATAATCTATAAACTACGTTAATTGTGGAAATATGTAACGATTGGGTCGCACGCTACGACTACATACTCTTTACCGTAAATACGCATACCGATGCGAGCGGGTGCACGCATCAGCGGGTATGCGCCATCACGGGAAAGCGCACGCATGCGCAGCGCGGACCTGTGTGAGGTGCAAATATGGCAGTGTGCATAGAGATATTTTTCGGACTTTGACAGTCCACCCTTTGGCAGTCAATAATAACTGCCACCTTCTAAAACATTTCAAAAAGAGAAAAATATATGTCAGGGGTTAATTCATTTCCATGGTTGGGTAGGGGAGGAGAGAGGAGTAGGTGTGAAGAGGGTATGACCTAGTGAGATAGCAGAAGCATGTGTGTATGAGTCCATGTTTGGGGGGTCATGTATCATCGTGCCGTACGTGTTGTAAATCAAGCTTCGAGGTATTGCGAAGTATACATTTGAATTCCTTCTTATCCCGTGGTACAGGTCTGTGGATGGGCTGTCAAACTTTACCGAGTTCTTTTCGGCTTTTGAACAAAATGGGGAGCACATGATTTTAGTTGATGATACATGAATGGGGGAATATGTGATTGCTGATATCTGTGCCTGTATTCCCTATACTATGTGTGTTATTACCTGAGGGTTGTAGAAATGAAGAAAATACATAATTACGGTAAATGCGGTGGTATTCTATGTCAGGTTAATGTACATCTGTCGGTTGAAGTTTTGTTCGGTATCAGTTGAAAGTCGTCTTCTTTGCGCTGTTTTGCTCATTAAGCGTGAGCAATAAGCTTTGTCAATGCCATTAGATTTACAAAAAATGTTGGGCTAGCGTAATTTTAAGAATTCTAGGGAAACTGGGGATCCATGGCAAAGTTCATCAAGTGTCCATATCTCAAGTGGTCAAAACTTCTTCTTTGGTCTATCCGTTGTCTGTATAGCGTCTCATCAACTTCCTCGTCCAAGGGGGTCTTGTTATCTTGGAGAAAAACCAGAAAAACAGGTGAAAGAAACGGACCGTAGAAATCGCATTTTCATCACATCATTGTTTCTATCGTTGGGTCGTAAATCAAATCCAGGTTAATTACAGTTTCCTCACTCCTCAAACTCATCACTCTTGTACTTTGTTTGCACTTCATTAAAGCCTGACCGCATCTAAATATCAAGCCAATAGATATAACAACACCTAAAATACATAGGAGAAACTTTCCACCATCCATTATGACTCCTTGAGCCCAGTCTCCCAAACCTGAGAACCAATTTCGCGGGTTCAACCATGACACCCAACCAGTCAGCTCATTACCTACAGCAGCAAGAGTGAGATTGTGTTTTCGGCGAAATTCCCACTTTAATTGGAGAATATCATCCATCTTTTGGTCTATGACCTCTACCGGATCCTCGGTGCTATTCGTGATATACGTGCAACACTTCACGCCGTACTGTGTTGCCAATGTAACACAATATCCGCCTGTCACTGCTGTGAGGTAATTAAGAACCATTCTATGCTGTACCAGTTCTGTTTTATAAGCTTGGAGTTCTCTTCCAGTGTATCTAAACGTGTCATCATACATTTCAGTGATATTATCTAACAAATTTGCAAGCGCAGAGATGTATCTATAATTCATCACTCCTCGAGCGGTGCGAGAGAAATCTAACGCCACCAGAACCTGAATCCCGGTGGATTCATGGATCAGATCAGAGGCCGGATGCTCTAACCTTTCTGACAGTTGTCTTTTAACTCGGTGCTCGTAATGAGTGTGAGTCTAAGGAGCTTGGGCACCACGGTGTATGTCTTTCATTTTGGCATGTGTTACAGTCATTACTTCAGGCAATACTTTTCCAATATAACACAATCCTTCAGAGTTTGGGGCAAGCCACTTGTACGCCTTTCTCCCGCATATGAAATATGCATCATCGGGGAGAACATATGGGACGGAGAAGGACATTACCATATTACACACCTTCCAGGTGAAATCTCCTAATCCTAATTCTTCCATCTGCTTAATACACGTATCAGGCTGTACGATATGTGCACAGTATCCTGGTGATACTTCTCCAACTCTAGTAATCCTATTTCCTAAGGTATATCTATACCGGAAAGATTTTCCTCTACTGGCTATGTGGCATACAAGCTCTGTATCTGTAGGCATTCTATCTGCTCTATGCGAAAAGGTCATGGTGTGGTTACTCCATGACACTTCCCAATTTCCCGGCTTTCTGGGATTGGAGATGTTGAAACATAATAGGGACCTATCCACATGGTATTGGTGGAGCTTCAAACTAGGAGGGCTGGAGATATTAAACCTCCGGTCCACCGGTCTCCCACCATTTAACTCAAGTACCTCCTCTATCGTTAAAGGAAATGGTACTAGCCCTGATTTGCTATGACCCTGAGGTACTTGAGAGCATACCCAACAATCTGTTTTGTTTAACACATTACCCACTAAGGAGTGATAGTCACTTAATGGATGCCGATCCATATGGATATTAAAACTGGACTGGCATTTCTTTATGCACCCATCTTCAATGACATTGTTACAGAGCCTACAGATACAGTTCTCTTCAGCTAATAATCCGTCACAATTCCTTCTATGGTCAATGCTATCGGATCGTTTTCTGATACTCGCCTTTGCTTGTTGGTTAGGTTGATCTTGGAAAACTACGCCTCCATCTTTATCATCAGAACTCATTCCAGAACCTCTATCGACCTCCATGGTACTCTCGCCGGAACAGACTGCTCTGGTCAACATCATGGTTGACAGGAAAATCCGGATCACAGTCTCTTGGGGCAAGTCCATCTTTGAGGAGGAAATGGAGAAGAATGAGAAGGGGGAAAAAGAAATTTCAAGGGAGAGGGGAT